>NC_143130.1:11124444-11430833 GCF_059928025.1 Delphinapterus leucas | reverse complement strand
GACCTTTGTTTCCTCATGAGCCTGGCCTTCTCCTGGCGCAGAAGCACTTTACTGAACATCTGATTAATGGAGTGACATGTGCATCCATTCGATCAATACACGTGCTCAGGGAGTTTCATGCGTGCTGCAGTGGCTCACCAAATAAGACGAACCAGAGTTCAATTGAGTCAGTCCTTCCGCGCCAGGAGAAATCTCTGACAAGGCTGCATTTCTCCTTTGCCAGAGAATTTTATGGCAATCAATAATAGCTAGCCCTGGTGTCCCTACCGAAGCTCTTTATTGAATGCAGTTCATTTTAAGTGACCTTTGCTTTTCTGGAGCAGTTCTTTATTTGTGAAGTGCAGATTGCAAACAGCCTAATCGGCCCTCTGGCTTTCGGTTATTAGCATTCCATCTGCTTTATAATGCCATTTAAAAACCAGCTGTGCTAGGGAAGAAAAAAGTACTCACTGAATCTTTTTCTCTGGAAGAAAAATTCGTGTGACATTAAGATTGCCAAATGGCAATGTCTTCTTTTGGGGTGTGTGTGTGTGTGTGTGTGTGTGTGTGTGTATGAGTGACTTAAGGTGTTTGTCATATTTCTTCTTAAAGGACCAGAGTTCATGTGCCCTAGTTAATGTTAGAATTATGAACAAAAATGTTTCTAGAAACCAAAGGAGGAATAAGAATTTAAATAATAAAATGTTGTAAGTAATTTTATTATAAATGATACCATGTTACAAAGTTAAGTATTAGATCTTGGCTGAGGAGCTGATGTAAACATGGAGAAGAAAATACAGATGAACGGTTGAATGCAGGGTGGGAGTATTATGAATTCTTGGATTTTTCGTCCCAAGGTGTGGCTCATTAGTTGTTTATTTTGTAGTTCTGCTTCTTCAGTACTCTTTGTGTCTTAGACCATACATTTTTTTTTTTTTTTTTTTTTAGACCATACATTTTTAAAAGGTGATGTTGATACTTGTTTCTATGCTGGTCTTGTCAAGTCTTGCAAACTTGTACTGCTGCTGTGCTAATTGCTTGGATAGAAGCCTAAAATCATCATGTGTGTTCATAATGATGCTTATACCTGCTTTTATTCAGAGACTGCTTGAAAGAGCCTTGCCTTCCTGGATTGATCATGGCTTGACCCTCCCCCCCCCCCCAGGTACTTGAGTTGGGGAAGGTATAAGCCGGTGATCATCAAGGTGCTGGGTGGGTGCCACCATCTCAACTTGAAATAATCCTAGAAATTCTCATTTCTGTTTATCAAGGAACAATGCCAAAGTCACCTGGAAATGAGCAGTAAATTGAGGCTCAGTTTTCTGACTGGTCTTCATTCTCTCAGCATTCCCTCATTACAGATGTGTGAGACCATGATTTGCAAGTTCTCTGAAGGTAGAATCTTGTCTTTGGGATTTTCTTTTCCTTTTCAGGTTTGGAGCTTAGCTCTTTGATTTCAGGGAGGAAAACTCGGACAGGCTATGGCAGTTCAGCTCTGTCCACTGGCATCAGTTCCTGGAGTTATGGATAAATTGGGAATTATTAGGGGGGGAATATGCAAGTGAGATGAGATGAGAAAGGAAGGTGTGTTTGGTCCCTGGGTGAGCATCTAAGAATGAGAGCGGGAGGGTCATCCTGGACTCAGCCCTTCAACTTACAGATGAGACCCCGGAGAGCACACAGGGTTCTCGACCAAGCTCCCAGGTAGTTAATGGCAACTCAGCCACCATGCCCCTTACTGACTACATTTTACACCACAGTGTGGATGGATCCTCTTATACCTCTCAGACAAGACTAATTACAAGCAGCCAGTTGATCCTATAATGTACCGATTTGTCTGGTCTGGCTATAAGATGAGAGAAAATGATGCTCTTGATGCAGAGTGAGGAAAACGATGATGTAATGGGGCAGAAGTTTTGGTCTGCACGTGGATCTGAGTGGACACGTATGGGCATGTGTGTACACTTTGGCGTGGTGTTGAAGAAAGTGCAGAAATCTGTTAATTTGCTAGTTTCTCTCCTAAATTCGATTTCAGTATTTTGTAGTCTTTCTATCCCGCGCTGTTTTCTTGTATGGGTTTGTGTTCTTTGAGTTATGTTTTCTGGGACTGGATTTGGGATTCTTGTTCCTCAAATCCAGGGTTCTAGAATTATTTGAGCTTACAGGTGGGAAAGTATGCACTGGTTAAGTCACTCGTCCACTCTAGTTGGTTGCATTGATGGTTTACAGTTGTGGGTCTGTCGGAGACAAGGGTGGGTTACTGCCACCTCCCTCCTCAATACACTGTTTTAGGTTACTCATGGGTCCATTGCATAACTTGTTAGACAAAATGTGCACGTTATGGAAAAATTGGCTCAAAATTCTTGTCATCCTTTTGATAACAAAAAGAGTTTATCCTGAACATTATTCCCTACGTTGGAATTCAGAGGAGATGGCATAAGGATGATTCTAGGATATGCCCTTCTCCCCCTTGCCCCTTGACTGCTGTACCGGTCTTCTGCCTCTTTCTTTCGTAAGTTGTGCGCTGTAGCCTCTAGTCTCCTTTTCATACACGCTATGTATGTCAGCATCTTTCAGGATTGTCTCTCTACCAGGCATCCCCCGGAGGGCAGGCAGGTCCAGATCCCAGGCCTGCTCAGGAGGTTTCTAAGAGAACACCACATGGTTGCTTTTTCCTAGACCCATCACCCCAGAATGAACAGAGGGTACCATTCCCAGCCACCTCAGGGACTTATCCTGCCTTCTTCTCAGAGGTTTTACCCACCATGGCATCCATGCATTTGAGAGGGAAGCCACTCTCTCTGAATGACCCCTCCGATGAATTTGTAAGGAAAAACCTCCTTTGGGAATGCCAAGGAATTACACTCAGATTTTTGTTTTAAATTTTGTTCATACTATATGTAGTCTTGTTCCGTTTATGTGTTACATTGTCAATGAAATAGCATATTCTCCAGCTAAGTACTTTCCAGAAAATTGCTAGGTGTTCCTGTACTTGGAGCTACTCGGCTAAAGGACAGGTCATCTTCGGAAGAGCTAAAATGTTTTGGTTTCACTTCATCAAATATATATATATAACTATTGTGAATAGTTAGGTTGGACCTGTATTGATTGCCGGGCTGGTGCAGTGGCAGAAGAGAGGGTCAAGGCAGATGAAGGTTACTGGCAAGGAATTGATCATAAAGTTGGACCACAGAATCTAAACTGGGTGTGGTGAAGTGGACAGTGGGTTGGGATTGAAGGATAAGATCCATGTGGGTCAAGGAATCGTTGGAAATTGTTTTCGATGGTTTTATCATTGTGCCTTCAATTTGTTATGACTGTGCATTGTTTAAACTATGCCCTGTGTGGCCAACTGTCCTGAAGTTGCTTGGTGGGGTAGCTGGTGGGGAGGATGGATGTCCATAGGTCCAATAGCCAAACTCTCATATCAGCAGAAAACTAGGGAGCATGGTTTTTATTTAAACAACTATGTTCGCAGTTTGAGAAATGATAAAAGTGGGGTTTTTTTTGTTTATCAGCCTTTAGTCAGTTTGAGGTTAGTAATTTTTTTAAAGCTCAGCTAGTTTTTAATAGATTTTAAAAAATAGCTGTCCCTTTTTATTTTAATTAATTAATTAATTTATTTATTTATTTTTAGCTGCTTTGGGTCTTTGTTTCTGCACACGGGCTTTCTCTAATTGCGGTGAGCGGGGGTTACTCTTCGTTGCCGTGCGCGGGCTTCTCATTGCAGTGTCTCCTCTTGTGGAGCACGGGCTCTAGGCACATGGGCCTCAGTAGTTGTGGCACATGGGCTCAGTAGTTGTGGCTCGCGGGCTCTAGGGCGCAGGCTGAGTAGTTGTGGTGCACGGGCTTAGTTGCTCCGCGGCATGTGGGATCTTCCTGGACCAGAGCTCGGACCCGTGTCCCGTTCCCTGCATTGGCAGGCAGATTGTTAACCACTGCGCTACCAGGGGAGCCCCTGTCCCTTTTTAAAATTTCATTTTTACTTATTTGAAGAGTAAATCACAAGTAAAGGTGAGAATTAATATTTAGTCCTCTGGAAATAATTTTTTTTAAGTAAATCACATCCATTATGGAAATTCAAAAAGTTCAAAAAGCATTTTAAAAAATCCTGTCCTACAGATAGACAGAAATGTCTTTCTATCTTTTTGGCATATTTTTAAAATAGTAGTTATTATTACCTAATGTCATTTTATTTTTAATGGCTGTAAGCTCTTTCATCACTAGAGTACCTGTTGGTTGATGCTTTTAGATGTTATAAGTTGTAAAGTTTCCTTTCTATAGGCTGTCATCTTACATATCTCCAGGATCTTGAAATTAACATCTTATAGGAGAAAACCTTAAATCACAAAAATTCTACTTGTTTCCTCTACCCCGTCCCCCACTCAGAATTAAAAAGAGTGCTATTTTAAAAATTTTGATGACAGAATACTTTGGTCTAGCTCATGCAATGCAAATATTTGTGATAGCGTAGTTTAAGAAAAACAGACAAAAAGCTCTTTATAACACAGGCATTGTACTTATCGAATTCATTTTTTCCAGCGTGCTCTAACATTTCTCAGATGTAAAGGTGTGAAGGGCATGGTTACCAAAAACAAATAGATGTGAACGGTGCTGTGTTATTAAATGTCATGCTTCTTGATTTGTCGGTCATGTATTATCTCAAACAAAAATGGATTTTCCTACTCATGCTTTTGCACTTTCTCAGCTGGGCTCTCCATGAACTGGTTTGTGGCATTCTTATTTTGCAATGAGGAATGAAAATATAAATTGCTTTGGTTCCTTTCCCAATTATACGAATTACTACTGGTTCTCAAAATTCTTATATATAAGAAAGGTACAGTTGAAGTGGAAGGGTGTTTTGTCGGTAACGAGGAAAGAGAGTGATGGAACAGCTGATGGTTTGTCAATGATGCTAATAATTTAAGCAGAGTAAGGTGGTAAATTCTTGTCCACATAGGAAATGTTTTGTGCATATACCACTTTTAGATTTCCTTTCACTGGATTATACTGGTTTCTTGGCATTTTCAAAAGAGAGCATACGTGTTTGGTTTTTGTTTTCTGGAAGGTGAAAAGTGCAAAGTCATTGCATTTATATTAGAAAGGGCGCAAACTAGTGGTAGTCTTCTAAATTGGTTTCGCTTCTCCTTTGGTAAGAACTAGACTGAGTATTGTCAGCATTTTAGAAAACCTTTCCATGGGTGTTGCCTTCACAAGGCAAAGTAAGATGCCAGATAACAGATGTTTCAGAAATGTTAGTTCAACAGACTAGCATCACTGTGGTACCCAATTCTGACGTATCAAGAAAGTGAGATGTTCAACAATCTTTCCCAAAATGTGACTACCTCTGTGATTTTTAGTGTATTTCTGCTCTTTTTTTTAACTGGTATAAAATCCCCTTGCAGTATAAATTTAAGGGAATTGCTCATTGAGTCCTCCATACTTTCCACATTATTATGTGTTAATACCTCTCAAATACCCTTTGGGTTTTTTTTTGTTTTTTGTTTTTTGCGGTACGCGGGCCTCTCACTGTTGTGGCCTCTCCCGTTGCGGAGCACAGGCTCCAGACGCGCAGGCTCAGCGGCCATGGCTCATGGGCCCAGCCGCTCCGCGGCATGTGGGATCTTCCCGGACCAGGGCACGAACCCGCGTCCCCTGCATCGGCAGGCGGACTCTCAACCACTGCGCCACCAGGGAAGCCCCACCCTTTGTTTTTATTCCCATTTCACTGATGAAGAAATAGAGGCAAAGAGGATATATGTAACTTGTCTGGGATCACAGATAACAAATGGCGGAGCCAGGATTGAAATTCTGGTTGTAGCGAGTGTAATCTTAAATCTATGTATTGTATTTTTTTCAGTTCCAGGATTCTGGGACCTAATGTGCTCTGTCTACTACATGCTATCGTGGTGCACTCTGTTCTGGAACGTTAGTCATCTTTGTGGGTGACCTTGTGACTCTGATTGGGATCCAAACTCGGCCACTGAGCAGTCAAGCAGCTCTATTAACAGAGATGTCAATGTCCTTATTTTTTATTTACTAGGAATAAATTAGTAATGGACACGTTGTTTTCAAATTTCCATGACTGTATCCCTCTTCTCTTCTTTATATCTACAAAATGTCCTAGGAACAACATAAATAATATATAGCTTTATCTCTTTATTTTTGAGACCCACACTTATATCTCTATTCATAGCTTGTCTTAGGATCCATGCAATTCTATGCACTGAACTGGTCACCATAGATATCACCGTGTGAGCTGCGATCCCAGTTTTATTAACTGAATTTGCAACATGGGATATGAAATCACTGTCCTTCTGTATGTATCTTTCCAAGTTTCAAAACTAATGGCATTTTTTGATAGGGTTCACTAGTAGCATTGTTATGATTTATATGATATTACATTTATACTGTATTATACGATCTATCCCTTTGTGCCTGTTACTCAGAGGAAAATAAGAATTCTTTTACACTTAAGTAATGAAAAAAATCTCTTCTGTGGGTAAGACCCCATAGAGTATTCCCCTTGCTCCAGAGCCAAAGGAGAAAGGTAAGTTGTCTTACGGTGTAAGTACATCTCTCGTCCTTTTACTGACCTGAGGGGGCAGCGATACAATGTCCCTCTGATGGAACACAGCAGCGAGAAGTTGAGTGTGAACCCTCCTGTATTTAATAAACCAGGTGTTATTTAACTTCTCTGAGGCTTCATCTTCTCACCTGTTAACTAGGATCAAGAATACTTATCTTGGGACTTCCCTGGCTGTCCAATGGTTAAGACTCCATGCTCCCAACGCAGGGACATGGGTTCGGCCCGTGGTCAGGGAACTAAGACCCATGCTGCATGGCACGGCCAAATAAAAAAAAAAAAAAGAATGCTTATCTTACTGGCTTTATTGACATTTAAGTATTTCATATAATGTGCTTAGTACTGTGCCTCTCTCCTAATGTAGGCATTTAGTAAGGGGGAGTTACTTGATTTTTAAAAAATATTTATTCATTTATTTTTTATTTTGTGGCTGCGCTGGGTGTTATTCACGGCACGAAGGATCTTAGTTGCGGCATGCCGACTCTTAGTTGCAGCATGCATGCAGGATCTAGTTCCCTGACCAGGGATCGAACCCAGGCTCCCTGCATTGGGAGCTCAGAGTCCTACCCACTGGACCACGAGGGAAGTCCCGTTACTTGATTATTGATTATTAGTAGGCTACCAAAAGGAACTAGAGCAGGTTTGGAGAATCAGTCATTAGCAAAGAAATCATAATGGAAAATGCACTTAGGCAAATGCACTAAGCCAGTAAGTAGTGTTTCATGGGTTTGCCTAAAACATAGGAAATATAAAAAATAAGGAAAAATAGGGATAAAGGAATCTCTCCTGTTGACTTAGGCCTTGTTTGACTTGTCTCATGTGTAATTTATGTAAGACTCCAAAGTGTGGACTGTTTAAGAATAGGTAGGAACTTGAAAAGTAAGACTGTGTTACCCTTTGCACAATTCTTTGGGTGACTTAAGAGCGCATAAAATGAGGTCATCAGACAGAAAGGTTGTAGTTTCCAAAGAAACACTTTAGAAAAAGCAAAGGGAACCCTTTCAAGGAATTTTGATGCCGATCTCTCATTTAAGAGAAGAGATGGACAGGCTTTCTGAACCTCTGAACAAGTCATAGATCTGGACGGTGTCAGGGATCTCCTTGCCCTCTTCTGCCTTATAGAGCCAAATCAACCCCTAGAGAAACAGGGTGGTCATTCTGGAGAAGAAAGAAGAAAAATCAAACAGGATGACTGGCCTGTTTGAAATTAACTATTACAAACATAGGAATTAGATGAGCGTCTAATTGTGAAAGATGTTAGTATTTCTTAGGATCTTCAATGGCTAAATGTCAGCAGTATTAGTAAAGTTGAATTTGTGAAAGAGGATTTCAGGTATTTACGAGGAAACTCTCACTTACAGAGATTGAATAGAAAAAGACAGGAGAATCCCAGTGGTCCTGAAGGTGCTTTAATGAAACTCGGTTACAGGAAACAATGAGAGGCCAGTCTAAGGAAGGTAGGGAAGGTAGGAGGAATCCCAACAGGGTAAACAAAGAACAGCTTGAATAGCTGAGACTTGATCAGGAATGCTGCCACAAAGCAGGGGGCTGGCTGGCAAAGGGCCAAGGAGGAGTACAAAGAAAGGGCAACAGAGTGAAGCAGGCAAAACTGTAGCAGGAAGTGAGAAGCAACTTTCAGAACACATCAAGGGAAGCCTTCTTTAAGTACATCAGAAGCAGCAAGACAGGGAAATGTCGTTTCTCTGTTCAGTGGAGGGAGTTGATTTTAAATGACAGCAATAGGTCAAGTTGTCTACCTTCCCTCCCGCCCCGCCCCCCCCCAAAAATACCCCAAAACTTCTTTGTTTTAAAAGAGTCCAATAGTATTGACTGGGAGTGGGGGGGGGCAACATTATTAGAAGAGCTGGCGGAAGGCTGTTTTAGCAGACTGCTTATATTAAAATCTGTAGGCACCAATGGGCACTGGAATAATTGTTTAGAATGGTTGCCTCAGAGAATACCAGTTGTAGAGAGAATATGGAGAAAAAATGCCCTTGAAATAACAAAGCCGGAAGCTTATATGACTTGGAAGAAAAGGGGATCAGGGTTGGGGGGCGGAGACGTAGCAGGTATCATCACAACATTGATTTGGAAACACCCTGCAGACTGAAAGGTAGCAGGGGTACTAGTGTGATTGGAAAGAGACCGAGTTCTGTCCGCCTAGGGCAGTCTCTGTCTGAGACGCGGTGCAGCCCGGTAGCTTGAGGGAGAGCGGAAGTGACCCAGTCTGAGCTTAGGAAAGCAGATAATGCCCCTCCACTGGCCACACTTCACGGGACCTCAAAGAAATGATTATTTTCCACTACATCACTTTTGGGCTGAGTGGCCACCACGTTGGAGCATACTGAAAGTGTGTTTAAATACGAACTGATGTTCACGGCGAAATAGGTCAAAGGGTCATAGCAAGACATGTTCTAAAGTAATCAGTACCAGATCCAGTGCTTATTCAAAATGTTCTACAACCTGTAGGATGTGCAAGAAACACAGAAAATGACCAGGCTGTTGGTGGGGATGGGAGGTGGGAGGGATTTAGGTCAGGATGGTCTTGGCCATTTGGGACGCATGGTTGAAAATGAAGTAGTGGAAGGTGATGTGAGGGCAGAAGGGTAATACTTACATTTTCATATGTAAGGGTCATGATGATCATGATTTTTTTTTTTCTTTTGCGGTACGCAGGCCTCTCACTGTTGTGGCCTCTCCCGTTGCGGAGCACAGGCTCCGGACGCGCAGGCTCAGCGGCCATGGCTCACGGGCCCAGCCGCTCCACGGCATGGGGGATCTTCCCGGACCGGGGCACGAACCTGCGTCCCCTGCATCGCCAGGCGGACTCTCAACCACTGCGCCACCAGGGAAGCCCGATGATCATGATTTGAATGCACACTCAGAAGACATACATTTTGAGTTTATCTGATGGTTTGTTTTTTCCCCAGAGCAGTGTTGAGTTGGTTTCTTTCTGAGCCCTGTAAGTTGTTTTTTTCTGGGCCAACTACCCTCTAAGAATAGTTCAAGAGAAGGTCTTGTGGGTGTAAAGTTCAAAATCAATAGGCCAACCTTCAAGGTCAGGTAACAAAGTACCTTGTACTAAGTTCAGGTCTTAGTCTTGGGTAAGCAAGGATCTAGTCTTAGCTCTACAAGAAAAGGAGTGGTTGAAGACATTGAAAAGAGTCACAAGGATGGTTAACAAATTAGGAAAAATAAGGCATCCAGGCAAAACAAAACTTGAATTCAGTGTGGAAGATGTTGAGTGATAAGTTATTAATGTTAAGTATCTGAAGGACTTTTTTTTAAAGTACATTTGTGATATGTTTTATATTTCTTCTGATGACAAAGAGAGCAAAGACTTACCTGAATAAAGGGTTTCGAATAGATTTAAAGGAAGGACGTGTGACCCTTATTAAACTTTGAGATAAGGTTGTGAGGAAGGATGTATGTCTCCTCCTAAGAGATCTTTGAAATTATGAGCAATTGGGCTTCCCTGGTGGCGCAGTGGTTGAGAGTCCGCCTGCCGATGCAGGGGACGCGGGTTCGTGCCCCGGTCCGGGAAGATCCCACGTGCCGCGGAGCGTCTGGGCTCGTGAGCCATGGCCGCTGAGCCCACGCGTCCGGAGCCTGTGCTCCGCAACGGGAGAGGCCACAGCAGCGAGAGGCCCGTGTACCGCAAAAAAAAAAAAAAAGTCCCACGTCACCCGTCCCAGCATAAGTATCCTCAGTTGCTTCTTCTAGAACATAGCACAGTAAGCATCACCTCACCCAGATTCTCTCACAGCTTTTACTACAAAATTACCGAGTTAGGGACTTCCCTGGTGGTCCAGTGTTTAAGACTTCACCTTCCAACACAAGGGGTGCAGGTTTGATCCCTGGTCGGGGAGCTAAGATCCCACATGCTTCGCAGCCAAAGAGCCAAAACACAAAAGAGAAGCAATATTGTAACAAATTCAATAAAGACTTTAAAAAAAATGATCCACGTCAAAAAAAAAAAATCTTAAAAAAAACGAGAAAACAAAATTACTCAGTGAACCAACCAGTAATTGACAACATTTTCAACAGTGCTTCAGAGACTATTGTAAACCCTGGGATTTGTTAGTCATCACCTGGACCAAACTCTGTGAGATTCCATAATGTTGTTTTGTATTTGTTATAATTTTTCATACTAATTTATTCAATTCAGTAATTTAAAAATATATTTATAAGTAATGCATTTTTGAAAGATATACTGCATCTCATAAGCTATTTCTTACTAGAAACCAAAGACTTCCTGATAATGATGGAATGCAATTTTGATGCTTGGAAAGGGGTCTGGAAAATGGATGCTGTGCACACATTGTTTCTTCCATGACTATGGCTTATCATCTTGGGCTGGGCTGTTCATGCATACCTCGCCTTGTGGGAGCAGGACGCATAGCAGTTTGTTAATCTGCAGACTTAACATTTTTGCATTTGCCTTTTTCCTAGACTTTTTGCCAAGTTTCAGCGATGAATTGGACATTGTAATCTCTCAAAGTGTTTTCTAAACTTAACTTAAGTGAGTTTGAAGTCTAGAAGGCAACCAAGAAATGCTGAATCCGGCATAAGAGTCACCGGAAGTGAGGAGTAGTCTCTGTCCCACTATGGGTTATTTTCTAGGTTCTTCTGTCAAAGTATTCCTTCAGGAACCTTCCCAGGTGATTCTGGTATCTGAAGTTCAAGGCCTTTGGCTGTACCCTTCAGAGTACTTACCATCCCATTATGGAACTTCAGCAACCTTCTTAGCCCACATCCCCCAGTCCTGGGGGGTCTCACCTAAGTGGCACTGAAACAAATGACTTGAATGGCCCCTTCCTTCTGGAGGGCTGGCAGACTCTTCAAGTCCTGTAGGATGTGCACATTCTGGAAACAAGCTCATGAAATTATTGCCTTCAAGCTCGGCTGAATTTAATCCTTCAGAGACAGGCAGCTATCACGTTTTTAAGATGTTGAGCATATTTATTTTATAATTTTGACCTGGCTGCTCAAGATATGCCTCTGTGTCTAACCTCAAACTGGTTTGAAATGGCTTTTCTTTTCACATAATATAAATTATATATTTTACATGTTCCTTTTAAACGATTGTCAATTTTTAAGACATTTCATTTCCTTGGTTCTTGTGGCTTTGAAATTTAGACAGAATTGATTCTTACAATACAAATGACTCTTAAGGAATTGTAATTTCATCTTAACAGAATCATGTGGAAACTCTTTTAGAGCAACATCTAGAAAAATGTAAACTAATGTTTCTAGAATACATTTTATTTTCATGGAGAAGGAAAACTTTGAGTCCAAGTGACACATTTAGATCCAGGTTTATGCCTGAACCAGCTTTTTAAAGCAAGTTTTCAAGCTTGGTTTCCTTATCTATAAATTGAAGAAACATGTTTTTCTCAGGTTTGCGTGAACTGAATAAAATACTATATGTGAAAGACCCTGATGGGAGTCAGGTACACAAAGTAGCTTCTCAAATAATCATTTCTTCTCCCATACCTTCTCCATCTCTTCTTAACTTCTTTTTCTTACATATGTTATCCCTTTTTATACATCTCTTTATTGGCACAGAAAATATGTTTTTTTCTGGGTTGTAACACTTCAATTCAGTCATTGAATATATTTTTCCCCTTTTGGGTATTGCAACCCAATTTTTGGCCTCTCAAAAAAATCTTCAAATATAGTTCATTAGTTATTACCTGAATCTAAAATTCCAACTTAAAGAAAATCAGCCTTCTAAGTGTAAAGAAATCCCGTGCCATCCTTTGTAAAGGATTTGCTTTCTTACTGTCAAAGCAGTGTGTTTGGGGCTTGGCCTCAACCTTCCATGGACCTGTTGAATTACTAGGTCCGGAAGCTAGTAAACTCACAGGTAAGCCGATAATCAGGAATTTTGGCCCTACTTGTACCAGTCACCAGGAACTAGGTCATGTGCGTTATACGTGTTTCAATTCTAATCTCCCCAGCTCTCCGATGGGTATTATTATCACTATTTTATGCAAGAGGAAAGGAAGATCCTTAGAGGTCGGTTAACTCCCTCAGGATGGCACAGTGAGAAAGTTCTAGACCAAGACTGCACCGGGTCTGCCTGAGACTTTTAGTATTTTCCACAATTTGATTACATTTAGGGGGTGTAATTATGGGAGACATAGCCTAGCTTGCAGAACAGCAGTATCCCATCAAAGCCAGTGTTTGTCTCCCGGGACAGAGTCGTTCCTGTCCTCTGACGCCGTCTTCTCTCTGCTGTCCCGTGCTTGCCAGGATAACAGGGTCATAGTTGAGACTGTGTCCGTCAGTCTCGCTAATTCCAAGGGTTGATAGTATCATGATGTCCTACTGCAGGCTGTGCAGTTCTGCATAGAATGAAAGGAGAATCTAATCAGGACTTGATCTCTAGGCCGTTTGGGATCAGGTAGGAAGGAGGACTGCCTGGTCTGTTCACTATCCCGGAGGAGCATGAATTCAACCACAAATGCTGTGCTAATTCTCCCCCAACTCGCATCTCTCCCCTCCCATCCCCACGGTGCCCATCATGGGGCCGAAGCCAGGCAAGGCTCCCCGACCCAAACAGACTGATTCATGGTGAAGTCTACTCCTGGGAGCCTTCTTTGGCCTTAAACTGCTATCCAAAGAACTCTCCAGACGGCTTCCTTCTGTCACTGAGTTGACTATCTCACATTTAGTTGAATGTTCTTTTCTGTGATAGCCACCTCACAAGGAATCATAGGATTTCCTTGGACATTATTTTCAAGTAAGCAGAAATAACTCAGCATTCAATCCAGCTTTTTAATGGTGGAAATATTCTTTGTGTGTGTGTGAAAATGTGTCTGACACATGTTATGTGGAGATAGTTCTCTGTCACATAATCCTCAAAATACACATCCTGTTCTCTGACTGCTTTGCTCTTTCTTTCCTTGTAGATAATTGTGTTATGCTCACTAGGATGCCACGTCCGTATGGATTAGAGCTGCTTGTTATCGTTCTCCTACTCCTGTCAAAATAAGCAGCCATCATTGCGCAAAAGGAAAACCAAGAAATGCATTCTTCCTGGGCTACCGTGGGACTCAGGGTCCCAGCTTGCAAATGAACTTATTCTTTCTTTCTAGAAGCATTCTGTCATTGTATGGAATAGGATTCCCTTTTTCATGTCTTCTGCATGTAGGCAAAATCTTTATTAAACCCCTGTTGAGGTGACGGTCAGGAGGTCACTTGGAAGATTGTCATGCCAAGATGATTCCTATTCCTCTCTTCCTGAAAAGGAGACTTCGCAAAGTTGTTTTTATTTAAATTGTATTTAAGTCACTATGCGGAGTTGAGTTCTCCTTTTGCTTTCCTTTTCAGTGGAGACTCGATGTTTATCTCATTACTTCCACTTCTAGATAAGTATAGATTCTCCCTTATCTGAACCCAACACTCCTGGGAAAACTGTAGGAAATTGAATCAGGAAAACAAAGTATATTTCCTTTCATACTCTATGTCATATCCTGTGGCTCTTTTTTTTTGCGGTACACGGGCCTCTCACTGTTGTGGCCTCTCCCGTTGCGGAGCACAGGCTCCAGACGCACAGGCTCAGCGGCCATGGCTCACGGGCCCAGCCGCTCCGCGGCATGTGGGATCTTCCCGGACCGGGGCACGAACCCACGTCCCCTACATCGGCAGGCGGACTCCCAACCACTGCGCCACCAGGGAAGCCTTCCTGTGGCTCTTTTAATATTTATTTTTATGAACTGAGGCTGTAGTTTAGATTTCCTCAATATGGTTTTTAGAGCAAAAAAGCACAAAACTGGCATTCGGGAGATCAAGGATTTCCCACTGGCTCTGCCAGTTGCTAACTGGTGACTTCAGACGAGGCATTTAACTTTGGTTCTAGTCTCTTCAACATGTGGGTTGAACTGGATGGCCTCGAAAATTCCTTTTAGTGTCAACATTCTGGGACTCTGAACTAAAGACAGTTGCATAGAGTAAAAATATTCTTCTTTGTTCCTAGAAGATTGCCCTTTATAATAATTAATGTTGCTTGAAAGGAGTGCCGATATACAGATCTTGGACAAATAATTAAAATTTAAGGAAGTCTACCAGACTGTTATTACGAGCATGAAATTATGCTTCAGGGCATAGCCCTGTGGCCTTTGCAGGAAGTCAGCTTGTTTTTGAGAAACACCATCCGCTGTAGACCTGAGGGTAGCCGCTGAGCTCTGTGTTCAGATGTGTACAGGGTCACCAGCACAGAGAACAGCAGTCACAAACATCTGGAATATAGCCATAAATTCAGATGTGGAGAAAATGATTGTCCCTACACCTAAACATTTCAATTAGAGAGACAGCCACCTACCTTATATACTTGCCCAATTTCGTAGAAGACTATGACAGCAGAAAGAAGGCTAATTTTTTAAATTAAATGTAACATAAGTACATGGTAAAATCTTCAAATCATACCTGAAGCCCATGCATACACCCACAGATTAAAAGCTTCTACCCTCAATTCTCAGTCCCTCTATCCAAAAGTAACCATTGTTAATAATTTCTTGTTGGATCCTTTCTAACGATGGTACATGTATGTCCCAGTAGATACATGCATAGCTTCTTTTTACATTTATATAAATTATATACAGTTGTTCTATACTTTGCTTCTTAATGGTGCATCTTCGAGATACGACCACATACGAAGATCTTCTGTATGACCGCATCAGGTTATACAGAATCAACTTATGCTTTAATGTCTAGATTGTTTACTACTGTATAGATTCTCATAATATTAAATCAGTATCCTGTATAGAGTATCGTAATTTTAGATCAATGATCATTTCTTTGTTTCGACCTCTCTCAGCCTGCAACACCTGCGTTTTGGTCACCGCTCTCATTCTGTCCATGTATCTAAGTCTTTTCCCCCAGCTGCTCTATAGGGTAAATTTCTAAAAGTGGAATTGACCAAAACATGCACAGATTTTACCAGAAAGTTTGAACCAACTTAGATATCCCTGCAACATATAAGGATGCTGCTTTCCCTATTGTTGCCACCCTGGGTATCAAATTTTTAAAAATTCTTCAAATCTAATAAGTGAAAAAAAAAAAGACACTCGTTTTGATTTATCTTTTTAAAATAAATGATGTTGAGGTTGATTTTCCTATTAATTAGTTGATTTGTGTGTGTGTATAAGGTTTCAGTTTGTGGTTTTGCTCATTTTTAATTGGATGATGACTCTACATTGATTTGCAAGACGGAGTCATAAACTAAGGAATTAACTTTCTGTCATACTTGTTGCAAATAGTTTTCCAGTCTGTCTTTGGATTTTGTTGGCGGAAATTTTTTTCCCTAGAAATTTAAAAATTGCGTGTAATCACATTTAGAGATCTTTTCCTTCATACGTCTGCCTTTAGAGTTGTGTTTTTAGAAAGGGCACCCCTGTTGAGATATTACATATTAAAAATTGTTTGTGTTTTATTATTTTATTGTATTTTCTTTAGAGTCTTTCCTAGGTTGTAATATTTGACCCTTCTGAAGTTTGTTTTTGAGGTAAGGAGTTTGATGGGCATCCAGCCTGATTTCTTTTTCCAAGTGGCTAATCAGTGGCGCCACTACCCCTGGCTGTATAGTTAATCTTTTCCCCGCTGATTCGAAATACCACCTTGTGAGAGCCAGATTCTGCTTGTTTCTGAGTCTGTTCCTGAGCTCGGTTTGGTTCCATTGAACTACTTTTTTTTTTTCCTTCTCCAATGCCAGTATGTTTGAGTTGCAGTAGTTTCAGATATGAGTCAAGCAAGGGGAAGGTTAGCCACTGTTCTGCTCCACTCATAGGCACCCCGTTTTGAGGCTACTTATTGAAGGGACCTCTGTTTTCAATTGTCTCTAGTAACATCAGAACTAACGTTCATGCCGACGTCGTATCATCCAAAAAAGAATTAACTTTTGCCATGATACAAAGCTTAGAAAGATTGGGTGTATGCCAAATTAAAAATAAATGAGGTGATTTTAAAAAAATAGCATCTAAAAAGATATTTTAAAAATCTTATCTGGAAATCTCACTTCTGTGGCAATGTTCCGTAAATAAGACATTACTGTATCTATTTGCACATTTGTAGATCAGCCAGGAAAGTATTAGTGTTTCTGTGCCATGTCTTTTAGTATGTGGCATATCAAATAGAGTTATGGGTTTCCTTGATCTGATTGATTTCATTTAAAGGTCGTTTTTGGCAACGTTTGGGACCTCTTCACTCTCCGAGGTAAATCTTGCAGAGCAGGAAGTTGAGGTTTTGGGGTAGATTCCAAGAGTCAGTTCTGATCTTATGGTTGGGGAATGTGGAAACCTAACGCTTTCCTTTACTTAATAATGTGAGTAGCGAAGGATCTTTTTCCCCCTGAGCTAATTAAGTATTTTCTAAAAGAGGATGAACTTTTAATAGTAGGAATATAATTTTTCACTTTTTATTTTACACAGATCTGTGCTTAAACGTGGTCAGAGAACAGTCCCTGCTTTAAAATCTCCTTATTTGTACATGTTACAGTTCAAAGGAGAGACCTTACCATTTATGTGGAGAGAAAATAAATGAGATTTCTTTCTGTCTGTCTTCCATATGTTTAATGGTAGGATTTGTGTCTTGGATCCTACTTTGAGTTAAAACAGACGGTGGATTCAAAGAGTTGCTACAATAAAGAACTGTTCTTATCTCAGAATCGGCCCTGCAGACGATCTCCGAGAATCCCATATCAACTGTCCAGGCGGTAGATCCATCTTAATCTGAACAGGCAGTTTGATTGCTTCTTTTCGATTAAACAAACATGGGTACTTATTAGTCCCAGACCCCAGTCAGAGAAGCAGTGTGGGCGAGACACCAAGCATAGTGATTTCTTCACCGACAATTTGCACTGAAAATGAACACCTGTGTCTTCCTTCGGTACATAAGAAGGGTCAGTGAAAAGCTATGGCAGATGGTACTTGAGAGACAGTTGTAGCGCTTGGCTTGAGTTCCCCTCAACCCAGCATGGAACTGCCCACTTGGTACCAATACGACAGTATTTGCCTGCACATCACACTCACCTCGAATAAGAAGGGCCGCGTAGACTGAGCAGTGTCTTACCTCAGCGAGCCTATCCAAAGGGCATCCGTACATAGTCCAGCATTTGGGGTAAGAGCATGGTTAAATATCTCAAGGAATCAAAAGATTGGGGAAATACCAAAGGGACCATCAGGCCAAATGAAATGTAGCCAAGATCTTCATTCGAACTTGATTGGGTCCAGAGCCATGTCCCTCTGGAGCGAGCCCTTAAGGTAAGACTTAGCTTTCACTGAACACACAGGCAAGGACTCGCTCCCGCATCACAAATGATGTGCTAGGAATAATTTACCATTTCAGCCCTCCTTATATATCTAGATACTTTGTAGAGAACCCTGGCTAGAGGTTACTCTTCCTTGTTCACTTTTTTTCTCTCTCTCATTTTATTTATTTTGACAGTTGACAGGATTTTATTATTTTTTAAATACTTAATTGTGGTAAAATACACATAACACAAAATTTTTACCATCTTAACCATTTTTAAGTGTACAGTTCAGTAGTGTTAAGTATATTTACAGTGTTATGCAGCTAATCTCTGAAACCTTTTCATCTTGTAAAACTGAAACACTATACCTTTTAAACAACAGCTTCCCAGACCCCTTCCCCAGCCCCTGGCAACCACCATTCTACTTTCTTTCTTTTTTTTTTTTTTATTGTTGATCTACACCGTTGCGTTAGTTTCTGCTGTACAGCAAAGTGAATCAGTTATACGTATACATATATCCACTCTTTTTTAGATTCTTTTCCCATATAGGCCGTTACAGAGTATTGAGAAGAGTTCCCTGTGCTAGACAGCAGGTCCTTGTTAGTTATCTACTTTATATATGGTAGTGTGTACATGTCAATCCCAATCTCCCAATTTATCCCCCCCTTCTTTCCCCCCCGGTAACCATAAGTTTGTTTTTTACATCTGTGACTCTATTTCTGTTTTGTAAATAAGTTCATTTGTACCATTTTTTTTGATTCCACATATAAGTGATATCATATATTTGTCTTTGTCTGACTTACGTCACTCAGTATGACAGTCTATAGGTCCATCCATGTTGCTGCAAATGGCATTATTTCGTTCCCTTTTATGACTAATATTCCATTGTATACATGTACCACATCTTCTTTATCCATTCATTCCTCTGTCGATGGACGTGTAGGTTGCTCCCATGTCCTGGCTATTGTAAACAGTGCTGCAGTGAACATGCGAGTGCATGTATCTTTTTGAATTATGCTTTTCTTCAGATATATGCCCAGGAGTGGGATTGCTGGATCATAAGGTAGCTCTATTTTTAGTTTTTTAAGGAACCTCCATACTGTTCTCCATAATGGTTGTACCAATTTACATTCCCACCAACAGTGTAGGAGGGTTCCCTTTCTCCACACCCTCTCCAGCATTTATTATTTGTAGATTTTTTTAACATCTTTATTGGAGTATAATTGTTTTTCAATGGTGTGTTAGTTTCTGTTGTCTTGTAGATTTTTTGATGATGGCCATTCTGACCGGTGAGGTGATACCTCATTGTAGCTTTGATTTGCGTTTCTCTAATGATTAGTGATGTTGAGCATCTTTTCATGTGCCTCTTGGCCATCCATTCTACTTTCTGTCTCTGTGAACTGACTACTCTAAGTACCTTACATAAGTGGAATCATAGAGTATTTGTCTTTTTTTACTGGCTTTTATTTCACTGAGCATAATGTCCTCAAGGTTCATCTATATTGTAGCAAGTTTCGGCATTTCCTTCTTTCTAAGGCCGAATAATATTCCATTTTATGTATAGACCACATTTTGTCCATTTATGTGTCAATGGGCATTCAGGTTTTTTTCATTTTTAATTAGTAAAATATACCCACACTACTATTCCCCATGTGCATATGTCTGAATTGAAAAGTTTTAGAATCTGAAGGGACTTCCCGGTTAGACTTTTACTGTTGTCAGTAAGTGTGAGATGGCTTAGTAAGTGCTCAGGCACAGAATAGGAGTCCAGATGATTGCTTTAAAAATAAATTACAGCAGGGCTTCCCTGGTGGCGCAGTGGTTGAGAGTCCGCCTGCCGATGCAGGGGACACGGGTTCTTTGCTGGTCCGGGAAGATCCCACATGCCGCGGAGCGGCTGGGCCCATGAGCCGTGGCCGCTGAGCCTGCGCGTCTGGAGCCTGTGCTCCGCAACGGGAGAGGCCACAGCAGTGAGAGGCCCGCGTACCGCAAAAAAATAAATAAATAAATAAATAAATAAATTACAGCAATCGCTCACTGGTCTTGAAACTTCAAGTCTCCCCCATTTCAAGTTCAGGCAGCCGCGGGATCCACAAGAGAAGTCGAAGGACAAAAGTGGCAGCCACTTGGTGAGAGATGTTTACTTTCTTAAATTGATTTCCCTCTACCTGGCATCCAGAAAGGTGTGTTTTCCGTGGACATTTTCAGACCTCGAAGCTTGAGATATGGATTTATTTCCTCAAAGACACAGTACGTGGTCTTTCTCACCAGACTCTCTTGAAGGCTCCACCAGATAAACACTCAGAGGTCTGGAAAATGGGAGGAAGGGGAGCCGTTTAGATTATTTCACATCCTCTGCCCTGGAGTACTTGTCTTACTCAACTCTTTCCTCACATTTCTCAGAGGAAGAAAGACTTGGAAACTTGGTACATTTATTTTTTACATACGTGCCAGCTTTGACCACTCTTGGCACTGGGTGAGCGGGAGATTAATGATCCAGGTTATGCCGTGGAAAAAGCCATAAACTTTTACATCACAATTTTTGTTTTTAAGACATTTTGTTTTCATAGCTGGGTATTCCTCTATTAGCATGGGGGGAGGGAGAATGAAAAAAATGTAATAGGATAAAAGAGAGAGTACTAATTTTAAAAAAAGAAACAAAACCCAAAGTACAAAGCATGCACATACACAGAAAGATACTCAATTTCCTTGTCGGTTTTGTGAAGAAATGCTGAGTTTTGAGGTGAATAAACAGGATAGGATCCCTGTGTATATGCCGTTCACAGATCATTCCTTGACCTGGGGAACACTGCTATACAACTAAGAGGTAATTACTCACCCAGTGAACTTAGGGTATGATTATTCTTATCCTGAAAGGATTACCAATAAAGTTACTTCTAAAAGAGAAGTTACTCTAGTTCATTTCAATATTGACATACTAGACTCAAGTTATTTTACAGCCGTACGCTAAATGGTGAAAATTTAACTGAAGATAAATTACAAATGAAAATAAAAGCATTGGTATAGTCCTAATAATTAACTAGTTAAGAAATGAAAACTATAATTCCATTAATATTTGTTTGACTTTTATGCAACTTTGGGGGAACTTCCTGCTATATAACTTGATATACACAAGTAGCTAGAAATGTGTAAGTGCATGTGCATTGTCATTGCTCGTGGATACAGTGGCTTTAGAATAGTGTAGCAAGTGGACATATATGTTGACCTTGAGTATATGCTCACAGCAGATAGCTCTTTGCTTTATACTCTATTTATATGAGTATATATTATTCATATATCTTATTATATGTAAATATATAAGTATTTCTATTTACCTATCTAAGTGTATCTTATTTATATGAGGGCGTATCTATCTATCTATATACACACACATATATACATATATATGATTTATATAAGGGCATAAGAGATCTTTTAAAATTATTTTGTATTTATTTTTGGTAAAAACTACCTAAGGATAAAGGGAAGTGATTACATGTTTTAAAAATTAAAAATTAGTGAGAGCTTAAGAATTAGATCTTGGGGAAAAAAGAAATATCGTATATGATCAGGAAAGCCACCTCTTGCACGTTCTGTAGGATCTTGTAGATAAGGAAACCAGAAGATCTAAGTTAAGAGTAGATCTCAAGAAGAAGCAGACCAAAGTCTCATACCCATTCCTTGGGCAGTGGGTTCAATGAAAACCAATGACTTTGGGGAGGAACATGGGGCCCCAGCAAGGGTACATGGTGCTCTGGGCAAGTTCCAGCTCCCGTGGCATAGACCCAAGCATGCAGAAGAAGCTGGGCTCCAGTATTTCTATAGGAGGTTTTACACTGATTATCAACAGATACATATTCACTTAGAGATTTTGTGAAGAACGTGTAACCTTGGTCATTTGAAAGGAAAAATGACCGCCAGAATCAGCCGATGTGTACTATTGAAAACCACCCCCACAGCCTGGGGATCCCCTAAGATCTGTGTGTATTCTAGCAGGATTGTTTGGAATGAGCAAAGCAAAAGTATTTGTTGCACATGGAGCATGTGCCAGGCACAGAAGTGATTCCATTTACTCCTCACTGAAACTCTGGATAAGCTACGTGGTGCTTTCCCATTTTGCAGACAAGAAGACTGAAGCTCAGTCAGGCTCACTTATTTGGTAGGCAGTGTATATATCCCGGACAGCCTGATTCCAAGCCTGTGCCCTTTCTTAAACACCCCCCTGCACCACCTGGCCAGCTGGTTCTACCAGACGCACTGACGTGGCACCTTCCTCGTATAACCTGAGGCTGTGTTACCTCCTCTGCTTGGAGTAATGGAATTGTAAACGTTGGAAGGGGCATGCCAGTATCTGAAAGCCATTAAGGGAAAATGAGTCACTTGCTGGATGCATTGAACGTCTTCCGATTATGAGAGTTTCATGGTGAAAGAAAGCACCCAATGATTTTTCTTAAAAAGAATTGAATCTCTCTGCCGAACAGAGATCGTTGGCAAGTCCATGTGCAATCATGGTCAGCAGAAAAGAACTTTAAGCAGTAATGAAAAGCTTGTGGGCCCAGACGCCTTTACCTCCTCCCTCCCCCAAAGAGCGCTAAAGAACAGGCCTTTGGGGGGACTGACGTTGAAAAGAATTCTGATCCTGGAGGAAAAGACAGGTAACACAAAATAAGAAGATTAAAAGCAGGCATGATCGGTAGTTACTCATCACCCCTGGGTTACGTGGTGTCCATCGCTTTGTCTCACCCCCTATCCTCCAAATATTTTTGTTGTTGTTGTTAAAGAAAGAGAAGAAAATATTTTTGAGGTAACCCATTACCTTTTGGCTTTAGGCCTAGAAGCTTCAGAAGTTGAAAGTAATTTTATACGCTGCAGATGCTTCCTGGTTTTAAAAACTATGACCTGGCCTCTAAACAATGATGACATCAACTCAGAAGGATAATAATCTTCCATATCGTGTAACTCCAGTAGCAGCTGTGGGGTAGTCTTTATGAAATGAGAAGGAGGGGAGGCAGTCTGATTTAGATCATGAAATAACCGAAGCAAAGTTAGTGTGACTTCTCTTCTATGTAAAGATAATTTTTTATTGCATTTTGGTTCTGAGACAGTTATTTGATAAACCTGTCTTGCCTGTTTGTACTTTTAAGAAGTCTTTTTATGGACTACATACTTTCGATGTGTTTTCACGATCAGTTCAGACTACCCAAGACGACCATAAAACACCAGTAATTAAGAAAAACTCTCCTTCAGAGAAGAATCAAGGAAACTCTGTTTCCATTATTTAATTTTTGACATCTCTGGAGGGACACAGTAAATTTTTTTTTTAACCCATTAAGAGTTGACCTTGAATCAGGATGTGGATTTCCTCTGTAGTGCATTAATGCGCCTCAGGTTTAGTCTTGTTAGCATGAGGTTAATTAAGTGTTAGAACCAAAAGAAATTTCATAAAACAGCTGGTTTCCAAATCCCATCCTCCTACATTCATTGGAGCTAGCTAACAGTAGATATGTGATGTTTATGGTTGATGAGACCTTAATGGGCCATATATTTCAACTGCTGTTTTTTGGAAGAGTGAATATATGGTTTGTAAATAGATTTTTGGAATCTAACCCTTCGAAGATTTCTAGCTGGCTTCCTTCCTTCCTGTCTAAGAGTCCTCATTTTCTTCCCTGCCCTGGGCTTCATTGTTTTCTGGAGCTCCTGCCGGTGTCTGTAACTCTGCCCTTCACAGCACAGTCCAAGGTCAGCATCATTCATGTCTTCATTTGATCATTCACCATATGCGGGGGTTGAAGCTGTGCTCTGCCACTGCTGGCAGGAGAGGGATGCTAACAGTCTCAGCCACAGTCTGACCCTGTTGCCCAGTGTAAGATGGGGAGATTCGTCCTGTAGGAGACGGGGAGATGGAGAGCCCGTGAGAATACTGGACTTTTTCCCACCTTGGGTCTAGGCTCGTGAACTCATGACAAACAATGAAGAAAGGAATAGTTGCCTTTGCACAAGTGATTTCATTTCTGGATCCCGTTTCCCGCCCCTTACCAAAATCTCCTCTCAAGAAAGGCTCTCCTGAATTACTGATACTAATTCTAACTATCTGATAAGGCTGCTGTCGTTTCTCTCCCAGCGGTATCTTGTGCTTTTAGTGATGGAGTCCAAAGCCCCTGCTTAGCTGGGCTAGGGATCTGCAGGGTTCTGCCGGCAGGTTGGTGGGGCATTCCTGGAACAAGATGATGGTTCCTTAGTGCCCACGAAATCACCCTCCTCCTCTCGCATCCCATCCACAAGCTACTATCCTGCCTGCTCGTAGGGCAGACCCTACCCTTGTGGTTGATGGACAGGACAAGGGTCCATATACACTGGTGGATGGTGGCACAATGGGGAAGAGCTGTGTTCTCCTGCCTGGGGGTGTAATGCAGCTCTGTGTCAGGAATGAGCCTTCCAGACACCCTTGGGATGGATCACTTGCCCAGCGGGGCTGTTTTCCCTTGTTCCTGGGTGGCAAGGGCTGCCTATCAGCATGACAGCTCTGTATGCCCAATGGAAGCCTGCCTTCCCCCTCTGAGCCAACGCTGGAGTAGGGAAGAAGTGAGCAGACAACTCTGCAACAGGGCTGAACATCGGATTCCACTTCATCGTAAATCTTTTCAGCTGATCAAAGATCTGCATGATGAATGGGGGGGAGGGTGGCTCACCAAGATAATCTTTTTTTAAAAATAAATTTATTTATTTATTTATTTTTGGCTGCGTTGGATCTTCGTCGCCGCGCGTGGGCTTTCTCCAGTTGCGGCAAGCAGGGGCTACTCTTCGTTGTGGTGCACAGTCTTCTCATTGCTGTGGCTTCTCTTGTTGTGGAGCATGGGCTTCAGTAGTTGTGGCACACGGGCTCAGTAGTTGTAGCTCACGGGCTTAGTTGCTCCGCGGCATGTGGGATCTTCCCCGACCAGGGCTCAAACCCGTGTCCCCTGCATTGGCAGGCGGATTCTTAACCACTACACCACCAGGGAAGTCCCAAGATAATCTTTAAAGAGTGATTGAGTCCATAGAAAGTCTCCCTTCTTTCCAGTGTTCCACATGGAACAATCATGGGTCACATAATAGTTCTGCACTACATGCAATTAATTGCAAGGTGTGGTGTATATTTTAAGTAAAACTTAAAAACTATGCTTTACTCTTCTCATAAATGGGCGCTGATCTGCCTCTTGTAGATTATGGTGGCCAGAGCCCCACCATTCCCTTAAAAATATAATCTTTTTTTTTTTAATTGCCAACGAATCAAATGCTTTATCTGCTTAAACTCTGTCCTCTGCTCTGGATTTTAAAGCTCTTCAGTCGCATTTCAGAATCAGCCCTATGTTGAGAAGGTCAGTGTCAATCGAAGTAAATGGAGAGTCAAGGTTTTTCTTGCTCTGCAGTCTTGCCTTGAAAGAGTGAGTAGCTGTACCCAGAGGCAAAGGAACTGCCACTGCGCTTTAGTTGATGCTATGCAAGTGGGATTTATTAACTTCGTGAAGGAAGTAGAAGGCCATCGTGATACTTGGTAAATTATGAGAGAGGCCAGGGGGTCAAAAAGAGGGTGATTCCATGCCAGACATCTTGGGCTAAGAATTGAAATACCACGGAGCAAATAGTCTGAAAATTGTGAGTGACCTTCCCAACTTTATCCTAAACCCTCCTGCCTGGGGGTGCAAACCCATGGAGGGAGTGTGACTTGGCAGGGATTTGGGGGAGGGGAGAATGGTGGCTGGCCAATTTCTTGGGATTCTCCAGGGAGTGCTGGAGGGTGAAAATGATGTTGAGGCCTCCCCGTGAGCCCTAGAATGACCGCGTGTGCCTACACAGCAGCCTAAGACCCACGGCAGCCTCAGACCCATGGCAGCCTCGTGGGTCTTCCTGGCAGAAGAGGAGAGACATTTGCACACAGGAGGTCTTCAGACCAGTGAGGAGTACTCATCTCGGTGATGTGGTTTCCTCTTTGCTCCCCTTTACTGCACCTCAGAGCTGCCAAACCGGACCTCCTTCAGAGGAGGGAAGAGAAGGCCACTTCACCCTGTGGTGTTAACATTCTAGCATTGCACCTGCCCAGTGTTCTCAAGGACAGGAGGTGGGGCACCCCAAGCAGATGGTCCACATGGAAGTGCCTGTGACCCATTTGGAGCTTATTGATGGTGAAAACCACCTTTACAGTAGCTCTGTAGTTTGTTTGTAAGTCGCAATTTCTGTTTTTCTTTCTCTTTGAACACATTCCTCATCGGGTTTGTTCCAACATATATTTTCAACGTATTTCTGTGAAGCTTGGATGGGAGGAGCGTCAGAGGAGTTCTGCATTAAGGTTTTTGTGCCCTAGTTCTAGAAGGGTAGTTGGTAATCTTCTTAAATGAGTTTTTTGAAAGCTTTTTAACGGCACCACCCAGTGTCCTGCTGATTGTGAACTGTGGCTGCAGCCCAGCTCACAAAATCCCATATTTACCATGATAAGTAGGAGTTCTACGACTTCTGGTTTTGCTGAAGGGCTCTGTCCTCTCTTCCGAGGACAGTCTGTCAGTTTTTCAGTGTAAGGCTACAGGCTGTTTGTGCACTTAGAGCCTGTTTTCAACTTTTTACTTCTGCTGTTTCCAAGCAGTTAGGAAAGCCTGTTTAGAGTTGAATTGTTATGTGCACACATTCTATTTTAATTCATTGTAATTAGAGGAGCGCGTATTAAACTTCCTCAAGAAGAACTGCTAGGATCCAACCTTCTGTTCCAAAAGATTGTTTTATGAGTAGCAATTTGACTGGATATTTAAAGTGACAGCCAGTAGTATTCACCCACCTAGAAGAGTGTATGAACTCTACACCTGTAACCTCAAAGTCGTACTAGAGAGCTGCAGCTGGGGGTTTTGGTGGTGGTGGTGGCGGTGGTGTTTTTGTGTCTCCATGGGTTATTTACCTTAATTGCAATGTTAAAAATACTAATTTGTATGGGCTTCCCTAGTGGCGCAGTGGTTGAGAGTCCGCCTGCCGATGCAGGGGACGCGGGTTTGTACCCCGGTCCGGGAGGATCCCGCATGCCGCGGAGCGGCTGGGCCCGTGAGCCATGGCCGCTGAGCCTGCGCGTCCGGAGCCTGTGCTCCGCAACGGGAGCGGCCACAGCAGGGAGAGGCCCGCGTACCGCAAAAAAAAAAAAAAAAAAAAACTAATTTGTAATTATGGCCTCGATCATGTCGTATTTACTATCATGAAGACGTTTGATCACACAAACCAGCTATTGATCATAGCCTGTGTTCCTTGTCTATTTAAGTAACAGTAATCCACTTTTGAATTGAAGAAATGGCATCCCTCTCTTATTTGTTTGCTCTTAGCAGTGAAATGGAACTGTCAAGAAGAGTATTTGTAGAAGAAGGGATTTTTCTCCCAGTAAAAGCTTATTTGTTTTCACAATAATTTTCAGCCCCTAAAATGTATTTGGGCTGTCTCTGGAGAATAATAGGCCAGAAGCTGGGAAATGAGGCCAGAGGCCAGCACTGAGCTCTCAGTAGTGTGGGCTGGGTTAGGAAGGTTGGCCAAGCCCCATCCACAGGGCTCCACACACCCGCGGCTGCAGAGAACGGGAGATCCAACCAGGAGTTAGGTTGGGGTCGGGAAGGGTTGCAGCTCCACGGGAAGATGGGTCTCGGGACCTCAAGACAGCAAGCCTCACATCGCGGCCCAGGCCCCCAGCTGGGGATGGGAGTGCTGACATCCGCCGCCTTGATTTCCATCTGCTCGTGAATTGAAGCTGCGCGTTGAAGGTCCTGTGTCCCTGCCGCAGAGCCAGCTGGGATGGGCATAGGCATAGCCGAACCTCGTGCTTGAGCAGCAAAACATTTTAGCAGCTCTTTTCTGTGTGCCTGCCTCAAGCCCCTTCTCTTTAACCGTAACACCGCTGCTTTATTATTTTTAGAGCTTTACAGTTAGCAGTGCTTTTGTCTGCTTTACCTCATTCGTGCTTCTTGGTGACCTTGTGAGGTCTGCAGCATGGCTGTTGCCGTTTTGCAGATGTGGAAAGGGAGACTCGGTTGGTTTAATGCGCCCCATACAAAACCTAACGTCGGGTTAAATCACTCCTTCAAACTAAAAGAGTTAATGAGGGCAGAACCTTGGTCTCGAACCCAGGACCTTCTGACTCCAGGTTCTTCCCACCTGCATGTGGAGCCTTGGAGCTGAGCACTTGCAGCTCTGGCCCAACTTGCTAATAAGCCTTCCTTGGGAATGACTTGTGAGGGGCTCTGTGGTGTGACAAGGGTGTTGAGGGGCAGTTGCGTCTAGAGCTAAGATCTGCCGTAGAGGTTGACTCTGTGCTTTACACGTAAGGCCGTCGAGGACCAGGCTGATGCTACCTTACGTTGCGTGGGCGTCTCCTACCCTCCGCCCAGTGCTTTCTGGACCACTGAGTCACGCCCCCGCCTCACACAGTGTGCAGGACCCCCCTGGGTAGTTCTGCCAGCCATCCTGGAATCTTCCAGAGTAGATGTGTGTGGAAAGGCCAGCCTCTGCTCGCTATAGGTCAAGGAAGACAAGAGTCTCAGGGCGGTGCGGATGCCAGCGCCTGGGGAGGTGTGAATCGGCACACTTCTGATGCAGGTTTGGGGATCTGAGAGATTCCAGACTCTGTGTCTGTTTTCTGTGGGAGAAAAAGGGGAATTAGAATTGCATTCCCAACTGGCCTCAGTAAATGACCCGTTTCTTAACCCACCTCCCCTCCCTATTAAAATTAAATTCTCTTACCTCTCCACCCTATGAAAATTCTTTTTTTTTTTAATTTCGATAAGGTTTTAAAAATTTTTTTAATTTTTAAATTTGTCTTGGAGTATACTTGATTTACAATGTTGTGTCAGTTTCAGGTGTACAGCAAAGTGATTCAGTTATACATACACATATATTCATTCTTTTTTAGATTCTTTTCTCATATAGCTTGTCACAGAGTATTGACTAGAGTTCCCTGTGCTCGACGGCAGGTCCTCGTTGGTTTTCTACCTTAAATAGAGTAGTGTGTATATGTTCATCCCAAGCTTCTGATTTATCCCTCCCCCCAGCCCCGAAAGTTCTTATCTTTTGTCAGGTCTCGAGCCCGAGAAGGCTACTCCCAAGGCACGGTCCAGTCAGATCACGGCTGAGGCAAGTGTTAACTGGCACCTGCCATTCGGGCACAAAGCACAAAGCTGCGGCTTCTGCAGCACTTTCCCGGACTGGCCGCTATTAAAGCAAGGGTGGAATGGATTGCAAAGCCTTTGTGT
The DNA here is from genome assembly GCF_059928025.1 of Delphinapterus leucas. NCBI lineage: Eukaryota > Metazoa > Chordata > Mammalia > Artiodactyla > Monodontidae > Delphinapterus > Delphinapterus leucas. The sequence continues at coordinate 11,401,765 of NC_143130.1, read as the reverse complement.
AATGAGGGAGAAATGGAAACTTCCGGTTTGGAAGGTCTTTTTCTTCTTGAGGGGTTTGGAGTAGTTTTTGATTAACTTGAGCTTCGTGTTCCAGGGGAAGAGGGTTTTGGTGAAAATGGAAGAGAAACCCTGCCCAACAGAAATTCCGCATCAGATGGAGATTTTCCTCCTTTCGAGAAGGTTGTGAGAGCAGCCGAGGAGCACAAGAGCACGGGGGGTGGGGGGTCGGGGTGACGGGCTGGAATGCTCTGGCGGGGCACGAATGCTCTGGCGGGGCACGAAGCAGCGGTGGCTGGAGAGGCTGGCGTGAGTACGGCCGAGCTCGCCCACCTGACGGCTGTAGGCACGGCCCCTCGGGCACGCATCTGAACTCACACCCAGCGAGGTCATTGGGTCCAGGGGGAAGCCCTCAAGCCAAGAGGCTGCAGGAAGCCCAGGCTCCCAGAGGCCACCGCCTCCTCTCCTCCAGCCTTCCATCCATTCATTCTAGAAGGGAAGTCTGAGCCCTGGAGACACCCTGCCTTCGTGGTGGTTACACTCGTGTGTGGGGCAGGGGGGGCACCGGGGAGACAGACAAGAAACCACCAAGTAAGTAAAATATCTCGTGTATCCGGTGGCATTCATGCTGCGGAGGAAAAGTCAGCAGGGTTCTCGAGGAGCCGGTCATCCTGGTGGCCGTAGGCTGCCCCCAGTGGGAGGACACCTGTCACCCTTGTGGAGGTGACCCGGGTTAACTCTTCCCAAATGCTCTGCACCTGGCAGGCATATTTCCAAGTCAGCTGACTTCCATTTCCCTGTTTGTCATGTGGGAACGTGGAGGGTCAGGAAGGGACCCGGAGATCTGTTCACGAGACACCAGTCAGCCTTATAAATAGCTCCCCGCAGCGTTTGTTATCCTACAGACACCTTTCATTTCCACGAGACTCGGCTCTTTCAAATCCCTCATAGATCTATTGCGTCACTTAAGGCTCCTGCTCTAGGAGGTGGGAAGGGTGGAGATCGAGACACCAAACGGAAGACGTACGACCAGGGTTAGTCTTCGGAAGACTGAGAGTCGCTGTGGCACAGGCTGTCCTATGGGAGAAGTGACCATAAACCACGGTGGTGGCAGATTCACTGTTATGCAGCAGAAGCCAACACACCATTGTAAAGCAACTAGACTCCACTGAAGACGTTAGAAAACAAAAACATGGTGGTACAGCTCCAGGGAGAACTGGCTGAATGTCTGCCCTGCATGTGGCAGGTTTGCCTCCTTCCTTCACAGTCTGTTTCTGCAGACAATGGCAAGGTCATAGAAAAAACTGTGTGACCCTGCAAACCCACTACTTTGAAGACTCCATTGTATGCATAAGTATACTAAGTTTATTTGGGTTTTGTTTTTCTTTAAAGCAGACTCCTTCCCACCATTTGACTCATGGGAACACGCGCACAGAGGGGTTAAGACACCTCCCCTGGCCACATACTGGGTAAGAGCCGTGGCAGTCCTATTATTTATCAGGCTCTTATTAAGTCAGGTGCTGCCTTATTGTATGCTAGGCCCTGGGGTTAGCATTTTTCATAAGTTATCTTATTTCATACAATAAACTGTAATTTAAGTCTTATTATTAATATTTCTATTATCTCATGGATGAGGAAGCTACACATGACCACGGAAGGTAGCATTTCCAAGGTACATGGCCCAAAGTCTCACAGATATTAAGTGCTGAAACGGAGGCTCCAGCCCAGTTTTCTTTGCAAAAGAAAACAAAAGTTGTATTCCCAATCACTGTCCAAAATTCACTACAGAATTACTTAGGATTTTTAGTTAGAAATTCTTAAGATTCTTAGTTAATTAGAAATTCTTCAGATTTCTACCCTGAACTCTTTCTGTGACATGTTGCAGCCTTTTTTATTTGTGTGTTTATCCTTCAGAATCCTCAGGCTTCATCCTACATTTTAAGCTTACGGTTGACCCAGGAGCAGCATGGGTTTGAACTGCGTGGGTCCACTTATACATGGATTGTTTACAATAAATATATTGGAAAAATTTTTTGAGATTTGCAACAGTTTGAAAAAAACTTGCAAATGAACCGCATAGCCTAGAAATATCCCCCCAAATTAAGAAAGAGGTACATCATGAAGGCATAAAATATATGTAGATAATATATATGACATACACAATATGTGTTAATCAACTGTTTATGTTAACAGTGAGGCTTCCTGTCAACAGTAGGCTATTAGTAGTGAAGTTCTGGGGAGTCAAAAGTTGTACACGGATTTTCAACTATGCAGGGGGTGGGAGGTGTAATGCCTCTAACTCCCCAAGTTGTTCAAGGGTCAACTGCATTCTGATATCAATTATAAATCTTAGCATTACTTAGAAAGCCTCACAAGTCCACCTAATTTGATTCCATCTCTAATATTTTAAACATTTTTAGAAGAAGAATTATATTACACTTGGGTTTCTCACTTGAGTAACTTTTTTTTTTTCTTTTTACCCCAAATAACCTGAAATTGCTTTGGTCTCCAAGTTACTGATAGAACTCTGTGTCTTTAGGATAGAATTATTTCTAAGACTGTTTCCCCAACATTTGCTTTTGTTGGGCTCTTTAGTTTTGTGTCACAGTGGCTACTAATGTTAAATCAGCTCTCTTTCCCTTCTGTCATTGGTAGCAGCTACACAAGCTGTCAGCCCATTGTGGTTTCTTTCAAAGACTGGTTACGTACCTCCAAAGTGAGTTTGTACAGGGGACTCTGTGAGGTATGCTGAAGAGGGTGAAGACTGACGAAAAGCAGTCAGTGTGGAGCGCGTCTTGTTTCCTCCTAAGCTTGGGACGTCAGCTGCTTCCTTCCATCATGCTGGCGACTGTATTATCGTACTTGCTAAGTTCAAGGCGCCCCCTTGTGGTGCGACTGATACTAATCAACATGAGAAAACAAAATGGCGAGATTACAAGTGATATAGAGGCAATGCCTTTGGATGTAATCTTATTGCTCTTCTCATTTTTAAGGCTCTCAAAAGAATAAAATATTTTTTCTCCTTTTGTTTTAAATTCATCTGTAGCTATTCAACTCATATTCAACGCTAAGTGTTTTGGAAGTAGAAGCGAATCAGAAAAGCAAGCGCAAATAATTTGATGCCAAATCCCAGGTGACTTTTAAAAATAATTTCGTATTTTTTATTGCAAAAGTAATACTTGTAAATTCTAGAAGTGTTAGAAAGAACAGATAAAGAGTAAAAGAATCATTTACCCTCTCACAACCCACGTGGATTAACATTTTGTTATGTATCTTTTTTTTTTTTTTTAGGCATATAGACTCAAAAGAAAACCAAACGTGCCATTTTTCAAACATGATTATATGTGTGGACTTCATTCTGTGTTGTTAGAGTCGGCTACTTCATCATTCTTAGTATTGCTTGATTTGGTTGGTTCCATTGTGTGCACACCTTACAATACACAAACACAACACCATGTGGGGCTTTCTTGTGAGTTATTGTAGATTTCCTTATGATTAATTGCTCGAAATGGAATGGCTGAACCAAAACGGTGTACAAAATTTTAAGACATTTGACATTTATTGCCTGGTTATTTGTTTAAGTAAGGCATCTTTTTGGCAACGCAATTTTTTTTTTTTAAAGTCTCAAATTCCTAGCATTTGCCTTCTTAGTCTGTGCCAAGAATTGTGCATTGTGTTTTACATGCCTCAATCTCAGCTAATCCTCACAGCAACCCTGAGACTTAAATACTATTAATGTCCCCACTTACAGATAAGGAAGGTCAGGCTTAAGGAAAATAAATCGATGTCACGTGACTTCAAAAGCAGGAAGACAGTAGTAGGCTTTCAGAAAGGTGATTAAAAAATAGCACTTTGCATCCCTCGAATCTTGAACTCAGTGGAAACTAAGAGTGATAATTTTCTATTTGTAAAATAAAGACAGTAAGAGAGGAGGAAGAGGAAATGTGCTTCCATAAATTTAGAAACATGAATAAGCATCTAAGTTGATGCTCTGGTAATTAGATCTTCATGTTAGAAGATATGGTGGACAACTCAGTGATTACCGTGGAATTACAAACTCTAGGGAGCTCCTAATATAGACATGTTTTCGCTAGATCTTTTCATTTTGTTCCTGGATGCATTTTCTTTAACCACAGTTAATCTTCAGACTGGTTAAACCACTCCCAAGTAGTCAAAAGTTGACTAAAGGGAAAGTGGTATCAGAAAGATCTCCAGTTTCTGAATAAAACCAGAACTTTTTTGTGAGTTCAAAGAATTTGGCAGTCTCCAACTTTTTTGCAGTTTTTCTCTCATTGTTGCTCGCTAGAGACCTACATTTCACTTTTGTCACCTTTGTCCGTACTCTTTGATTTTTCTATTATTATATAACTCTTTATTATAGAAAACTCAGGCACAGCAAAACAAAGAAAATAAATATTCCCCATCAGTGTTATAAATACTGTGTTTATTGTTCATCTTTGGTTCTCTCTGCCACATCTGGGTATTAGGCATTTGCCCAATATTTGCTATTCCTGATCAGCTCTTCTTGGGCTCATCAACATTGTTTTTATTCTTAAGGAAAAAAAAAACCTGTTGAACCTGTTTTCCTTCCAGCTTCACTTAGCCTTTCAAAGACATTCCAAATATCATTCAGTTTAAGAGCAACATCTGTAGTTTCTCTGCCATTTTCCTCTTCGGATAGCCATTGGATTTGTTGGGAGTCTTTGAGGTAATTAAAGTGTCCTTCTGTTTCATTTTTACAGCGTTATTATTTTTGCCGCTCCAGCTGTTTCCCTGTGGTGGCGAGCTGTTGTTTTTTTCCAGTTACATTTCCCTCGATCTTGATGCAACCTCACTATATTGATAAAGTACTTGATTATCATTATAATTCTCTGAAGTGACTTGCAGACACTCAACTCCTTTCCCACCCAGTCTTTTTTTTTTTTCTTTAAGAACAATTTTCTAGTTTATAGTCAAATCCATAAATCAGGCTTCTAAGTTCTACCCACTTGATTTAATGGGAGTATGTGAGTGGCCTAATAAAATCCAGTTTTCTTTCTCTGCTTTCTTACTGTCGGGCTCAAAACCTGTAGGGCTCAAAATATTTTCCACGCAGATGGAGCCTGGCAAGAAGTGAAAAAGCTTCCCTTGAGTTTCATTTTGTAATCCTGAGAAAATTTCTATCAGTGTAGAGATTAATGTTCCTGTGGCCTCAAGTCCCTTTCTCTGTAGGAGCCATTGCACCTTCTGAGATGCATCTCCTTCCTGCTCTGACCCAGGGACACTCCTCCAGCTTCTGCATTTGCTTGACCTTCGTCAGCGAAGGCAAGAAAGATGCAGCCACGGTCGGGTTTGCTCCAAGCATGGAGCGTTTGACCGTTTATGAGACTCTCCTGCCCTTTCTTCCTCGGATTTCAGGTGGTGCTCTTCACCTAAAGGAGCTGCTGTAAGTGACTTTCTTTGTCCCCTCGTGTCCAGCTTTGCTAAGCTTGTTGCAGGCTCCTCTGCCGAGAGTCGCCTTGCAGAGAGAGGTTGGGGGTCTCCGCCCCTCCTGGCAGCCTCACGGTTGGGGCGCTGGTCTCCTCCAGCCCCTTCCGTTCTCTGTCGCCTGTGTGCAGGGCTGTGTCCCCCCAGGTCCTCTGCCCTCAGTCCATTTTATTCCCCGCCTCCTTGAGATGGAAACTGTGATTTTCTGTACCTCTTTCCCCCTTGTCTGTCCACAACAGCTCTTCAAATCTATCATCCTGTTTGCATCTTGCACTTTTATTTATCATGTACCTACAGGGTGTTATTATTTGTGGTCTACATTGGGGTATTTCTTTCATAGTTGAGGAAACCTGTAAACTTGGGAGCAGGAGAATCAGAGGCCCTACAGCAACCCTCACCTTTCAAAGGAGAATATATTCACCTCGAAAAGAGCTTTAATGAGGTCAGTTTAGCTAATAGTACTTCTAATGGTGTCACTCCCCTGTTCTCTTAAAAGTCTCTTTTCCTTTTTTTTTTTAACCCCCAAGTGCATTCTGGGTAGACTATTTTAGTACTGTTCTTGCCTGCAGACCTGTCTTTTGGCTTTTGGAGACAGCTGTCTGAATTCAAGTGTGCTTTTTCTTGTGGAGATTTGTGTCTGATATGTATGAGACTAGGTTCTAAATAATACAGAATTATTCAGAAATAAAGGAAATACACGCATAGTACATATCTATATCTAAGTCTGTCATGGTGTATGAATCATGGATATTGTATAATTCAGTTATGATGGTATTTAGGGGCTCTGTGTGTGCTGGTTATCCATATGGATATATCTGTGTGCATACGCAGTAACTTATGAAGTGAGCTGCCAAACCGTGACACCTCATTGGCTGATTTTTTTCTCTTTTTTGCCTTTTTCTTTTGAATTGTGGAAAAGTATATATGACTTACAATTTAGCACCTTAACCATTTTTAAGTGTACAGTTCAGTAGCGTTAAGTACGTTCACGTCATTGTACAGCCAACCTCCAGAACTCTTCATTTTGCTAAATTGAAGCTCTGCATGCATTAAACAGCTCTTCCCCAATCCCCCTTCCCCAGCCCCTGGTGACCACCGTCCTACTTTCTATGTCTATGAATTGACTACTGTACATACCTCACGTAAGTGAACTCATGCAGTATTTGTCTTTTTGTGACCGGCTTCTTCCACTTTGTATTATGTTCTAAAGGTTAATCAATGTTGTAGCATGTAACAGAATTCCTTTTTAAGGCTGAATGCCTTTCAATATGTATAGACCACATTTTGTTTATCCGTTCATCTGTTGATGGACATTTGGGCTGCTTCCACCTTTTGGCTATTGTAAATAATGCCACCATGAACGTGGTGGTAGAGATATCTCTTTGAGACCCTGCCTTTCATTCTCATGGCTGATTTTGGATGCAAGAGTAAGTCATTCTTCTTGCATGAGGATTATGACGTTTTCATTTTTTAAAACACAAAACCATCTTTCCATCATGTTTTTTTTTAAAAATTAAGTTATCCAAAAGTTAGTCAGTGGATCAATAAGAATTGAAATGTTTAACTACTGGTACAGTAAGCATAGCAAGTGGAAGACATCCTCCAGGGTCAGCCAGGTTCAGATGTCAGAATTTGTTCCCTGAACTATAATTCTGATCTGTTCCTGTAAGTATTCACCTTGGATCTTCTCGTGAAGAAGTCTTGTCATCTGGTGTGGCACAGCCCAGGCACAAAAAGTCCTGCACTCTTGTCTTCATAGAGCAGCCCAGTGGCCAGTGGCCCAGTGGCCAGTGCCAATCAAGATAGCAGGCTGGGGCTCACCACCAGGCTGCATTCTGACTGAGAAAGGTATTTCATTCTGGCTCTGGTCACCCACCTGCAACCCTGAGACACCCTCAAGGACAACAAGCCAGTGTGACGTATTCTCAAATGACCAGGTGAATTTAGAAGGGCCCCGCTGTAAGACATGTCGGGGAAAACTCACTGCTAGTCAGGGCTGGCTTTCACCATCTCTCTCTAAATCCTAAGGATGGAACTGCCACCTTTCTGTCTTTCTTTGTCAGGGGAGAGGGCTTCGCGGTGCTGCATTGTCATCATGAACAAATAGATGATTCCTTTGGGTCAACCGTTCTTTTTCTGTTCCTGTTTTCACCCTTTTTCTTTTCTATTTTTTTTTCTCTCTTTTTCTCCTGATACACAGGCTTTGCAGCACATGCTGATCTCTCTTCAGGCAGAACTTGACATTCAAAGGTACTTGATGAAAATTGAATCATCTCAGCGAGTTAGTACTTTACCTTTTCTTCTCTGCATTGAGTCTCACCTCGCCGCATGCCTTTTCACTCAGCTGCGTGTGGCATTCTAATTGGTGTCAGCCTGTTCCTGTCCCCGTCTACCCTGAGCCTGGGTTTAAACCTCTCAGAGCCAAATGCTTGCAGCATTCCCAAACTTGTGCATTTGTTTTTAAATCATGAGAGTGAATATTAAAAATGAACACTAATCGCATGCTTGCTTCGAAATCTGTCATCAACTTTTCCACAGTTTGAGTTGTGGGATCGGCAGTAACGTGACGGCAATTCAGAGATCTCTGCACAGTCCTCTGAAAAGTGGGGCTCTGGCCCCAGCAGCTTTCTCAAGGCAGAAAGGTTCTGGAGCTGACACAGAAAGCTATCCTTCTAACAGCCTCAGAGCCCTGGGACTCTTCTTTCGCTTGGCTCCCAAACACCCAGTATGGGGTCCAGACCATTTCACGGGCATACATCTTAATAATAAAAATGATAGGAACGGACATATTTATATAAAGTTTACTAGGCACCAGGCACTGTTCTAAGTGCTTTACAAGCATTAACCTCTCACGCCAGCCCCATGGGGTAGGCATCCTATGGTCCCCATTTTATAAATGAAGAAACTGAGGCACAGGGAAGTTCAATACCTTGCCCAGGGCCACGTAACAGGTAAGTTAAAGTTGGGACTCCAGGCAGTCAGGCCCCAGAGTCAGTTTCAATATATTATTTATTTCCCCATAACCCTCAATGTCCCCTATTTCATAATAGGTCAGTTTAGAATGTTACACCTGGAAGGGGGTGGAGAGTGTCCAGTAATTGGACACCTGGCTTGGCATTGGATACCTGTACCAACTGACCCATTGGCACATGGCCACCCGTATCCTTTTTGTCCCCCAAACGTGGCCTGTTTCTTTATTGTCTCCGGAGCTTGCCCAGATGAGAACCATTTGGTCTTTACTGTGAGGCCCAAAACATACTGTGCTCAGGAAGCATCCGGCGGTCTGGCTTTAGTGCATCTGTGACTTCCTGGCCATTCGGTCAGTCTTCAATGACCTCTTCACCTTCCTTTTCTTATAATCATTCTCTTTGATCTTGTCTAAAGTCACAAGCTCAAATTAGAAAGTTCCTGCCCAAACGAATAGACATAGAAGGAAAAGTTGGGGGACACATACTACAGAGACCCATGGTCCTACTCTGCACCAGCTCAGTTCTGATGAGGTGTTCACCGTTCATTTTTTCCACGAGTTCTTAATTGTTTTCACAGCTCTGTAATTCATGCAAAATAGAGCTGTCTTCCTTGCGCACATATTGTGCACCAAATAGAAATGCAGAAAAGGAAGCATGGAGAGCTCTTCCCCACAACTTTACATGCTGCCATTAACTACTCCTTTCTACTTTCAGAGCAGAGACTTGACATCGTGATGTAGGGTTTTCTACAGAGTTTGGGGTCCCTCTCACTGTTCTTTTTTTCTTAAAGCCTGAAACAAATTCTCATTGCTAACTTTTATTTTTTGACATATCAGCAAATAATGGAATATGTGAGAATTTTTCAAGAGCTTTTTTTTTTTAAGGCTTTAAACACAAGTTACAGTGACAATGGTGTTTTTTGGAGAAGGAGTGGGATGAAAGTTAAGGTGGGAAATTGAAGATTTTCTTTCTTCTCTTTGATAAAGAGTGACTCCCAGAGCCTCTAAGGATGTCACAATCTCTATTTTGAAGTTGGAAGTAATCATTTACCGACTTCAGGCAAGGTGGTGGCAGTAAGAGGTTGGGTGTATCCTCTCCTCTCACACAGGACCCCACAAACCATGGGACCTTCCGAGCACAGCAGGGAGCCAAGCCATGTAGAACCACCCCTACGAGAATGTACTACATAGAGCAGCTGAATGCTTCCCATCATTTATTGTTGACAAATTCCTGTGCATTTTTTCCTTAGTGACTCCTCACCACAATCATATCAAGCAGATACTCAGATTTTTTTTTTTTTTTTGCGGTACGCGGGCCTCTCACTGTTGCGGCCTCTCCCGTTGCGGAGCACAGGCTCCGGATGCGCAGGCTCAGCGGCCATGGCTCACGGGCCCAGCCGCTCCGCGGCATGTGGGATCTTCCCGGACCGGGGCACGAACCCGTGTCCCCTGCATCGGCAGGTGGACTCTCAACCACTGCGCCACCAGGGAAGCCCAGATCTTTTTTTTAATAAAAGTGAGAACTAAGGTTCAAAGAGCTTCCCTATGGGGTCGCACTGCCAGTGCATGGCAGGATTGGAGTCTGTGTTCTGCAAGAACAGTGTGATAAAAAGACTAAAGTCCTCTCATTCTAGATCTTGTTCTCTTTCCATCTCTCCAGACTCTGGTATTCTTTCTTATAGCAGAACTAGAGGGAAAAAGAACCTTTGACCTGAAAAGCTCGTCGGAATTTTCACAAGGTTTTTTTCATTTGAAAATCAATGCAGGGAAATTGGGAGGGCAGTTGGTGGTGGTAATGGGCTGTGTGTGTTTAGAAACGAGAGTTTGAAAACCAGCAGCAGCTTCTGCTCCCAAGATGTCCGGATAGGGTCTGACCTCAAGCACTGAAGCTTGGTGACCTCGGGCACCACAGTATCCCCGCTGATACTGAAGGCCAGCTCCTTCTTCACTGTGAGGATGGACATCTTCAAACCTCCCAGGACAGGCTGAGGAAGGGGGGCCTCTGCTATAGGGGAAACCTCTCTGGTTTCACAACAATGCAGTTAAGCTCTAGGGGCATCAGCCCTGGGCCTGGGGTACCACATCCTCTCCAAACTGAAGTCTGGGCTGCAGAGATGAGCTCAATGATGGCTTTTGTAAGGAGGCCTTCTAAGGTGCATACTTAGCACTAAGTGTGATGCTGGTTGTATTTCACTTGAAATTTCAAAACCTGCAAGCAGTCCCCTTTCCTTTCATCTCTGTAATAACACATCCTCACGCGGACACCTATTATCCCGAAGCCTTTTAAGTGCATTCCAGGCACTCTGAGTTGCAAAGGCACCTGCTACCTTGCTCAAGCCCCTCCCAATGCGGACGGTAGGAGCCAAAGCCTCGGAAACTGTTTGTTTGTTTGTTTATAATGCACACCGTCTTGGTTCACGAGTAAAAGGAAAGAGAAAGAAACGGATTGATTGACTTAAGGCAGCTCACAATAAAGAGACATCTACCTTCAGGTGGCTAAACTAAAAATCGAAAGGGAAAACCGCATAAGAGGAGGAGAGAAAGTTATGAATATGGCCAACTCTGATTAGCTTGAACATTAAATTTAGCTTCGACTTTTCTGATACCTGCGGTATTTTATATATATTTGATATACTTCTCATTATAGGACAAAGCAATACTTATAACTCCTTCACAAGGCAGAATTATTTTCTTTGTTTTAAATTCTAAAAGAAACATTGTTTGCTCATGCCTTCAGAAAAGGGACATCCATCAACGTAACAGACAGGATCAACAGGAAAACAGCAGTATTCTTCATCTGGCCTTTTATTTTACATCAACTCCTTCAAGATGAAGCACAACACTAAATAATAATTGTAGGAACGTGCGTCTGAAAGGGGCGGGGGGGGCTGAGTTAATGAGATCCAGTTTTGGAACTTGCTGATGGTGTAAGTTTCTAACTTGATGGAAGGATGCTGAAGAGAGATGATGGCGAGGCAAGCCTCATCATCTTTAAATAGGATTTATCTCTTTCTGTCTTTGAAGGGAAGTCAGAGAGCAGCCGATTCAAGGTGTTATATCAGAAGCGAGTCTATGTCACATCCCAGGTAGACCACCAGGCAGGCAGGTGGCAGGTTGACATCCAGACATCCTGGAAGTGGGAGAGGCTACACCTTATCTGTGGGTCAACCCACTTTGGCCTCTTCTCCAGGCACAGCTAAACCTCTTAAAGGAAAAAAGAAGAAGAATCGCATCATCTACACATTATGAAGGGGTTGAAAAGTAGAAAATATCCAGGAGATGGTAGAAAATCGCTGCTAAAGTTCCAAATTTACCTGGAGTCAAATTGTAAAAGCCTTAAAATGCAGTTACTATAAGGGTGTCAGAGCTCTGGATAGGAGAGTCTGTCTCCTTAAAAGGTGAAGTGCATGATCTGCATGTCCAAAAAATTGAATGGATGGCTTTGGGCTCTTCTTTCTTAATCATTTCTTTCTTGAAAGTGGAAGTCTATGCAGTTTCGGATTCCTGCAAAATTTTGCATGGCATGAACATGGAAATGTGTCTTTGTTCCCGTGTTTTCCCCATGAATTTGTGTCCTCATTTCAGGGGCCATCTATGAGGACAAACCTTTTACCTGGAATCTAATTGTGGGAAATAACACATGAGAGGCCCAGGTGGGCATGGGTATCTTCAGGTCACCATAGACAAGAATCCTTCTGGATTCTAAATGTTTTGTGAGAGAGTCTTCCCTTCCCCTGATCCACTCTTTAAAAATATCATGCTTACGCAGTAAATCTCTGATTTGCAAAAGCAATATTATCCTCGTTTTGGAGAAATAAAGACGAAGGTATATTACTCATAATACTACTGTGTAAAAGAAACCAAGGTTAGTATTTGGGTGTATTCCTTCCATTTCTTAGATTATGAAAAAACGTTTCTTAAAAACACCTTGATTATGACTGCATAGTATTCCATAGTGTGGCTCCATTGCGACTTGTTAACCAGCCTTCTAAGTTTCTAGATTTATGTATTCTATTAAAGATGTAATATGTACAGATTTGTTCCCTGACCCTCAACTGTAGTAAGTAACACTTTTCTTCATTTTTGTGTATCAGATTAATCTGGTTTGGCTTCAGCAGTTATTGAGAAATGTATTCTCGTCACTTGGGGTCATAAAGAAATCCTAGGGATCGCATCTAGTCTGATAGAACTGGGTAAGGTTTCTGGGTCTCCTGGGACTCAGCAGATGGCCTCCTAGTGGTCTGTTTGCAGGTGGGCTCGCGGGGCTGTCTGCCAGGCTAAGCCAAGACACACCCTTCAGCCACTCTGAGCACACCACACACCCCTCCTCCAGCCGGGGCCACTCCTTGTAAATGGAATCCAGGCCTCCAGAGTTTGAAGAGCATCCTCACCATCACCACCACCAACAACAAAGCCAGCGTCCTCTTCCCGGCCCTGCAAAGTCACTCAGCCCCCCTCTTCCTGCCCAATTAGCAACCTTTCTCCTCTCACACTGGGGGGGTCGGGGGTGGGCAACCCCAGACTCATCTTCCAAACGCCTTTCCCCCCGAGCCCAATCTAAGGAGGGAGTCTTTGGGGTGACCTCTGTAGCACTGAGACACTGACCACAGCCCTTCCACCTGGGAAGACCTTGGAACACAAAGGCTTGGCCGTTTCCCCAGGAACTTGGGGATGGGGGTAGATGTTCCATCATGTTTGTTGCTGACAGCCATGAGGACAAGATAAGTTGATAATATCTCAGAAGAGTCATCTGACGCACAGATACCTTGAAAGAGGGTGTCTGTGTCGTGTGATGCTTCTTGAAATAATGAGGAAGCATCCTTGTCTGAACAGAGGTGTCCTTGTCGTGCATTTCTTGGCATCTGCGGGAGGGGGCTTTGCATGGTGAGAGTGTGTTGGCAGAGGGATCCTGCTTGTCTCACTCGGCTCTGTGCAGCGCCTCCCTCGCCGCAGGGATGCCTGTGGCCGGCTCTGGCCGGGGAGGCGAGGGGAGCTGACTCCCCAGCCTCACGACCTTTTCATCTTTCTGATCTGTTAATGAACTAATAGGCACAGTGAAGGAAAAATGGGGAAGCAAAAGACACAGCTGTACTTTGCTCAACTGCTGAATCGTCTGATTTTAGTCCAGACCAAACATCTTTTCTGTTTTCACAGGTGAAAATCATGAAAAATGTCTGGGTACCCTTTTGGTGGAAAGAGGGAGGAAGGGGTTGAAATATTACCCTTGAAGAAACAGGGTATAAACTGAGTTTATCAAGGATAATTCATCGAAATAAATCCTAGAGAAAAATATATCCCCTCTGTCCAAGCTGGGGAAGGGAAATACTGATTTGCAGAGCTAAACCTAAGTCCGTCTTTATGAGAATCTCAGATATGCACAGTTGGAAGTTGGTATTAGAATGGGAGGTGTGTGTGCATATATGTCCTTCTTGTGTTAAGACCCAGAAATACCTGGTTACTGGTGAACCTGGCATGTGTCCACAAACTACTCCCAAGAAGCACCCAGGTACACATTCAACACTGTATCGTATGTGTGTGTGTGTGTGTGTGTGTGTGTGTGCGTTACCAGCAGGACCCTTTTGTGCTTGCACCCAAGTTTTCTATTAAAAACAAAAGCTGATTTCTTGTCCTCTGAGTCATTAGCACCAGGCGCCCCGCCAAAAAAATTATACATTTGTTACAAAACTAAGTACAGTTCTCTCTGTCATGCTCTAGAACCAGGATGTCCTCGGTCTGTTCCCCAGATCGGCCATCAGGCTAAGACTGGCTCCGAGGAGATGTTGGCTCAGGTTTCGTCACTGTGGCCATCAGCCGCGGAAGTTGTGAGAAGTAGCCAAAGAGCTGTGGGGAGACCCGGTCCCGCTGCTTTAGAAGCACCCCAGGGTGTAGGTCCCCAGATGCACCTGAGAATGGCAGGTCCTCGGCTGCTGCGGCCACCTGGATGGGTTTATATAAGGATGGAAGCCCCTATGGGAGCTCTTGGTCTTCGCATCCCCAGACCCAAACCCAGCAGAGGCCGTAGACTTTGGAAACAAGGAGGGCTGGAGAAGGGAGCGAAAGCACTGCGTTGTGGTTCTAAAAAGGACTCTGAGCACATTTCAAAGCTTAAACCTTCCATAGCGGCGATGTGTCCGTTCTCCTGAGGTTAGAGGAGTGCAAAGCAGGGATGGTAAAGAAAACTAAAGTCTGGGGATCTTCCAGTGTTCGTGAACTTCAAATATTTTTCTCCTTTTATCTTTCATAAGAGTACATAACACCTAGAAAAATCTCTTCAGTTGACATCACAATTTTGACTGGATTTTGAGTTGAAAGCTTCCCAAGCGCAAGAAATGGGGTGAAAGTGTCTGAATGTCATGATTAAATTAACCATGTCAATTAGTGAGTATTAGGATAATGAGTCATTCTGAATACATTTGCATTTGCATGTAGGAAGCTTTACTCTATTTCTGAACTCTCTGTGGAAATTGGGCATTCATTAAAATGAAGTAAAATTCCAGTAAGGCAACTTTGGGTTTTCTTTTTAAAATAGAACATAATCTGACGCGAAGTGTGTGCCTTGGCTGATCAGACACCCCACTGTTGCCAACAGTTAGCATCTTACCTAAAGGTACATTTGCAGGCTTTATTTTCTGGACCTTGGCATTTCAAGTTAGAGTTTACAGGGTCTGAAAAATGGGAATGACGAAACATCATCCATGCCTCCAGCCCTAATTTTCTTTTCTCTTTGCTTTTAGTCCCCAAATACAACATTGCGTATAATAAGAACAATTTGATCTCCTAGCAGAGCATACTCCTCATGGTGAACACGTCAGCCAATATTTGTTCATGACCTTAAAATGCATGTATGGCAGCCTTTTAAAAATTAATGCTCTGCAACTGTGTTGCGTGCACTTGAGGACATAAATGCAGGAACCTGGATCTTGGTGCTAGCTAGCTACATATTTCTGTAGAGCAGATGCAATAGGGGAAATCATTTGGGGAAAGCCATTTGAAGGAATCTCAGTAAGCTGAAGTTTTCTGGGTGACATGATTTTTCTTCTTCTTTGTGGTGTGTATCTTAGAGTGATGAAATTTTAGTCCTGAAAGGACTAACCGCCAACCAGTCAACCTCTGGTCTTACAGAAGAGGAAACTATGACTTAGTGAGATTGTACGTTGCCCAATTTTGGTGCAAGCTGGCCGACAGACTCCTGGTTAAATGACTTTAGCCCTGTCAGCTCTGGAATCCTGCAGACTTGGTCCCAGTTCCTCCACTAGCTAGAATTTTCGGGCAAGCTGCTTCCACGATTTGTCTCCTCAGTGTAGCCAGTGTTATGAAGTGGCAGTGAGGGTTAAATGAGATGACCACGCAATCAGTCACAGTGCAGCAGGCACTGAATTTGTGAGTTCCTTTCTCTCTCCCCACACCCCTTCACTAGGAAGACGGTCTTCCTAGAGAACCGGTCTGCACACGTTACGGATGACGCAGAGGAGGGATCTGCCTGAAGCCTCTTACCCCAGCACCCCTTGGCGATTGAAAGCCCTTTTTGAAGAAGTAAAGATGAGAAAGGATCAGTGGGGTTCAGGTGGCCTGGTTACACAGACTGCCCCTTCCTTCATGGCCCCAGAAGACTTCCTGTTTGGGTGGCAGGTTTGGGATCACCTGATGATTTAGGGAAACATCTAGAAGGTTGTGATGGAAACAGAGGGAGGTGGTCATGGGTGTCTGTGAAGCGCTGAAATCCAGCTTTCCAGGCCCTGGAGTCCTGCCCAGGTGGCTCAGAGAGCATTTCCACCATTCTCTGCTTCCTGAATCTTCCCAGTTAGGGGCAGCTCTCCTCCCGGAAGCTTGGGGCAGGGGCTCCAAACACCGTGCTGTAGATGCTGCATGACCAAGAAAAGGCTTCTCCTGAGCCAAAATGAGAACAGTAGCTCCCAACAGAAAGACTTTTTTCTTAAGCCAAATCTGAATTGTGTGAGTATCCTGCCTCCCATTTTTTTGGTATTAAAATATCTTTCCTTTCTCGTGGCAACATGGTGCCATACAGAGGGAAGATTTCAAGAGAGAGGGCATGTTTGGATGCCCCTTACTTTGCAAAATAAAATCCTAGTAACCCTGTGTTGTGCCCTCCCCCATAATTTTTAAAAGAATGTTTAATTTGTGAAATACAAAATAATGAGAACAAATGCTCCAGAGAGTTTAACTTTCTCCACAGTTATTACCAATGTTATAAACCTGTGAGCCTCATAGCTGCCCAGGCAGGGGCGCTGTTAGAATTGGTCTTTGTCTGTGATGGTTTGCTTGGAAGACACAGAGTCACCTCAAGCTGGTTTAAGTAGAAGAATGGAATTAGTTGGAAGGAATAACTCGGAAAGACCCCACAGTGTACTGGAATCAGGAGCTGGCATGCCTAGGGGCCCAGATAGCTGTTCTGTCTTTTAGGGTCTCCCGTTGGAGTCATGGGGGTCTCTTGTCTCCCTTTTTCTATACAGATCTGCTTCATCCTTTCTCTGTACTCCTCTCTCTCTGTTTCACATTCCCTTGTGCGTGTCAGCCACAGCTTCAAATGACCTCACATTTTAAGTTCTCAGTGGATACAGACTGAAGAGCTTCTTTGTCCCAGGGCTGCATTTCCAGGAAGGGCATGTGATTGGTCCAGCCAGGATCAGGTGGCTACTGCGTGGTCCAGTCAGCTGCGACTGGGCTGGGAGTGGGTGACCATACACTGCATCACTCAAACCAGGATACCTTTGAGAGTGGAAGGGAGTTACTACTAATATTTACACTGGGACAACAGGTGCAAAGCAGAACGGTCCAAGGATGCTACACTCTGTATTTACCCTGAATGTGGGACATCGGACATCAGGAACTTATCCATATGGGCAGGGAGGAATTCCGCAGAGAGGGGGCCATTGTTTGAGGGCCAGAAGCCTTTCAAAGATGGCTAAGTGTCGAGTCAAATAAGAAAAGGGGAACTTTGTCATGTATTCACTGTTACTGGAGAGGGGGTTGCCTGTACGAAAAGACGACTTGGCACTCAGCTGCTTCTGGACGGTGTGTCTGTTAGCTCATTTGAGAGAGCAGAGAAGGACCTCAGAGTGCGCACAGGGGGGACAACTCCTTTAGAGGCCACCAGCTGTCCCACTCCCTCCTCCCATGTGCCCCCGAGTAAACACAGACCTGAGAACCTCAGTGGGTGACTTCGCTCAGACCATCCCTAGCACCTCTCACCTCTGCTCTCCGTCCTCTCCCAACCCATCCTTTAATGTCAGCACTTATCCCCCAAACCCCGTTCTGCCCTGTGCTGTCACAGTGACGCATCTCTTAGTGCCTCTTGTCCAACTGTTACACGTATATTATCCTTGGCCCCAAAATATACCTTAAATGCGTTATGAGCTCAAGAACCACACACAGCACTTTTAACCTCCCGAGACTCGCACCGGGCTGAGTACCAAGTCCCTGTTTCAAATGCTTTTTGACTTTTTTTTTTTTTTAATACGTCAAATCATAGGGTATCTGACACCAGTGTCAGCAATTTTCATTGTCTTTTCTCTTCCCTAAATGATGTCTCAGCATCGAGCTGGCATCTGAGGGGAGAGCACGGTGTGAGAAGATTGCTAATATGCAGTGATAGTTTGCAATGAGAAAGTGAATGACATAATAACGAGAGCAGGCGTTTATATTTGGAACTGAATAGCTGTGTTTAGGAAGCTTAAAAAAAAATAAAAAAGGACTGAGCCCTTAATATCTTTATTTTTATACATACTCCAACCACGATGACCCTGAACAAGAAATAGAAATTTGATTTTGATTTTCTTCAAGGATTATTGCCTTTTGCAATGGAAAATGACAACTCATCAAATGCATTGTGGCTTCCATGGGCTGCAAAGATGACCAAACACCAGAGGTTGTCATTGTAGCCATGTTGCTTCAAGTAATATTATTTCTTGGCTACTTTGCTAAGGTGAATGTATTCTCTTTCTTTTTTTTTTAAGTCAGGGATGAGGACATTTGAGTTTGATATTCTGCTGAGAATAGTAACCAGCTATCTACCTCACTGAAGACCATATGAATTTACATAACTCTTGGTGAGCTGGGCAGTGATTTAGGGTTGGTTTTCTTTTTTTTTAAGTCTAGCAATACTCTTAAAGAGTGCCAAAGCCAGATCCCAATCTTTGTAACACAAGCAGACTTTATGAAAAATAAACCACTTCGGGGCCTCGCACGGAAACATTAACCCAAAGCAAAGAGACAAGTTAACTGTTCATGGGTGTCCTTTCTGGCCATGATGTGGGCATGTCATCTGAGCGGAGAGTTTCCTGTGGAACACCGAGGCTGGCCACCGCGATGAAGGGGGCACAGGGGGCTATGTTCTGACCTTACTCCTGTTTTCTTCTGTGGAAACGTCCTAAGAGGTGTAGCAGGGGTGGGTGTCTAGATAAAGCAGTAGTGCGCCTGCCAAGAGGGGTCTCCTGGTACCTTTAGCAAGAAAAGGGAAAGGAACTGACCATCGCATCCTCAGAGGGCTCCCCTAGAACATCAGGCACACCTGGGGCATCCCTGAAAGAGTTCTGTAGCTGAAGCCTTGAGGCAGGACCGGCTATATATAATTCTTAGTGTATCTTGTTCCAAAAAATTATTAAGGGTTTCAAGACGGCCACAGCAGAGCATGAAACCAAGCCCAGAGCACTTTTAAATGCTGGGTCGCCTGTACACCCGCAAAGCGGGTCCTACCTTGACAGTTAAGTGCTTTGGTGTTTTTAACTTCAAAATGCATCCTTAGGAAGACTTAAGAGGACATTAAGGAATGCAAACCACCCCCCCCCAAAAAAAAACCTGGCTCCTGGGGACTGCCTGTGTCCCACGCCCAGCCCATCAGCACCTTTGGCATCTTAGAGAAAACTCACCTGCTGATTAATTCAGATCAGTTTGCCTGGAATTGTAATGAAAGCAGGGGCAGGCTTTGGGAGGGGGAAAGCTGAGATCGTGCATTCATTCATCCTAAGCCCCCCAGTTTCACTGACTCCCTTTCTTTGACCTTCTACACGTATAATCTCCAGCCTCCACACAATAGCCCAAATGATCTTATGAAAAATGTATCTGATCCTGGCCACCTCCCCCTTCTCCCTGCCTCAAATACCTCAGTGGCATTCTGGTATCTTAGAGTCACATTGAAAATTCTCCCCTTGACGCTAAGGCTCCATGAGATCTAGGCTCTTCTGGTCTCCAGTCCCACCATGTCTCCAGTACTTGCCACTTCTTTCTGCCTCGGGGACTTTGCACATGCTGTCCCTTCCACCTGGAATGCCTTTTTCTTTTCACCCCACCCGCTGGCTTGCCCCCTCCTCCCAACTTCGCACGTCCTTGAGGTCACAGTTTACTTGCTTTTCCAACTTTCCACCCACATACACCCCCTCCCCAGCCTGGGTTACACACTGTCAATGTCTTCAGTGTCTGTCCCCTGACTCGACTGTAAGCACCATGAGGGCAGGATCATGTCTCTTTTGTCTGTCGTTCTGTTCCCAGTACCTAGCATGTGCTAGCATGTACCTAGCAGGTGCCTGGAACACAGTAGGCACTCAATAGGTGTCTGTTGAAAGGATGAATGGACGTACCACACAGTTCGTGATTTAAACTTAATTATACATTATCTTGTGTTATTTGTTGTCCTTCATTCATTTCACCAATTAGTTTTGAAACTCATTCACATCAGGCAACATGACGTCTGTCTGTCTCTGAATCGCCCACAGTGCTCAGTATATGTTCAAGGAATGTTATTGACCAACATAGATTATGAGTGTTTTACACATTCAGTCCCTTGCCATTACAGTATAGATAACCAAGAGAGAAATTAAATTTTGTATTGTGTGTGTTTAAGTTATTATAGATACCGTCTGTTGATTGGCGTGGTAAGTAAAAACCAAAACTAGACATAATCCAAATTATGGGATTTCTGCCTCAAAAGAAAAAAATCAACTGTGATAGAAATATCTCCCTCACAATCATATTTTACTGATTTTGGAAACAGTCTTAATAGAAGAGTTTAAAGAACTGGGTGTGTTCAGTTTACTCTGGTGCGGGTGCATCATTCGTGTTAGGTGATAAAAACGTGCACAGTCCCATCTGCTGTGATCGTAACAACCACTAGAATTTGTCTGGCCAAAGGAATTGATTTGCCATCGTTCTTTCCTGTAATGTGGCTTGTCCTCAATGCCTTGTTTGAAATGGCATACGCACAGTAGATGTCCAGTGATAAAAAATCTTAATGGAATACTCAGGGACTTTTTTCTCTCACTAACTTTCACAACTGATACTTTGAACCACTCTGTCTTTATTTTTGTATCTAGTCCTTCCGATGGACTTTTTCTCGTTGCCATGTTGTTTTTCCAGAGTAGTAGACCTTGATGGCATTAAAAATATTTTCAGCATAATTAATAATAGGCTATTTTCCACTTTCTTTCAAATGCCTTTTGCAGACAAGAAGCCCCAAACTGTCTCACAGTCCTCAGCCTCCCAACTTGGGTGACCCGGTAGAGCATTTATCAGAGGCGTCTGGAGATTCTTTGGAAGCCATGTCTGAGGGAGAAACTCCAAGTCCTTTTTCCAGAGGCAGCCGGACTCGAGCGAGCCTTCCAGTGGTGAGGTCGACCAACCAGACGAAAGAAAGATCTCTGGGTAAGCTTCGAAAGGTAGTTTCTAATTTTTATTCCTGCATGTGTGTATGTTTATACTCCTGAACACATACCCCTGCATCTGGATGTTAATTTGATCTTGATTTGTAAACACACAAACTGCTCAGAAACTCTGTTGATTTAATATCAAGTCTTGAGGAGTTACCTGCTGAAGAAGCAGCAAGTCCAACCGGTCTTTGGGGCTGGGCACATTCAGAACTGGCTGGGGTTAGTCACTCAAACAAGAGACTAGCAGTGCCTGTGGATATTCCTGGTATAAGGAATAGCAAGGGCCGGATTACAGAATGAGCCTCATTTCTTAGGGAACCTCCTCCACAGTTTCAGAATTGTGGACGGATGGGGTGTGAGCCCCATTCCACTGTCTGGCAGTCCAGGGGAGGACATGAATGGCTGCAGGAAGAAGAGGTACAAGGTGGCCAACACCGCCATGACTGGTAAGGAAAGCCAGAAACACAGGGCTGTTTTCTCTACCACCACATGAAAGGGTGGAGGGGTTTGGCAAGAGTTTGGCATAGCCTTGTCTTTCAAGAAGCTTTTAGGAAAAGCAGGATTCTCTCCTTCCGCCTTCACTTGTCGTTTGCTTTTTCATATTGGATATTCCCTTTCTATCTTGCTGTGCTTTTTTTCTTCCTCCTAGCCCCTTAACAAAAGGTACAGGCCATAAAGATTTAGACCTTTTTGCAAATTATGCTGGTGTTTCATATGCTTAACCTGCCATCTCAAGGTTCTGAGTCGGTACCTGTGTTTTTCAGACGTTTGTGGTCAGGAAAAACAGGGGACAGAAACAGGGTCAACCCACAGAAGGCTTCAGGGTCTGGCCTCTGCAGAAGACAGCTGAATTCTGCCTCCTATAACTGAGCAGATGCCTTGCTTGAAGAAGAAAGGAGAGGGACGTGGGGAGGTGTCCTGTTTTTGTTTCCTCTGTTTCAGATGATAACCAGAGCAGATTGGGTTCAGACATTGTCCTAGCTCTTCTGAACAAAAACAAACAAAAAACCCTGTTATTTACTTGTGTTACTCATATTAATTTTTAACGTTAGACTTTGTATACTTCATCTTAGTTTAATAATCCAGGGTCGTCATTTTACAAATGAAAGATGAAAGCCCCAGAAAATCTGGTTTTTGTTTTTTGAGGTTGCATAGTTAATTAAATGGCAGAAGTGGGAAGCCCCTGCAGTTCCTATTAACTCCATTTACCAGTGAAGGCATGGGACTTGGAGGGCTGGGGCAGTGTCAAGATGACACAGGCTGGGGCTTTCCATCAGGACTACAGAGCTTAGTGTTCTCTTAACCCCACTCACGCTTGAGGCAGGAGCACAGGAGCCTGCCAAGGAGTGGAATTTCTCCTCTGTGCTTTGCAGGAAATGAATGAGGTTCAGGTCTCTGTAAAGATAGCCTGTGCTTCGCAAAGTAGAATGAAAGATAAAAACAAATGCCTGTGCGCTTCCCCATACCTGGGGAACAGCGAGCCTGTGGAATAATGGACCCTCTGTCTTGCAGGCAGGAATCTGCCCCACAGCCAAGTGCAGTTGGCAATGCAGGTAGATACCGGCTGCCTTTAGGAAGCAAGTCTCTGGGTTCAGGGGCTGCAGGAGCTGATGGCAGCCTTGCCCTAGGAACTGCTGAGGGTGGCTGCTGTTTTCTCATGGGGTGGCTGCACTTTGGCAAAACGCTGCTTTACGCTGAGCACGCCTTGCTGTGAAGTTCTGGCGAGTCACAGCAGATTCAAAATGCACAGGAGGTACTTATTCTTCCAGCTCCAGGAGAATGTTTTTGGCCAGTGATTTCCACAACTCGTGGATAGAAACAAAGGAACACAGGGAGAGGAGAGGAATGAGAAGTTTGCCCCAGCGAGGGGAGCCCTGGGGTCAGAAAATGAGGCTGGCCCTGGGCTGGCGGCTTGGTGCTGCCCTTCACCGCCGCTCTGTGGCCAATTTGCGAATGTCCTTGCGGCCGCACCTGGCTTTCACAGCATAATTCAGTTGAGCGGGGATGGGAAATAAACAGGAAAGTGTGAGTCAGGGGAAGTCTAAACACAATCTCCCACCAGGGGCCTTGCTAGCCTTGTGTTCGGGAAAATTCCCATGTGCCTGGCTGTATTTAATGCACAGACATGGGTTCCTGGGAAGAGCAGGCTCCCCAGAGAGCCCCAGACCGGGAGCAGCGGGGTCCCCCAGCATCTTGGTGGCGAAGCACAGCCAGGACCCCAGGCCTCAGAGGCTGCAGATGGAGACTGAGCTGGGACCTCCTGCAAATCCACTCTTGGTGCCACCTGGAAGGCCAGCGTTTCCTTTGGGATCTGTACAGTGTCATTTTATCTTTTATTTAAATTTTAATTTTTTTTTATACAGCTGTTTCTTATTAGTTATCTATTTTATACATATTAGTGTATTTATGTCAATCCCAATCTCCCAATTCATCCCACCACCATCACTCCCCACCCCCCCCGCCCCACCACTTTCCCCCCTTAGTGTCCATATGTTTGTTCTCTACATCTGTGTCTCTATTTCTGCCTTGAAAACCATTTCATCTGTACCATTTTTCTAGATTCCACATATATGCGTTAATGTACGATATTTGTTTTTCTATTTCTGACTCGGCTCACTCTGTATGACAGTCTCTAGGTCCATCCATGTCTCTGCAAATGACCCGATTTCTTTCCTTTTTATGGCTGAGTAATATTCCATTGTATATATGTACCACATCTTCTTTATCCATTCGTCTGTCAATGGGCATGTAGGTTGCTTCCATGACCTGGCTATTGTAAATAGAGCTGCAGTGAACATTGGGGTGCATGTGTCTTTTTGAATTATGGTTTTCTCAGGGTATATGCCCAGTAGTGGGATTGCTGGATCATATGGTAATTCTATTTTTAGTTTTTTAAGGGACCTCCATACTGTTCTCCATAATGGCTATATCACTTTACATTCCCACCAACAGTGCAAGAGGGTTCCCTTTTCTCCACACCCTCTCCAGCATTTGTTTGTAGAATTTCTGATGATGCCCATTCTAACTGGTGTGAGGTGATACCTCATTGTAGTTTTGATTTGCATTCCTCTAATAATTAGTGATGTTGAACAGCTTTTCATGTGCCTCTTGGCCATCTGTATGTCTTCTTTGGAGAAATGTTTATTTAGGTCTTCTGCCCAATTTTTGACTGGGTTTGTTTTTTTAATATTGAGCTGCATGAGCTGTTTAAATATTTTGGAGATTAATTCTTTGTCTGTTGATTCATTTGCAAATATTTTCTCCCATTCTGAGGGTTGTCTTTTCGTCTTGTTTATAGTTTGTTTGCTGTGCAAAAGCTTTTAAGTTTCATTAGGACCCATTTGTCTATTTTTGTTTTTACTTTCATTACTCTAGGAGGTGGGTCAAAAAAGATCTTGCTGTGATATATATCAAAGAGTGTTCTTCCTATGTTTTCCTCTAAGAGTTTTATAGTGTCTGGTCTTACATTTAGGTCTTTAATCCATTTTGAGTTTATTTTTGTATATGCTATTAGGGAGTGTTCTAATTTCATTCTTTTACATGTAGCTGTCCATGTAGTTTTCCCAGAACCACTTATTGAAGAGACTGTCTTTTCTCCATTGTATATCCTTGCCTCCTTTGTCACAGATTAGTTGACCATAGGTACATGGGTTTATCTGGGCTTTCTAGCCTGTTCCATTGATCTGTATTTCTGTTTTTGTGCCAGTACCATATTGTCTTGATTACTGTAGCTTTGTAGTATAGTCTGAAGTCAGGGAGTCTGATTCCTCCAGCTCCGTTTTTTTTTTTTTTTTTTTTTTTTTTTGCAGTACGCGGGCCTCTCACTCTTGTGGCCTCTCCCATTGTGGAGCACAGGCTCCGGACGTGCAGGCTCAGCAGCCATGGCTCATGAGCCCAGCCGCTCCGCGGCATGTGGGATCTTCCCAGACCGGGGCACGAACCCGTGTCCCCTGCATCGGCAGGTGGACTCCCAACCACTGCGCCACCAGGGAAGCCCCAGCTCTCTTTTTTTCTCTCAAGATTGCTTTGGCTATTCAGGGTCTTTTGTGTCTCCATACAGATTTTAAGATTTTTTGCTCTAGTTTTGTAAAAAATGCCATTGGTAATTTGATAGGGATTGCACTGAATCTGTAGATTGCTTTGGGTAGTAGAGTCATTTTCATAATATTGATTCTTCCAATCCAAGAACATGGTATATCTCTCCATCTGTTTGTGTCATCTTTGATTTCTTTCATCAGTGTCTTATAATTTTCTGAGTACAGGTCTTTTACCTCCTTATGTAGGTTTATTACTAAGTATTTTATTCTTTTTGTTTCAATGGTGAATAGGATTGTTCCTTAATTTCTCTTTCTGATCTTTCATTGTTAGTGTATAGTAATGCAAGAGATTTCTGTGCATTAATTTTGTATCCTGCAACTTTACCAAATTCATTGATTAGCTCTAGTAGTTTTCTGCTGGCATCTTTAGGATTCTCTATATATAATATCATGTCATCTGCAAACAGTGACAGCTTTACTTCTTCTTTTCCGATTTGGATTCCTTTTATTTCTCTTTCTTCTCTGATTGCCATGGCTAGGACTTCCAAAACTATGTTGAATAATAGTGGCGAGAGTGGACATCCTTGTGTTGTTCGTGATCTTAGAGGAAATGCTTTCAGTTTTTCACCATTGAGAATGATGTTGGCTATGGGTTTGTCATATATGGCCTTTATTATATTGAGGTAGGTTCCCTCTAAGCCCACTTTCTGGAAAATTTTTATCAAGAGTTATCAAGAGTTTTTATCATAATTTGACAAAATTCAGAAGCTTTTTCTGCTTCTATTGAGATGATCATATGGTTTTTATTCTTCAGTTTGTTAGTATGGTGTATCACATTCATTGATTTGCGTATATTGAAGAATCCTTCCATCCCTGGGATAAATCCCACTTAATCATGGTGTATGAGCCTTTTCATGTGTTGTTGGATTCTGTTTGCTAGTATTTTTTGAGGATTTTTGCATCTATATTCATCAGTGATATTGAATTTTCTCTTTTTGTAGTAGCTTTGCCTGGTTTTGGTATCAGGGTGATGGTGGCCTCGTAGAATGAGTTTGGGAGTGTTCATTCCACTGCAATTTTTTTTCCTTTTTTTTTTTTTTTTTTTTGCGGTACGCGGGCCTCTCACTGTTGTGGCCTCTCCCATTGCGGAGCACAGGCTCCTGACGTGCAGGCTCAGTGGCTATGGCTCACAGGCCCAGCCGCTCCACGACATGTGGGATCTTCCTGGACCGGGGCACGAACCCGTGTCCCCTGCATCAGCAGGTGGACTCTCAACCACTGCGCCACCAGAGAAGCCCCATTCCTCTGCAATTTTTTTGGAAGAGTTTGAGAAGGATGGGTGTTAGCTCTTCGCTAAATGTTTGATAGAATTCACCTGTGAAGCCATCTGATCCTAGACTTTTGTTTGTTGGAAGATTTTTAATCACAGTATCAATTTCATTATTTGTGACTGGTCTGTTCATATTTTCTATTCCTCCTGGTTCAGTCTTGGAAGGTTATTCCTTTCTAAGAATTTGTCCATTTCTTCCAAGTTGTCCATTTTATTGGCACAGGGTTAATTGTAGTAGTCTCTTATGATGCTTTGTATTTCTGGGCTGTCCATTGTAACTTCTCCTTTTTCATTTCTAATTTTACTGATTTGAGTCCTCTCTTTTTCTTGATGAGTCTGGCTAAAGGTTTATCAATTTTGTTTATCTTCTCAAAGAACCAGCTTTTAGTTTTATTGATCTTTGTTTCTATTTTGCTTATTTCTGCTCTGATCTTTATGATTTCGTTTCTTCTACTAACTGGGTTTTTTGTTTGTTTGTTATTCTTTCTCTAGTTCCTTTAGGTGTAAGGTTAGATCGTTTATTTGAGATTTTTCTTGTTTCTTGAGGTACGATTGTACTGATATAAAGTCCCCCACTATTATTGTGTTATTGTCGATTTCCTCTTTTATAGCTGTTAGCATTTATCTTATGTATTGAGGTGCTCCTATGTTGGGTGCATATATATTTATAATTGTTTTATCTTCTTCTTGGATTGATCCCTTGATCATTATGTAGTGTCCTTCCTTGTCTCTTGTAACATTCTTTATTTTAAAGTCTTTTTATCTGGTATGAGTATAGCTACTCGAGCTTTCTTTTGATTTACATTTGCATGGAATATCTTTTTCCATCCCCTTACTTTCAGTCTGTATGTGTCCCTAGGTCTGAAGTGGGTCTCTTGTAGACAGCATATATATGGGCCTTATTTTTGTATCCATTCAGCGAGCCTGTGTCTTTTGGTTGGAGCATTTAATCTATTTACATTTAAGGTAGTTATCAATATGTATGTTCCTATTACCATTTTCTTAATTGTTTTGGGTTTGTTATTGTAAGTCCTTTGCTTCTCTTGTGTTTCCTGCATAGAAAAGTTCCTTTAGTATTTGTTGTAGAACTGGTTTGGTGGTGCTAAATTCTCTTAGCTTTTGCTCATCTGTAAAGCTTTTGATTTCTCCATTGAATCTGAATGAGATCCTTGGCGGGTAGAGTAATCTCCGTTGTACGTTCTTCCCTTTCATCACTTTAAGTATATCATGCCACTCCCTTCTGGCTTGTAGGGTTGCTGATGAGAAATCAGCTGTTAACCTTATGGGAGTTCCCTTGTATGTGATTTGTCATTTTTCCCTTGTTGCTGTTAATAATTTTTCTTTGTCTTTAATTTTTGTCAGTTTGATTACTATGTGTCTCAGCATGTTTCTCCTTGGGTTTATCCTGCCTGGGACTCTCTGCACTTCCTGGACTTGGGTGGCTATTTCCTTTCCCATGTTAGGGAAGTTTTCGACGATAATCTCTTCAAACATTTTCTCAGGTCCCTTCTAGCCCTCTTCTCCTTCTGGGACCCCTATAACGCAAATCTTGGTGTGTTTAATGTCCCAGGGGTCTCCTAGGCTGTCTTCATTTCTTTTCGCTCTTCTTTCTTTATTCTGTTCTGCGGCAGTGAATTCCACCATTCTGTCTTCCAGATCACTTATCCGTCCTTCTCCCTCAGTTATTCTGCTACTGATTCCTTCTAGTGTATTCTTCCCTTCAGTTATTGTATTGTTCATCTCTGTTTGTTTGTTCTTCAATTCTTCTAGGTGTTTGTTAAACATTTCTTGTGTCTTCTTGATCTTTGCCTCCATCCTTTTGCCAAGGTCCTGCATCATGTTCACTATCATTATTCTGAATTCTTTTTCTGGAAGGTTGCCTATCTCCACTTCATTTAGTTGTTTTTCTGGGGTTTTATCTTGTTCCTTCATCTGGTACATAGTCCTCTGCCTTTTCATTTTGTCTATCTTTCTGTGAATGTGGTTTTCATTCCATAGGCTGCAGAATTGTAATTCTTCTTGCTTCTGCTGTCTGCCCTCTCTTCTTTTATCTTAATCCACAGAATTTTAGGATCTCCCTCCCACGTCCTGTTGATCTTGTGTTTAGTTAAAATGGTCATAGTTGGTTCATCATGGGTTATTGCATTAATTTTGATTTTTAAAATTGTCTCATTAAAATATTATTTTATCTTGGTTATTGAGTTCGGTGGGGAGGAGCCTTCAATTTTGCACCTGAGGAGAGTACCTCACTCTCCTCACCCCAGTAGCTGCCTGTGTGTCACCCCAGGGACTTCACATCTCATGGGGTGACCTCCAGCCACAGAGCCCAGAAGAGGCAGAGTTGGGAAAGCCCAGCTCCCAGGCTTCGCTTCTGCACATACGCAGTGTGTCACTGGAGCCGTTCCCCAGCTCTGGGAGTCACGTCTGGACCAATCCTCCAACCACTCCTCCTCCCTGGAGGGGATGCAACCTTGCTCTCACTCTAGGCAGCCTGTGCCTGGAGATAAACCTGCCAGCTTAATCATTTTTCCACTTGGATAATCCCTCCTTTCTACTACTTTGGCATAGTAGAAAGCGAGGAGCCGGGGGAGGCTGGGCTTGGTGCATTGCACAGAGGCTTTTAGAAGCCATGCAAGAGAGAGAAGGTTTAGCCCTAAGCTGCTGTTTAGGACAGAGAAGTTAGACATCGCTGGTGTCTATATAATATTCTTTCTCCAGTGCTGTCCTGGATGCAAGATGTGAGCTTCTCATTCTGGCACTTCAGGCAGGACCAAATGACAGCAAAACCCAGAAATCTTTTCTGATGCTGAGGACCAACTAGTCACTCTTGGAGATTGACAAAGCAGAAAGGTAAAGAAAGAATTTGATCAGCGGCTCTGATTTATAACGTGACCGGGTTCCAAAAATCTATCACCTCTAAATCTTCACTTGTACAGAGTGGTGGGGCCCCTATGCCCTCCACCCATCCAGAGACCAAATGAAATTCTTCTCAGTGGAATTTATGCCATTTCTGCTTACCTCTCTCTCTTCAGTGAAAAGAGAGACCATTAGGAGAAAGGAAGTCTACAAAAGAAAGTAAAATCAGTTTTGCAGTAGATTTGAGTCTTAGAAATAATTTCCGTGAAAAATTGTCCCGCTGATATTAGGTCTGGGTCTTAATGATGGAGTCGTTTCCTTTTAATCATTGCTGTCTTATAAATGTCTGTCTGGAATGCAACCACGGGCAGGGGCTGCTGTCTGGCTTCTTTGTGGTCGGCCTCGGGGGAAAGGGTAGCCACAAGATGTTCCCACCCTTCTGTGTACCCTCAGGAATTTGAAAATAAAACTCATGTGAAAACAAGAACAGCAACTTCCTTCTCCCTGCAGCCACATGCCTTGGTTGACCGTATCCTGAATGGTTAGCTTTGGAAAAGGCACCTCCCTTACCAGCCCAGCAGCCAGAGGTGCTGCCATTTCTGTAACAAATTACCTGTTAAACACTCAGACCCAACAAGCAAGAATGATTTTAAAAGGCTCGGGAGGATTTTAGACTAATTGAGGGAGAACTTGCCCAACGTGTGTCACTTCTCCGTGGCTGTTCTTTTATTTCAAGGTGGTAACAGTGATGGTGACCATTTGCTGGTGGGGGCATTTAAGGAACAGAAGGTTCTCTGTTGTCAGAATCGCCCCTCCTGTGCAGAAGAGTGGGTAAGAGGTTAGAGAAAAAGATGGAGGAAACGTCCATCTGTAAAGCGGAAAACCAAGAAGGTTTATGGGCAAAGACTGTGAGCCTCGTATTAGATTGAGAGTGAAGAGGTATCCGTAGGATAGTTTAAAAAAGAAATGAATTTCAGACAAATGGAAAGATAAGTATTGCTCTATAGAGTAAGTGAAGCACTTACGGAATTTGTTTTCCTAAGTGCCAGTAGTGATTGACATGTAATATTATAAAAACTAAAATTTACAGAAGAGAGTTTGATTGCAGGTCAGTAGCTTTGGGGCACATTCCTGACCTTTTTAAGGTGCAATCAAAGAAAAGGTCAGAGGATCGTCTCTAGCTTGGGAACTCAGTGAACAGGGTGGGAGGATTTGGTGACCGGCTGGCGTGGTCCACTCCAATCTCCTTCTGGCGTGCCTCCCTTTACTTTGGAGCCTGGAAGGCAGACCCATTCTGGAATAGAAGATGCGCTGGGTTCTGGAAGTAGGGACCAAGGCATTTGTGGAGGCTTTGGGTTTTCTTTAGCATCGTTTGCTGAGAGGTCACTCGCTTGATAGGGTTGAAAGTCAGGGCACCAGGCATCCATTTTTCTCCTCCTGGGGGCACAGGTGTGGTCTGGTTTTCAGCAGGACCAGCTGCTTCCTGACTTCCAAAGTGGAGTCACAGTGGTCCAGGGCTGTGGCCGTGGACCGGAAGCTTCCTCCCCATCCAACGGGTTCTGCAGCGTCCCAGTTCTCCAGTGAACATTCAGCTCCGTGATTCCACAAGCCGTTTAATAAATCTGTCTGGGGTTTTTTTGTTTGTTTGTTTTTTTGCTTAAAGCTGGAGTTTGTTCAGTTCTCTGCAACTGAACTCTGACAGATGCATGGGGTCTGATTTGCTGTTTTTGTAGAAGTTGTAGTGCCTGCCCCTTCTTCACGTTCTAGAAAATATGGCAAGTAGTGGTAGATCCAGACTGATGACTTTTAGAGACTTGGCAGTGAACTGGAGAATGAACTGGAGGTGTGGTTTCCCAACTGTGTTCCTCAGAGCTCTGGAGTTTTGTGGAGTTTTCTCTACTCTGAATGTTGTACTTTCATAAAAGATTTCATTTGGCAAATGAGCTATGCTGAACTGCTAACACCCACACAGTAAAAAACATTAAGTAGACCAAGGGGCGTTGGAGAATAAGGAAAGAGAGAAGTTATGAAGAAATTTCCTTTCGATAACAGGAGTCCTCGAGGACTTCTATTTGGCTATATCGGGTGAGTCAAAAAGATTGTCTCTTAGGTTTTTTGCACTTGATATCACGAATGTGCTGAAAGGTAATTTTTTAAAAAAGTGAATCAATCTTTAAGCTAAGGGAGAAAAAATGGATTTGGGACAGGGAATTAACCACTGAAAAGAATATTTCAAGAATTCCTCTGGTATAGCAAAACATGTTTTTGTGATAGAAGTAATCACCCCCCAATTTTCCTTTACAAGCTTGGATTTTCATATATGAGGTTTTCTGAAAGAAGGGAGTACTCATCCAAGTTTACCCACTTGGCTCTTAAATTCACCCATATGAAAGAATGTTCTTGCAAAAGATTGTGTAGAGTCATGATTTGTTTGTACTTACTTTAAAAAATAAAGTTAGTCAGATGTCTTTCGAAATCCCTTGCTATTAACATTCCTGGGTTGAAACTTTAGAACAGATTACTCAGACTTTGAGGAAATGATGTAGTTAATGTGGTACCTACAGAGTTCCGTGCCCTTTACCGACATCTCAAGGATTGCTTTGCAGACAGGGTGCAGGTAGGGAAAGCATCAATGAAGGTGAATAGAAGGTTTGGTGGAATCTAAGGGTCGGAGCCCTCCCCAAGCCACCATTAATTTACAGGGTCTGCCGTCTGTTGGCTGAGTACCAGTGAAAAGACTTGCAGAAGACTCGGGGTGTACTGTTTCTGTTCCCTCCTTTACAACTGGGGTGTTGCTAAACCTGGACCACAGGTCACCTTTTTGTAAACTTAACAGCAAACATTTCTAAACTGCAGGTGGAGCTATAGGGCTAAATAGCTGGAAAGGTGACTTCGGTTTCCTAAGCTATTTCAGAAAATCAATCTGCCTATAAGCCAGTGTGAAATATTTCTCTCTCTCTGTCACAGCCATGAAACCCCATTCAAACCCAGAGACCTAGATAATGTTTATGCTTTTTTTCCTGATGTTAAAATACCCTTATTCAAAAAAGAACTCTTCATCAAGTTTCATAAGACAACAGAAGAAAGCAAGGCAAGTTTTATCTGTATAAGGTATAAATATACTTCTCTACATCCAAAATAGATTTGATTTGGCTTAAAACAGTAATAGTGTATAAGAACCATTAAAACAAGAATTAATACAAGTAGCAGTTGGGCATTATATGTGTGCCAGGAAAATTAGGTTAAGAATAATTGCTGTGATTGCAACCGAGACAAAAAAAGAAGATGAAAGGAGAAACGTGTAATGAGCTCCATGAATTTCATGATTTAAGAAGAGGTTTAATGCAGGGGACACGGGTTCGTGCCCCGGTCCGGGAGGATCCCACGTGCCGCGGGGCGGCTGGGCCCGTGAGCCATGGCCGCTGAGCCTGCGCGTCCGGAGCCTGTGCTCCGCAACGGGAGAGGCCACAACAGTGAGAGGCCCGCGTACCGCAAAAAAAGAAGAGGTTTATAGCAGCCCATTTAGAACATTATAGTCCAAGAACCCCTGTATCTTAATGCTGTTGACATCATATTATGTAATAGACAGTTATATTTAACAGTTGTTTTATGGAAAGTTTCTTTGTCTAAAACTTCAAAATCCAAGGACATAGTATGAAACTATCTTTTTAGAGGTTATGTCTTTTGGACTCTGTAGGTTTCTAGTGATCTAATCTGATACATGGAAAGAGTTCATACAGTCTTGATAATTCACCTGGCCCCCCAGGTGATTGGCCCTTGGCTATTAATCATCTCATCAGGGTGGGTAACTTCAGATAGAGAGGAATATTTGAGAAGCATGTCATGGCTGAAGGCTTGAAAGGAAAAAGAGAGTTGAAGAAGAAATCTCTCCCGGAATTCCAAATTCCTGATAATACCAACTGTTACTCTGTACTCTCTCCAGGGATGAGGTTGAAAGTATCTGGATTGAGATGATGTACTCTGATATACTCCGCTACAGTTTGGTTGGAACAAGAGATGAGACATTGAACTACTTTTGGGGGAAAAATTTTCATTTACCAGTTGCTGTTGTTTTCCTTTGCCTCAAAAACTCTACCTAAAATCTGTCGACTATGCCTTGCTATTTTTTCTGGTAAGTGCAAAATTCATTGCACCCTTAAGAGTTTCTTGCCAAGTTAGTTTGTTTTTTCAAAGCTGACTTTAAGACATAATCCTTTACATGCATCTAATTCTATAAGAGTTCGCACACATTTTTTGCACCTGCTTTTTAAAGATGATTCTATGAACTGCTAAAAATAATATTAAGATGCAAGCCAGCTTTATGTCATATACCCAAGTAAGATTCCATCCTTGGTGCCCTCATCCTAAACGTGGCCTCCAGAGAGCTGCCTGCTGACATCTGGAAACTGAGATTTGTGGCAGCTTCTTCTATTTCAGGCAGAGTGTAAGAACAGAGGGAACTTCACATCTGTGTTGTTAGAGGGTAGATGTATATCTTCTTAGGCAAAGGAATTGGTGATTTTCCATCGAATTTCTCAAGTAAGCTCAGTGACAGGGGATTGCAGCTAAGTGGCTTTGGGTCTGGAGATGAGGTCCTATCCACCTCACCTATCTGCATGAGGTCCAGTCTCCATTCCAGAAGCTGCTTTCGAGCACGACAGTAGGTGAGTGCCAAGGCACCACTACAATGGTCTTTAGTTTCTTATCAGTTTGAGCCACTCTCTGAGGGGCTGTTATTGGCCAAACTGTATCTTCCCCTATTCCACCACCTCCAAGTTTGTATGTTGAAGTCCTAACCCCTAGTACCTCAGAATGTGACTGTCTTAGGAGAAAGGCCTTTAAAAAGGTAATTAAGTTAGAATGAGGTCACAAGGGTGGGCCCTCATCCGATAGGACTGGTGTCCTTATAAGAAGAGA
Organism: Delphinapterus leucas; assembly: GCF_059928025.1. NCBI lineage: Eukaryota > Metazoa > Chordata > Mammalia > Artiodactyla > Monodontidae > Delphinapterus > Delphinapterus leucas. The sequence goes on along the minus strand of NC_143130.1, from coordinate 11,367,535 downwards.
AGGTTAGGACACAGGCAGGTGCAGAGGGAAGGCCATGTGAGGACACAGGGGGAAGACTGCCATCTGTGAACCAAGGAGAGAAGCCTCCGAAGAAACCATTCCTGCTGACACCTTGGTCTCAGACTTCTAGCCTTCAGAACAGTGAGAGAATAGATTTCTGTTGTGAAGCCCCCCAGTCTGTGGAGCTTTGTTATGGCGGCCCCAGCACACTAACACAGAGACTCAGGACACTCTTTTCCTCCTACTTCCTTTCTCATATGAGGGGACAGTCAGGTTTATGGCAGTTGTCACAAACTTAAAGTATTTCTTTCTTCAAGACAGTAAAATTAGATTCGTCAAGGTTTCTGTTTATTTTAAGTTGAGTTTTATTCTGTCCTCTTCAACTTGGTTTCTTAGCATTGCAAGGGAAAATCTTAAACTCCTGGGACAGATTCATCTTCCATGACTACTTTTCTGTCTGACGTCTCCCCAGCCCCATCCTCAGATTTAGCAAATGAAAGTTGCTTCACATCTAAGTGACTTAACTGGATTCCAGCAAGAAAAGCTCCGAATGTCATCATGCCGAGTTTGAGGTCTCAGGAGTTTGGTGATGTCATTAACAATGATACTCCCACCAACTTTCCACTTTCAGAATTTTTCTAGGGTGTTAATTGGCTTTCAGACGTCTCTGGCTAAATGTCTCCCAGTAATATTAAAACTAAACATGATAAAAATAAATCCTTCATTTGTTTTCCTCCACAAGTTTTGCCCATTTCTCAAATTTTTTTCTCCATTCATGTATTTATGCATTTATTAAGAATCTGTTCAGTTCCTGGCACTGTTAAAGGTGTCATGGTGAGTTATTTAAAAAATATATGAAATCTGGTTCTTGTATTCAAGGAATTTTCAGTAAACTAAAGACACATGGTAACCATGTAAGGTCTTTAAAATTACATAAATCAAAGAGTACACAGATGAAGAAGCTGTGCATACACCCAGCCATACTGGCCTCTTGGCTGTGCCACATCAGGAATAGACCCATGCTGCTCTCTCTGTCTGGATTCAGCCCCCATTCACAGGCCACCATGTCTGCACGGCCCCTCCTCACTTCATTCAGAGCTAAGCTCAGATGGCCTCATCAGAGAGCCCTCCCCTGAGTAAGATGGGACCCACCCTGCCAATCCTTTTTGCATCCTTTCTCATGACACATCATTTGGGACAGTGGTTCTCAAATTTTAGCCGAGATATTATTAAAACACAGACGTCTGGCTCTGCTTATCGCATTTATGGTTCAGTGGACCTGGGGTGAGACCCAAGAATTTGCAGCTCTAGCTAGTTCCTAGGTGATGCTGGCGCTTCTGCTCAGGGGATCACTGATTCAGGGTAATATTGTGCCCTAGGAAAGATTTTAACGTGTCATTACAATGTAGCACCACATGAGGGCGCTTTAATCGGTTCACAGTAGGGGATGGAAAGTAGTCCTCCTACTTTGGCAGGAAAACGTGGAGGCCTTAAATATCTGGCCTTGTCCACGTCATTGAACTAGAGTATTTAATTCCAGCCCACGTGACTGGCAGGACCCTCACAAGAAGTATGGGGATACACATCCTCCTGCAGCAAGCCGTGGAGCCAACCTGCTAAGCTAGGACTGTCTTGTCTTCTGCTCTGTGCAGTTCCTGGTTTTGATCCCTATTTGATCGGTGAACTACCTTTATCTTGCACCTCATCACCCAGCTTGACACACTTGGAAATGTCGGTAGAGCCAACAGTGGAAAGGTAGCTGAACTCTTCACAGGACTTCATGCCTCTCTCTACCATGTCCCCGTTTCCTCAGTTCAGGTGTTCCCCCCACCAGCGTCCTGCCCTCGTCTGCCCAGGGGAACCCTGGCCCCAGTCATGGTCAGTTAACACCCAGGTATTGGTACTGCTTGTTGTACTGACAAGGCAGAGGCAGATGGACGAGGCCAGGGCTGAAGACTTTCCTGGAGGAGGGAGTTCCCTTGGTTTTGCATGATTCTAGAGCAGCGTTCTTTCATGTGCTTTCATTTGCCTTCATAAAAAGAGTCAAGTAATATAGGAACCTTTTTAAGAGGAAAAGAGTTCAATTTAACATATTAATTGAGTCCATTTTAAATACCTGCAATACACATGGTGCTGTATTAGGTAGGAAGAAAGGAAATCATTCTTTTGACAAACACTGACTGAGTTCCTACTAAGACAGCCCTGGGTGCAATCAACAAAAGAGTCACAACCCTCTGATCTTCTAGAGCTTCTATTCTGTTGGGAGAGGTGGAGGATAAACAAATAAAATAGGGAATAGATGGTATAAAGACTAAGGAGAAAAATAAAATAGGGGCAGGGGTATAGGGAGTGCTGAAGAGATGAAGGTGTTAGAGTTGTCATTCTGAAAAGGATGGACAGGGAGAGCATCACTGAGAAAGTGGAATGTGAGCCATGATCCAGAGCACGTGAAGATGTGAGCCGCACAGATGTCTGGGGGAGGAGAATTCCAGGCAGAGGGATCAGCCAGTGCAAAGACTTTGAGCAAGGGCACACCAAGAGCATTCAGGGAACAGCAAGGAGACCACTGTGATTGGAGTCACTCTGTAACAGAGGAGTAGGGAATGAGGTTGGAGAAGCCCCGGGAGCCGAACAGTATAGGGCTTTGACAACGGCAAAGGCTTGGGCTACGCTGTCCTCATCGTGATGGGAATGGCTATATTGCAGAATTGTGAGCAGTGGCATCGCTCCCATTTTAGAGGTTGTATTGTGGCTGCTGGGTGTGGAATAGACTAAAAGGGGCCTGGGCACATGTTGCGAAGACCAGTTAGGAGTCTTGGCATAATGTGGGGAGATGAGAAGGTTAGCAGTGGAAGCAGTAAGAATTTGGATTCTGTAGGTGTTCTGAAATTAGAGTAAGAAGGATCCCTGCCATGCAGGGGGTCTAACGAAGGAGGCTTACATATAAGAAATCACCACAGCAGCTAATACTTACTGAGCACTGACTCTATGCCAGATACGCGAATCTAACACACGGTACAGCAAAGCCAGGATCTGAACCCTGGCAGTCTGTCTGCAGAGCCCACATGCTAAACCACTATACTGAAAAGAGAAAGCAAGAAGAAGGCAGACAACGGTGGGATAATATCTTCAAAAGCCTGGGGAAAATATCACTTTGAATGAATATTTCTTTAACCGGCAAAATTATTACTTAAGGGTGAGGGCAAAAAGAAGACATTTTCAGGTAAATGGATTAAGAGTATTTAGCATTCACAGGCTCTGGCTGAAAGAACTAGTAGCATATGTATTTCACACAAAAATCCTCAACAAAATATTAGCAAATCAGATCCAAAAATGTATTAAAAAAATACATCACCACTGAGTGGGATTTATTCCAGGTATGCAAGGCTGGTTCAGTGTTTGAAATACAATCAGTGTAATCTGCCATATCAACAGGCTAAAGAAGAAAAAATCATATGATTATATCAATTGGCACATAAAAAGCATTTGAAAAAAACAACACCCATACCTGATTTTTTAAAAACTCCTAGCAAACTAGGAATGGAGGGGAACTTTCTCACATCATAAAGAGCATCTACAAAAAAAACCCTACTGCTAACATCATACTTAATAACGAGAGACTGAAAGCTTTCCCTCGAAGTTTGGGAACATGGCAGGAATGTCCAGCCTCACCACTCTTATTCAACATAATTCGGGAAGTTCTAGCCAGCTCAGCAGACAAGAAAAAGGAATAAAAAGTATGCCATTTGGAAAAGAAAATATAAAACTCTCTGTTTCCAAGTGATGTTATCTACATAGAAAATCCCAGAGAATGTACCAAAACAACAACGACAACAACCCTCTTGGAGAATAAGTGAGTTCAGCAAGGTCACAGGATCCAGGATTAACATACAAACTCAATTGCATTTCTGTATGCTAACAGCAAACACCTGGAAGCTAAAAAACAAAAGGCATAAGAGCATTCACAATTGCTCTGAAGAAAATTAAATATTAAGTATAAATCTAACAAAACATGGATAGGATCCGTATGCTGAAAATTACAATATGCTGAGGAAAGTAATCAAAGACCTAATAAGTGAAGAAACACTGTTTTCATCGATTGGAAGCCTCAGCAAAGTAAAGATGTCTGTTTTCCCCAAATTGATCTATAGGATTAAAACAATTCCTATTAAAATCACAGCAAGATTTTTTTTTTGAAACATACACAAGCTTATTCTGAAATTTATATAAAAAGGCAAAGGAGCCTTTTATAGAATATTTAGAATAGCTAAGACAATTTTGAAAAAGAATAGAACGCGAGAACTCAATCTACCTGATTTCAAGCCTTACCATAGAGCTATAGAAATCAAGACTGTACCATATCAGCAGGGGGGTAGACACATAGATCAAGGAAACAGAATAGAGAACCCAGAAATACACCCATAAAATTATGCTGAACTGATTTTTGACAAAATTGCAAAAGCAATTCAATGAAAGAAAGACGGCTTTTTCAACAAGTCATACCGGATTGATTGGACATCCACAGGCAGAAAAGAGAACTTTAACCTAATTCTCACACTAGTACAAAAATTAACTCAAAATAGATCATGGATTTTATTTATTTATTTATTTTTGCGCTACGCGGGCCTCTCAGTGTTGTGGCCTCTCCCGTTGCGGAGCACAGGCTCCGGACGCGCAGGCTCAGCGGCCATGGCTCACGGGCCCAGCCGCTCCACGGCATGTGGGATCTTCCCGGACCGGGGCACGAGCCCGTGTCCCCTGCATCGGCAGGCGGACTCTCAACCGCTGCGCCACCAGGGAAGCCCTAGATCATGGACTTTAATGTAAAATGTAAAACTATAAAAACCTTTAGAAAAAGATAAGAGATGTTATTCTGGACTTGGAGCTTTGTGAAGAGTTCTTAGACGTGACACCGAAAGCACAATCCATAAAAAGAAAAGCTGATAAAATAGACCTTCTCCAAAGAAGGGTCCAAAAACATGGACCCTGTTAAAATGAAAATATAAGCTACAATCTGGGAGGAAAATATTTGTAGTCATGTAACTGACAAAGGACTAATATTTAAAATATACAAAGATCTCAAACTCAACAGTAAAAAATCAAACAATCCAATTAGAAAATGGACAAAATACGGTAAGAGACATTTCAACTGGAAAGGATGTATGGATAGTAAATAAGGACATGGAAATATGTTCATCATTAGCTTTTTGGGAGGTGCATATTTAAATATAGTGCAGAGACATCACTACACATATGTCAGAGTGGTTGAAATTTAAAATAATGATAACACCAAGTGTTAACAAGGATGCAGATAAACTGGGTCACTCATACATTGCTGGTGGGAATGTAAAATGGTACAGTCACTCTGGAAAACAGTTTTACAGTTTCGTTTAAAACTAAAAATGGGGGCTTCCCTGGTGGCGCAGTGGTTGAGAGTCCGCCTGCCGATGTAGGGGACGTGGGTTCGTGCCCCGGTCTGGGAAGATCCCACGTGCCGCGGAGCGGCTGGGCCCGTGAGCCATGGCCGCTGAGCCTGCGCGTCTGGAGCCTGTGCTCCGCAATGGGAAAGGCCACAGCAGTGAGAGGCCCGCGTACCGCAAAAAAAAAAAAAAAAAAACTAAAAATGGACTTATAGTATGACTCAGCATTTACAGTATTTGGCTTTTATCTCAGGAAAATGAATACTTATATTCACCAAGAAACTCGTACATGGATGTTAACAGCAGCTTTGTTTGTAATACCAACAGCTGGAAACTATGCAAATGTCCTTCAGTGGGCAAATAGTAAGTAAAATGCAGTACCTCCATACCTTGGAATACTGCTGCCATAAAAAGGGAAAAACTGTTGATTCTTGCAACATCTTGGATGTACCTGAAGGGGATTATTCAGTGTCTGTGGGGGGGGGGGGGGAAGCACCAATTTCTAAAGGTACTATTCCATTTACTTAAAACACTATTTAAATAAAATTATACAAATGGGGAACAAATTAGTAGTTGCCAGGGGTTAAGGGGTTTCTACACAGGGGTAGCATGAGGGGGACTTGTTACGATGATACAATTACGTATTGTGATTGGGGTAGTAGTCACACAGTTAATTTTCATAGAATTACACACACATGTAAATCTGAGTAAGCTCTGTGGGTGGTCCCAATGCCAACGGCCTGGTTTTGTTATTATACAAGAGGTCATCATTGGTGGAAGCAGGGGAAGGGTGCGTGGGACCTCCCTGTATATTTCTTTCCAACTTTCTGTGAATCTGTAATTATTTCAAAATAAAAAAATGAAAAAAAATTTACTAAGAAGCATAATAAACCTAGGAGGAAGAAGCAGAGTATGTGAAGCGATGGTGAGAAAAATAAATTGGTAGTCGTGTTTTCCAGAAAACTGTAAATAAGTGTCAATCCCAATGAATTCTTTAAGGGAGTTAAAAGCAGAATAAAATAAAAATACCAGAGAGAAGCAAGGTCAGAACAGAGAGCGTGATCAGAGTAAACGCATTCTGAAAGCTTCTTATTACCTAAGAGGACAGAAAACCAAATATTTGAAGTGTCTTTATGATGAAAAGGTAGGACAGCATCTAAACCAACAATGCTATTTTAATTCATACTAAAATCACTTACTGAGTATCTGCTGTATGTCTGGAAACCTACTAACGTCACTAATTCTTATCATAATTTTGAAAGAAGGTCGTTTTATCCCCTTTTCATTGATGAAGCAGAGCCTAAATGGGGGTGAATGACATATACGGAAGGTCATAGCAGGAAGTGGCAAAGCCAGGATTTGAACCCTGGGCTCTCTGATGCGTAAGCCTTTGTTCTTATAACTCCACTATGCCCTCCTGGGCATGATGAATATTGAAATAAGTTAATTTTCTAAAGAGAATGCTTGCAGCGTTTTGAAGGTGAAATATTTTGACTTCTTATGGAATGAAATATGAATCATCTCTAAATTATGGGAAAAACAGAAAGCTTTCAAACTATGGGCAAAAACTTACTGCAAAATAGAAAGCTTTCAGGACTTCCCTGGTGGCACAGTGGTTAAGAATCTGCCTGCCAATGTAGGGGACATGGGTTCAACCCCCGGTCCGGGAAGATCCCACACGCCACGGAGCAACTAAGCCCGTGCGCCACAACTACTGAGCCCACGTGCCACAGCTACTGAAGAGCCCATGTGCCTAGAGCCCGTGCTCCGTAACAAGAGAAACCACCGCAATGGGAAGCCCACTCACCGCAACAAAGAGTAGCCCCCGCTCGCCACAACTAGAGAAAGCCCGTGTGCAGCAACGAAGACCCAACACAGCCAGAAGGAAGGAAGGGAGGGAGGGAGGGAGGAAGGAAGGAAGGAAGGAAGGAAGGGAGGAAGGGAGGGAGGAAGGAAGGAAAGAAAGAAAGAAATGTATTAAAAAAATATTTCTCCCCCCCAAAAAATATAGAAAACTTTCATGTCTTCCCTTCTCCTTTGTCAGTGCTAAACAGTCCTTGTGAAGCTGGGTATCTCAGGAGCCCATACTTCAACTAGTTGTGTTACCTGGAAGAATAAAGAGCATCAATTAACATTCGAATTTAATGTTTTCTCAGTAAAGCTATGAGCATAGAAATATAATTTTTAAATCTTATCCTGTGTGGATGAGATAAAGGTGATTTTTTAAATTTAATTTAACTTTTAATTGAAATATAGTTGATTTACAATGTTGTGTTAATGCTGTACAGCAAAGTGACTCAGTTCTACATATGTATACCTTATTTTTCATATTCTTTTCCATTATGGTTTATCAGAAGATATTGAATATAGTTCCCTGTGCTGTACAGTAGGACCTTGCTGCTTATTCATTCTATATATACCAATTTTCATCTGTTAATCCCAAACTCCCAATCCATCCCTCTCCCTCCCCACTCCCTCTTGGCAAGCACCAGTCTCTTCTCTATGTCCATTCTGTTTCTGTTTCATAGATAGGTTCATTTGTGTCATATTTTAGGTTCCGTAAGTGACATCATACGGTATTTGTCTTTCTCTTTCTGACTTAACTTCACTTAGTATGATAATCTCTAGGTCCATCCATGTTGCTGCAAATGGCATTATTTCATTCTTTTTTATGGCTGAGTAGTATTCCATTGTATATATGTACCACATCTTCTTTATCCATTCATCTGTTGATGGGCATTTAGGTTGTTTCCGTGTCTTGGTTATTGTGAATAGTGCTGCTATGAACATAGCAGTGCATGTATCTTTTTGAATTATAGTTTTGTCTGGATATATGCCCAGGAGTGGGATTGCTGGATCATATGGCAGTTCTAATTTTAGTTTCCTGAGGAACCTCAATACTGTTTTCCATAGTGGCTGTACTAACTTAACATTCCTACCAACAGTGTAGGAGGGTTCCCTTTTCTAGGAGGTGGTATTTTGAAGATCAAAGAAAACCACACGTCTATCGAACTATTGGTTAATTTCCCATTTGTAAATCTTCTTTCTGTTTCTCCTGATGCTAAAATAATCTTGAAGCCCAAGTATTCTAAGATACACTTTCACGCACACACATATTCACAGAGCATGTGGTGAGAACACGCACACATGCACGAGCACGCATACAGACACACACACAGGCTGATAATGGGTTCTTAGGAAAGAGGTGTTACAGCTTAGTTTCTCCTGTTTGTTGACAGGTGTGAATAAAAGAAACCTGAAGATTCATCTTTGATCTGGCAAACTTTTTCTCCTTCTTTTAGTCTGGAGTAAATGGCTAAATAAAGCTCTCCATTTTATAGGACTGAAAAGAAGGAGTACTTTGATCTTACTTGAAACATTGTTCAGCAGAAGCTTCTATTTACTGGCTCATAAAAGATTTTATGCCTCATCTGTTGTACTTCGGATGACTCTAGCAAATGTACTGGGAAAAGATTTGAAATGTGTTGCTTCCTGAAGTTAGAATTATAATCAGGTGTATTATTGAACCATCCAACTTTCCTTAATGTGTACAGCTTTCTGCACTGGCAGGAAGTCTTGAAGTTAAACTCAAAGAGAACATTAAGCAAAATGTAGCCTTAGACTCTGAAAACATGGATGATCACCCACCTCTTTGTGCACAGACTTCAGAATGTGTGTGCCCAGCTCTTCCACAACAGTTTTATCTGATGAAATAACAGAAACACCTGTCACGGGCTGAGCTCACCACCATCTATGAAAACATCAGGAACATTCTGATCCCAGCTCTGTTATGGAACAACTCAGAGACCTTGGCCAAATCTTGACCCACTTCTCAGGAGATCTCAGAAAGATTGGCACTAGAGAGATGGTTATGAAAAGCATAAAAATTTCCAGAAATTCTTATTGATAATTTTAAAAAGGGACCATTGGCTTATGTTGTGCCCTTGATAAAGGGCACTCTTTCAACAAGGCAAAAACAAAAGCAAAGTACCAGAAAGAAAGAATTCCCCAAAAGACAGGCAGCCATGGCCCTAGTGCTCTGATTCTTCATGTCCAGCCCCGTTTTGGAGTCAGTGCTTTTCCAAAGGGTCACCTTCAGTGCAGTCTTAACAGCACTCACCATTCACATGGCCATGGTCATGAAGAGTGACCAGGGAGCTCTGCCTTACCCAAGTGGACCTGTGAAAAGTGGCTCCACTAACAATTGGTTTATCTTTTTTTGTCTTTTAATTGTTTTTCTTTAGATCTTTATTATTTATTTTTGGCTGCGTTGGGTCTTTGTTGCTGAGTGCGGGCTTTCTCTAGTCATGGTGAGTGGGGCCTACTCTTCATTGCGGTGCGCGGGCTTCTCATTGTGGTGGCTTCTCTTGTTGCGGAGCACAGGCTCTAGGGCTTCAGTAGTTGTGGCAGGCGGGCTTAGTTGCTCGGCAGCATGTGAGATCTTCCCGGACCAGGGCTCGAACCCGTGTCCCCTGCATTGGCAGGTGCATTCTTAACCACTGCACCACCAGGGAAGTCCCTGTTTATCTTTTTCTTAACAAAAGGTAAAAAGGTATTTCTGAAATTTTTGTTTGAGACTCTTAATTTTTTAATGAATGGCCATTAAAATATTTTTTCTCAATTTTTTGATTCAATAAGGTTCACCTGGTCAACATAGTTATTAATTCCCTTATACATTAACCTTGAGAAGTCAGATAGCATATACTTAAAGCACAGACTCTGAAGCCAGGTTGCTCGGGCTCACAACCCAGCTCCATCATCTACCACTATGTGATGCTGGTCAAATTACCTCACTGCTCTTTGCCTCAATTTCCTCATCCATAAATGGGAATACAAGTAGAACCTACTTCACAGTGTTGCTGTAAGGAGCAAATTAGTTTATGTTAATTGCTCAGTGTGATGCCTGAACCATAGTAAGTACTACATAGTTGGGAAGGTTATTAAGTATCAATATTTCTTAAAACCACTGTGGGCAGGGCTTCCCTGGTGGCGCAGTGGTTGACAGTCCGCCTGCCGATGCAGGGGACACGGGTTCATGCCCCGGTCCGGGAAGATCCCACATGCCGCGGAGCGGCTGGGCCCGTGAGCCGTGGCCGCTGAGCCTGCGTGTCCAGAGCCTGTGCTCTGCAGCGGGAGAGGCCACAGCAGTGAGAGGCCCGCGTACCGCAAAAAAAAAAAAAACAACCAACACTGTGGGCAGATAAATCGTGAGCTATCAGCTCACCTTCAGAATGTACCTGGAACCTGACCACTTTTTCCCTCCTCTGCCCCTAGTCCACCACCACTTCTTGCTGGGCCAATTGCAGTAGCCTCCTAACTGGTTCTCCTGCTTTCATTCTTGCCACCAACAATCTCCATAGAGCAACCTGAGTGGTCATCCCAACCCCTGAGTCACATCACATCACTCCTCTGCTCCATGTGCTTCATGACCCATCATCTGTTCAAAGTACTGGCCATCCACCATCTGGATGAGTTCAGGTTTCTCCACCATCTGGCATCATCTTACGCTACCCTGTTCTCGTCTCTCTGCTCCAATTACTGACATCTTGGTAGTTCCTTTTTTTTTTTTTTTTTTAACATCTTTATTGGAGTATAATTGCTTTACAATGGTGTGTTGGTTTCTGCTTCATAACAAAGTGAATCAGCTATACATATACATATGTCCCCATATCTCCTCCCTCTTGCGTCTCCCTCCCACCCTCCCTATCCCACCCCTCTAGGTGGTCACAAAGCACTAAGCTGATCTCCCTGTGCTATGCGGCTGCTTCCAACTAGCTATTTTATGTTTCGTAGTATGTATAAGTCCATACCACTCTCTCACTTCGTCCCAGCTTACCCTTCCCCCTCCCCATGTCGTCAAGTCCAGTCTCTACGTCTGTGTCTTTATTCCTGTCCTGCCCCTAGGTTCTTCATAACCTCTTTTTTTGTTTTTTTTTAGATTCCTTATATATGTGTTAGCATATGGTATTTGTTTTTCTTTTTCTGACGTACTTCACTCTGTCTGACAGACTCTAGGTCTATACACCTCATTACAAATAGCTCAATTTCGTTTCTTTTTATGGCTGAGTAATATTCCATTGTATATATGTGCCACATCTTCTTTATCCATTCATCCGATGATGGACACTTAGGTTGTTTCCATCTCTGGGCTATTGTAAATAGAGCTGCAATGAACATTGTGGTACATGACTCTTTTTGAATTATGGTTTTCTCAGGGTATATGCCCAGTAGTGGGATTGCTGGGTCATATGGTAGTTCTATTTGTAGTTTTTTAAGGAACCTCCATACTGTTCTCCATAGTGGCTGTACCAATTCACATTCCCACCAACAGTGCAGGAGGGTTCCCTTTTCTCCACACCCTCTCCAGCATTTATTGTTTGTAGATTTTTTGATGATGGCCGTACTGACCATCATCAGTACAGTGTGAGGTGATACCTCATTGTAGTTTTGATTTGCATTTCTCTAATGACTAGTGATGTTGAGCAACCTTTCGTGTGTTTGTGGCCATCTGTATGTCTTCTTTGGAGAAATGTCGATTTAGGTCTTCTGCCCATTTTTGGATTGGGTTGTTTGTTTTTATGATATTGAGCTGCATGAGCTGCTTGTAAATTTTGGAGATTACTCCTTTGTCAGTTGCTTCGTTTGCAAATATTTTCTCCCATTCTGAGGGTTGTCTTTTCATCTTGTTTATGGTCTCCTTTGCTGTGCAAAAGCTTTTAATTTTCATTAGGTCCCATTTGTTTATTTTGGTTTTTATTTCCATTTCTCTAGGAGGTGGGTCAAAAAGGATCTCGCTGTGATTTATGTCATGGAGTGTTCTGCCTATGTTTTCCTCTGAGAGTTTTATAGTGTCTGACCTTACATTTAGGTCTTTAATCCACTTTGAGTTTATTTGTGTGTATGGTGTTAGGGAGTGTTCTAATTTAATTCTTTTACATGTAGCTGTCCAGTTTTCCCAGCACCACTTATTGAAGAGGCTGTCTTTTCTCCATTGTATATTCTTGCCTCCTTTATCAAAAATAAGGTGACCATATGAGCGTGGGCTTATCTCTGGGCTTTCTATCCTGTTCCAGTGATCTGTATTTCTGTTTCTGTGCCATTACCATACTGTCTTGATTACTGTAGCTTTGTAGTATAGTCTGAAGTCAGAGAGTCTGATTCCTCCAGCTCTGTTTTTCTTTGTCAAGATTGCTTTGACTATTCGGAGTCTTTTGTGTTTCCATACAAATTGTGAATTTTTTTGTTCTAATTCTGTGAAAAATGCCACTGGTAGTTTGATAGGGATTGCACTGAATCTGTACATTGCTTTGGGTAGTATAGTCATTTTCACAATGTTGATTCTTCCAATCCAAGAACATGATATATCTCTCCATCTGTTTGTATCATCTTTAATTTCCTTCATCAGTGTCTTATACTTTTCTGCCTACAGATCTTTTGTCTCCTTAGGTAGGTTTATTCCTAGGTATCTTTTTCTTTTTGTTGCACTGGTAAATGGGAGTGTTTCCTTAATTTGTCTTTCAGATTTTCCATCATTAGTATATAGGAATGCAAGAGATTTCTGTGCATTAATTTTGTATGCTGCTACTTTACCAAATTCATTGATTAGCTCCAGTAGTTTTCTGGTAGAGTATTTAGGATTCTTTATGTATAGTACCATGTCATCTGCAAACAGTGAAAGCTTTACTTCTTCTTTTCCAATTTGGATTCCTTTTATTTCTTTTTCTTCTCTGATTGCTGTGGCTGAAACTTCCAAAACTATGTTGAGTAATAGTGGTGAGAGTAGGCAACCTTGTCTTGTTCCTGATCTTAGTGGAAATGGTTTCAGTTTTTCACCATTGAGAACGACGTTGGCTGTGGGTTTGTCATATATGGCCTTTATTATGTTGAGGTAAGTTCCCTCTATGCCTACTTTCAGGAGGGTTTTTATCATAAATCGGTGTTGAATTTTGTCAAAAGCTTTTTCTGCATCTATTGAGTTGATCATATGGTTTTTCTCCTTCAATTTGTTAATATGGTGTATCACATTCATTGATTTTCGTATATTGAAGAATCCTTGCATTCCTGGGATAAACCCCACTTGATCATGGTGTATGATCCTTTTAATGTGCTGTTGCATTCTGTTTGCTAGTATTTTGTTGAGGATTTTTGCATCTATATTCATCAGTGACATTAGCCTGTAGTTTTCTTTCTTTGTGACATCTTTGTCTGGTTTTGGTATCAGGGTGATGCTGGTCTCATAGAATTAGTTTGAGAGTGTTCCTCCCTCTGCTATATCTTGGAAGAGTTTGAGAAGGATAGGCGTTAGCTCTTCTCTAAATGTTTGGTAGAATTGGCCTGCAAAGCCATCTGGTCCTGGGCTTTTGTTTGTTGGAAGATTTTTGATCACAGTCTCAATTTCAGTGCTTGTGATTTGTCTGTTTATATTTTCTATTTCTTCCTGGTTCAGTCTTGCAAGGTTGTGCTTTTCTACGAATTTGTCCATTTCTTCCAGGTTGTCCATTTTATTGGCATATAGTTGCTTGTAGTAATCTCTCATGATCCTTTGTATTTCTGCAGTGTCAGTTGTTACTTCTCCTTTTTCATTTCTAATTCTATTGATTTGAGTCTTCTCTCTTTTTTTCTTGGTGAGTCTGGCTAATGGTTTATCAATTTTGTTTATCTTCTCAAAGAACCAGCTTTTGCTTTTATTAATCTTTGCAATTGTTTCCTTCATTTCTTTTTCATTTATTTCTGATCTGATCTTCATGATTTCTTTCCTTCTGCTAACTTTGGGGGTTTTTTGTTCTTCTTTCTCTAACTGCTTTAGGTGTAAGGTTACATTGTTTATTTGAGATGTTTCTTGTTTCTTGAGGTAGGATTGTATTGCTATAATCTTCCCTCTTAAATCTGCTTTTGCTGCATCCCCTAGGTTTTGGGTCGTCATGTTTTCATTGTCATTTTTTTCTAGGTGTTTTTTTATTTCCTCTTTGATTTCTTCAGTGATCACTTCGTTATTAAGTAGTGTATTGTTTAGCTTCCATGTGTTTGTATTTTTTACAGATTTTTTCCTGTAATTGATATCTAGTCTCATAGTGTTGTGGTCAAAAAGGATACTCGATACGATCTCAGTTTTCTTAGATTTACCAAGGCTTGATTTGTGACCCAACATGTGATCTATCCTGGAGAATGTTCCATGAGCACTTGAGAAGAAAGTGTATTCTGTTGTTTTTGGATGGAATGTCCTATAAATATCAATGAAGTCCATCTTTTTTAATGTATCATTTAAAGCTTGTGTTTCCTTATTTATTTTCATTTTGGATGATCTGTCCATTGGTGAAAATGGATTGTGAAAGTCCCCTACTATGATTGTGTTACTGTCGATTTCCCCTTTTATGGCTGTTAGCATTTGCCTTATGTATTGAGGTGCTCCTATGTTGGGTCCATAAATATTTACAGTTGTTATATCTTCTTCTTGGATTGATCCCTTGATCATTATGTAGTGTCCTTCTTTGTCTCTTGTAATGGTCTTTATTTTAAAGGCTATTTTGTCTGATATGAGAATTGCTACTCCAGCTTTCTTTTGCTTTCCATTTGCATGGAATTTCTTTTTCCATCTCCTCACTTTCAGTCTGTATATGTCCCTAGGTCTGAAGTGGGTCTCTTGTAGATAGCATATATACGGGTCTTGTTTTTGTATCCATTCAGCCAGTCTGTGTCTTTTGGTGGGAGCATTTAATCCATTTACATTTAAGGTAATTATCGATGTATGTTCCTATTACCATTTTCTTAATTGTTTTGGGTTTGCTATTGTAGGTCTTTCCCCTCTCTTGTGTTTCCTGCCTAGGGAATTGTAAAGCTGGTTTTGTGGTGCTGAATTCTCTTAGCTTTTGCTCGTCTGTAAATTTTTTAATATCTCTGTCGAATCTGAATGAGATCCTTGCTGGGTAGAGTAATGTTGGTTGTAGATTTTCCCCTTTCATCACTTTAAATATGTCATGCCACTCCCTTCTGGCTTGCAGAGTTTCTGCTGAAAGATCAGCTGTTAACCTTATGGGGATTCCCTTGTATGTTATTTGTTGTTTTTCCCTTGCTGCTTTTAATATTTTTTCTTTGTGTTTAATTTTTGATAGTTTGATTAATATGTGTCTTGGCATGTTTCTCCGTAGATTTATCCTGTGTGGGGCTCTCTGCACTTCCTGGACTTGATTATGTATTTCCTTTCCCATATTAGGGAAGTTTTCAACTATAATCTCTTCAAATATTTTCTCAGTCCCTTTTTATTTCTCTTCTTCTTCTGGGATCCATATAAATCGAATGTTGGTGAGTTTAATGTTGTCCCAGAGGTCTCTGAGACTGTCCTCAATTCTTTTCATTCTTTTTTCTTTATTCTGTTCTGCAGTGGTTATTTCCACTATTTTATCTTCCAGGTCACTTATCCGTTCTTCTGCCTCAGTTATTCTGCTATTGATTACTTCTAGAGAATTTTTCTTTTCATTTATTGTGTTGTTCATCATTGTTTGTTTGTTCTTTAGTTTTTCTTCATCCTTGTTAAACGGTTCTTGTATTTTCTCCATTCCTACTTCCAGGATTTTGGATCATCTTTACTATCATTATTCTGAATTCTTTTTCAGGTAGACTGCCTATTTCCTCTTCATTTGTTTGGTCCAGTAGGTTTTTACCTTGCTCCTTCATCTACTGTGTGTTTCTCTGTCTTATTTTGCTTAACTTACTCTGTTTGGGGTCTCCTTTTCACAGGCTGCAGGTTCATAGTTCCTGTTGTTTTTGGTGTCTGCCACCAGTGACTAAGGTTTTGGTAGTTCCTTTAACAGCCTAGCTTATTGCTACCCAAGGCTTTATATTTTCTGAAATGTTCTTCGACTAGACATCTGTGACAAAGGTGGCTTCTTCATTCAATCTTTATTTACATGTCATCCTACGTGAAGTGTGTTCTTGGCCACAGTTTCTGAAATACCATTTCCTTTGCTCTTAGGTTTACCCTTACCTGCTTTATTTTCCTTTAGTGAACTACAGATCTTCTCTGGTTTATGATGGGCTTATGTCCTGATAAACCCATAATAACTGCAAAATAACATAAGTTGAGAATGGGTTTAATACACCTAGCCTACCGAACACTGTAGCTTAGCCTAGCTTACGTTACACGTACTCAAAACACTTACATTAGCCTACAGGTGGGCAAAATCATCTAACACCAAGCCTGTTTTATAATACAGTGTTGAATAACTCATGTAATTTATTGGATACTGTACTGAAAGTGAAAAACAGAATGGGTGTCTGGTACTGAACGGTTGTAAGTGTCTTGGTCGTTCACCCTGGTGATCACATGGCAGACAGGCACCTGCAGCTCTGCGTCTGTGCAGCATCACGAGGGACTATCTACCGCATATCAGTAGCCCAGGAAAAGGTCAGAATTCAAAATCTGAAGTACGGTTTCTACTGAATGCATATTACTTTCACACCACCATAAAGTCAAAAAATCGTAAGTCAAACCATTTTAATTTGGGGACCGTTTGTAATTACCGCCTGACGTGGTATATGCTCGTGTGTGTAGTAGCACATCCCTGACTCTCCCCAACTCGCGTAAAGGATCCAAGAGAGCAAATGTCTTGTTTCGTTTGCTGCTCTTTTACAAGCTCCTAATATGGTGCCTACGTATAGTTAGATGCTTAGTAAGTACGTGTTGAATGAATTAACGAACTGGCGTAGATAATGTAGTTGTTTATATTTGAAAACACTTTTACATACACTATTTTATTTGATTCCCCGAAGTAGGAGTCAACAGGGGGGCAAATTTCTTTTCTTGCACGTTACACCTATATACACTGGGTCTGATCCCAAAATGATTTCCATAGTGACAGAAAGCAGATCAGTGGTTGCTCAGGGGATGACGAGGATCACAAAGGGGATGAGGGAATATTTGGAAGCAATCAGGTATTCATTATCCTCGTTGTGGTGATAGTTTCATGGGTATATGCATATATCAGAACTTTCCAAGTTTGTACATTTTAAATACGTACAATTTATTGTATGTTATTTCCCCTCAATAAAGCTGTTTTGCAAAAAAACACATTAGATAACTTTCAAGATCATGCAACATTTTAATGGCAAAGTTTGGAGCCACATCGGCAGTGTCCTTGGGTCTTTATTAACAGTAACAATTTACAATTTTGTTTACATATTCCTCCACGTTGAAAAGGGGACTTTGATTTTAAAGTTTGGAGATGTTCTCCATCACTTACGCTTCATCCCTTAAATTAAGTGAAAATCAAAGAGCCAAAAGTAATTGGATAGTATTTGAAGAATTGCAAGTTTATAGAATTTTCAGATGAGCAAGTTAGAGAATTAAATGATTGGACCGAGGTCACCTAGAACAGCAGGTTTGGCACAGGAATTAGAAACTGGATAACCCCGAATTTTGTTTCTCAGCATAAAAGCCACATTTCTCTTCCTTCCATTCTTTATTGACAAATTGTAATGTTTTTCCCCCAAAGTACCGAAAATATCTGTTTCTCAAAGTCCTTTGAGTGTGTTTTCTTTTCCTCTTTTGTGAATGAGGCGTTCTAAATGCCTTCTGGCATGTACAAGACTCACTGCGAAGCTCTTTTTTTTTAAATTTACTATTTAAGAGAGGGACCCTCTATTGAAAAAAAAATACCAATAGAACTGAAGTCAGTGAAGATATCAGCAAGATGTATGTGTCAGGTCAAGTTAAGGCTGAAATCCCATCTCATGTAGTCAAAGAGCCACCCTTTAATTAATAAATCTGTTCCTGAGAAAGCAACTCTTCTCAAATTGATCAATATTTTTCTATTTAAATGGACCCATTTTTTAAATTTTCTGCTGTATGCTACTGAGTACTTACTGAATGCGGAATATACAGAGGGATACAAAGAGGTCAGCCTAACTGTCAAGGAGATGGAATAGAACAAATGACAGGTATTTTGGAATGCAAGGAGCATATGTTTTTGAGATTCTTAAGACCATTTTTTTTGTCTTGTTTTGAATTGTTACTGAATCTTTACCTTTTAGCTTTAAATTGATTGGTTTATCCCCTTTATTTCACTAACATTCCCAAGACCCTTGGTCAAATAATTTATAATTGTGATTTTAAGCACATTTGAGTACTAATAACTACTTAAAAGTTATGCTTGGTGAATTCTTTCATAATATTAATAATTACTCCTTGGTTATTTATTATGAGAAATTGTGTGTATGCATGTATATGTGCATATGCACATATGTGATTTTCTTAAATTGGGACAACCTTTTCCATTATATTTGCAAGCATCACTCAGTAATCTTAGGCAACCCTATTTGGGCAGAGAGAAAGAAAACAATGGAAAATTAAAACTCCAATGTGATTATTTTTCCATTTGCATCACATCTCACATCTAAACAGACACTAGGATGTTTCCTTGTGTCTAGCTATGAACATTGAATATTTTTAGTTTCTCTTTAGAATTGGAGACTGGACATACCAGTAGGAAGTTGCTAATGGAAATTGATGCTTTTGC
This sequence comes from Delphinapterus leucas, assembly GCF_059928025.1. Lineage (NCBI taxonomy): Eukaryota > Metazoa > Chordata > Mammalia > Artiodactyla > Monodontidae > Delphinapterus > Delphinapterus leucas. Next base: position 11,348,604 of record NC_143130.1, on the reverse strand, counting down.
TTCTGGCCAAGCATACCACAGAGATCATGGAGGTAACATCCAACTCATGCACAGAACATGCCTTATAAACAAGAGAAGTCATCGCCCAGGGTAGATTAGTAATATCTGTGTAGAAACAAGCTCTAGCTGGATTGCCAGATACCACTGTGACTAAAAGTTGTTTGTGTCTGCAGAATTCTAAAAGAAAGATCCCTTGCAATTTTTTACATTTGTTATAATTTTCCATTAAGGTTGTAACAATACCACAAAAATGTTTGGTCAAAAAAAAAAAAAGAAATCTGAATCTTCTAAAAATACTTCTCGTATTACTGATGGCATTTGAGCAGTGTCTCATATGACTTGCTTTGCCAGTCGTCTGCAATCCTTTGGGACTATTTTGAGACTGGATTACCCAATGCTTTAGCTTAAGTTCTCCATATTTTACAAAATCCCCTTCCAGCTATGTGACAGAATGACTAGTAAGTTCTCTATAAGCACTGTCTCCAATTCCCCTCCTGTGGTTTCTCTTGAACCCGTCCATTCAGAACTTTAGTCCCACCACTCCATACAAACAGCTGTGGTCAAGGTCACCAGTGACCGCCCCGTGTAAATCAGCCCTCTTGTCATCTGACTTCTGAGCACTCGACATGCTAGGACTTCCTGTCCTTAAGACATGAACTTCTCCTGGCTTCCTGGACGCCTCTCAGTCTCAGCCATCTTCTGACCTCACCACCCGCTCCTCTTAGATCTTCTTTGTTGACTCCTTTTCAATTTCTCACCCTTAAACACTGGCCTCAGCCCCCAGACCACTTCTGTTCTCAGCTATGCTAGTGCCCTCAGTGGTCTGATCAAGCCTCCTGCTGCCAAATGTCACCTATATGATTGTCTTGGTCAACTCAGGCTGTCATGACAAAATACCATAAACTTAGTGGCTTAAACAATGGAAATGTATTTCCTCACAGTTTGGAGGCTTGGAAGTCCAAGATCAGGGGCCAGCATGGTCAGGTTCTGGTGAGGTCTCTCTTCCCGGCTTGCAGATGGCCACCTTCTCAGTGTGCCCATCCATGGCCTTTCCTTGGTGCCTATGCATGGAGAGAGAAAGAAGGTAAGCTCTCTGGTGTCTTATTTCATAAGGGCACTAATCCCTTCATGAGAGCCCCACCCTCATGCCCCTATCCAGACCTAATCACCTCCCAAAGGCCCCACCTCCAAAAACTGTCACATTAAGGTTTGGGGCTTCAACATATGAATTTGGGGGGGGACACACAAACATTCAGTGCATAACAATGATAATGACCCCTCTGGCCCAGACCTCTCCCCTGAAGTCCCCAGATACATATTTCACATCACCTACTTGACATCTCACCCTTAACAGGTCTAAAAATGAACTTCTAATTCCCCCAACAAAACCTACTTTGCCAACATCAGTCCATTGCAGCCCTCCCCTGCCAGCTGCTCACACCAAAACCCTGTCATTTTCCTTGATTCTTTTTTTTTTTTTTAATCTCATTTCACATCCAATCTGTCAGGAAATCCTGTTCACTCTCCTTTCGTACTATATCGAGAAATCTGACCACTTTTTACCACCTCTAATACTCTGCCCAGGTCCAAACCACCATAATTCCTGTGGTCTCCTGATGTTAATGCTTGTCCTATTTAGTCAGTTCTTAACAAAGCAGCCCTGGTAAATAAATCACACCTTTACCTTGTCTCATCTCCACTCATAACCCTCTGTTGTTTTCCTAGCTTATCGAGAGTTAAGGGTCTACACCATCTGACCACTTGCTTCCTTCCTAATCTCATCTCATCCATTCACTACCTCTCACACTGTCCTCCAAACACACTCGTCCTTTACTGTTCCTGGGACGCACCAGGCACACTCCTGCCCTAAGAAAACTTGCTCCTCTTTCTGTCTGGATTGTTCTTCGCCCAGATATCTGCAAGCCTTGCTCCCACCCTTCTTTCAAATATCTTATCAGCAGGACATCCAACTACTGGGAATAAAATAGCAATGCCCCACTCCCGCCCCACTTCTTTCTGCCCCCCACACTCTGTTTTATTTTACTCCCTGTTATTTGACACATTCTCCACTGTCTCATCTATGAGCTTATTGTCTACTGTACATCAGTACAGGGCTTCCCTAGTGGCACAGTGTTTAAAAATCTGCCTGCCAATACAGGGGACCTGGGTTCAAGCCCTGGTCCGGGAAGATCCCACATGCCGCAGAGCAACTAAGCCCATGCGCCATAACTACTGAGCCTACGCTCTAGAGCCCGCGAGCCACAACTACTGAGCCCACGTGCCACAACTACTGAAGCCCGCGCACCCAGAGTCCATGTTCTGCAACAAAGAGAAGCACCGCAATGAGAAGCCGGTGCACCACAACGAAGAGTAGCCCCCGCTCACCGCAACTAGAGAAAGCCCGCACGCAGCAACGAAAACCCAACACAGCCAAAAAAAAGACTGTTAGGAAACTTTTGTACATCAGTAGAAACTCAGATCTCTGAGCTTACCGTTGTACAGCTCACCTGTATTACACCCAGGTACTCGATAAGTATTTCTAGAAGAACCGAAATCTGTCTTTCATGCTAATCCTGCTTAAGTGAATGCAGTGCCGCTGCTCTAAATCTGAAACAGCCCCGAGTTTCACCAACGTTTCTCCCTTCCTAAAGTTTTCATTGTGGGATCAAAATAACAATTCAGTCTCCTTTTGCTCTCAGTTGTTTTAAACGGCACAAACACACTGTGTAGGCTGAAGTACTTGTCCCGTGGAAAGAGTACAGAGTCTTTGATTCTGCCTTCTGTTATGCTTGTTTTAAAGCATAATGTTTATGTATCAGTTGAACTGCTATTATAGAAGATAAAGCTGGGAGAATGCATAGATGCCTGGATGTGATAGTAATTTGGGTTGGGTCTTGTGTCTCCAGGTTACTTCCAGCCTAGGGGAAGGACTCTACTTGTCCAGTGCCTGTTGTGATGGGGCAGCCCAAGACGATTGCTTGATAAATTCTTTAGCCTTTAAAGCAAGTAGAGGTATTATGGGCTTATCACTTCTTTCCCAGGGCTTTCAGTAGGAATACCAACAATTGTCGTTTTGATCTTGAGACATTTAGGGGTGGGATGGGGGGACTCTTACCTCTGAAAGCAGGGAGAAAGGTTATTGACGGTACGTCTGGAAGCAGGGCTTGTACTTTGCTGGCAGTGATGGGAAGACCTGGGGACATGGATCTGGGCAGGAGCACTTTGTCATCACGGTCCCTTCCCACCCACCACTCCCAGAGCTGCTTTTGCCACCCTCGGACATCTGTTCTTTATTGTGATCGTGTGGTGGAGAACAGAAGCTACTTTCAAAAGGCAGCACTGAAACTCCAAAGGGAAATGGGGAGGAAGAGGAAGTAGCCATGTGTCATGTCTCTTAAATGCCTCTTCAGCAAGTACCAGAGGAAACAGAAGGTAAAGGTACGATAAAGTCTCTTAGGGTCTTTTGAGGGGAGACTGGAAAGCTCAGATTGTCAAGCCCAGCCCTGGAAATTCATGTCACGGGAACCAGTGCCCAGAGCCAGCCACTGCGGGCTGGAGGTGGGGCCTTTGCGGGGAGGGACTGTGGCTTCATCTTGTTACCCTCTTGCACCTAGAATTCCACTGGCAGCAACTCTCTTTTTCCACTTGCTTATAAAGCAAGAACAGGCATACAAGGATACCTCTGTCAGATATTAGATAAACCTTACAAAAGCTTTGTAAAGCCCCCTTCCAACCAGGACAAGGGCCACCAAGTGACCTAGGTTGGCACACTTGACCGGCAGGTCCATCTCAACCCCATTCTCTCTTCTCTGTGGCTCACACCCTTGAACACACGACTGTGATCCTGAGCGCCCATCCGGGCCTTAGAGAATGCCGTGTCTCTTGGGACCGCCTTTATTCCTCTGGCCAGGGCTGAGAGAAGGACATTCCAGATCTCCCCAGAGGGGCAGGGTGTGGAGAGGGCTGAAGACAGGAGACACAGAAGAGGCTTCCAGAAGAGCCACACCCTCTGGCGTGGGCCCAAGGACACAGGAGGAGCGGCAGGAAAGACACAGGGAGAGGGGAGCAGGCAGGCGGCCAGGGACAGGCCTTGGAAGGGCCTCACCCACCTCTCGCTCGATCACTGCCCACTCCAGGCTGGAGTCCGGCTAGATTTGTCTGGGAGGGTCCACAGGGGAGCTGTGGCCTGTTGTGGCGGAGGGGAACATTTATTACAGCCTGGGAAATCCTATTGAAAGGCTCAGAAGAACCCAGTGGTGAACAAACAACAGAATAATTAGCACATAATCATCATGGTAAAAATGTGAAGCTTAAAGTCACCGAAGCAGTTCATCAGTGTAAACAACGTGGAGACACTAAAAGCAGCTCCGTGTGACTCAGCTTTCCTGCCAACATTCAACCAAAAATAAAGTAAGCAAATCTCTGGAGAGGTAGAGGACACTCAAGTACCCTGGTGCATGAGGACCGCTCAAAAAATAAACGTAAAATCACCTGTCGCTAGAAGATTCTATTCCTAGCGCTGAGGCTAATGTTCAGGAAACTTTCCTCATCCTTCTGTGTCACAGAGCCTGCCTGGGGCAAGATCACAGAGGCTCCCATACTGTGTGTCTAAATATCTTTAAAGCTGTAAATCAAGCCGACAAACTATTAGATAGAATATGTTCTAGCCTCTCATGCTTTGACCAGTATACCTTCGTAACAACGTAGAAAGGCACTTTTGCTTTTAGTGTTTTTGAAATTCTCAGAGTCCTCTGCTGGATCATGAGGCAAAGGGGGGTCCCCCTCACCCCCTACCTGCAGCAGTGCCCCTTCCTCCTGACTCTCCCTCCGGCTCTTTTCTCATTTCACTTGTGAGTGATGCCCGACTGCAAACACAATCTCCCTCAACGCGCCCTGCAGGTGCCCGAGCTTTGATTCCCCCCCCCCTCAGCACTTGGGGTGCACATGCCGATGTTGGGGTGAGGGGGTGCTCCAAAGTGTAGCCCCCAGGACAGGGCCCCTCTGCCACCTACTCATCCAGCACGTAATTCAACCCTCATTCCATCAGGACTTAAACACATAAGCCGTGCCCTTCCATCAGATATAGACGTGTGTAACTGAATCCCTTTGCCGTACAGCAGAAATTAACGCAGCACTGCAAATCAACTATGCTTCAACTAAAAGCAATCACATCACAGGCATTGAGGGAAGCTGATCATTCCTATGAGAGCTGGCACCGGATGGGTCAGTTCCTTTATGTTTCTCATGTGACGGAGCAAGTCTCTTGTTTAAGAGCTTTGAAATGAAGGCGGGTGAGATGTGAATTCCCCTAATGGCCCACGCCCTCTTTCTCACCACTCTCCTCCACAGGCCTGGGAGCAGAAAAGCAAAGAGTGAGATGTGAGTGTTCTGGAATATTCGTCAGTGGCTACCTATGCTCAGAGTATCACCCTTCGACCAAGGCCCTCCCGGCTTTCCGGCTCCATTACCTGCGTGGGTGCTGCCCCCCACCCAGGCCTGAGGGTGGCAAAGGCCAGCTGCTTGCAGACAGATGGGTTTTATCCCCCAAATATTTCACTGAGGCGCTGGGGAACGGATGAGTCCCATGAGAGTCGCAGATGGACAGAGAGTAGAATTACTGGGGCCAAGAGCCCCGACGGAAGGCTGGGCCTCCAGAGGAGACCAGGATGTGGAGTCCAGGAATGAGAGCGAGGAAGGGAAGGATGCAGGAAGAGGTAGCACCAAAGGCTCTTTGGGGTCCAAGCATCCCACAGTTACTGCTTTTAAAACGTGAATTTGAAAAAGTGGGGAGTCTGTCTAATGAAATAGAATCCACAGATATGGGTCTACTGGCATTTGTTTACAACATTTGTCATCAAAGGATAATTTTTATTTTTTGTCATTCACGTGACTTAGGTAAAAGTATAAGGAAGCAGCACGGTTCCCATTTACCCTGAAAGTTTCCTCTGGAAATTGTTGACGATCCTGAGGTTTGCTTACCAGAGGAGAAAAGAAGTTTGTCCTATCAACACCTCCCAATGTCTTTCTCCCCCAGTTCAGGGACTGGACAGGTTGTCTCTTTTCAAGTAGAATAATTTTCATATAATAATAGAAAATAAAAGAAATTATGAAGAATAAAATTCATAACACTATATATGGGTGGGTATTTTTAAATCTACATGTAATTTATATAAAAACCAGCATTTCATACTGAAAAGTTTTCTAAAGATATATTCATTCATCCATAATAATTACTGGTTATTATTATGTAAGACACTAATAATTTAGTATAGAAGAAAATAAATTTCCGATTAACTCAGATGGTTTCTCACTAATGTCCATAATCTCTGGGCTTAAATCTGCTAATCAGTATGATTGAAGACCATGCACGATGTATAAATCTCCTAGTGGGATGGGTATATATACATTTTGATTTATAGTCAAAGTCTTTCTGATACTTGGAAAACATTCATTGGAAATTCTGTAAAAGTTGCACTTTTCATATCCATAAAAGGCCAATTAATTTTTTTCTGGGACCATGATAATTGTACTTTTATACTTGTGTTCTTCAAGAAAATCTGCTTCCTTTTGTGGCCTTTACTCTTTGGGTCTGTATTATAGAATTTCAACACCCACTTTTTTATCAAAAGCCAAGGAAAACTTGCAAATTTCCATAACTACATCCAGGTTTAAGCTCCTAGGTCAGATCTGGGTGCTCTGTGGAAGCAACACTATTTAGATAGTATTATTTTAACACTTAAAAGAAATGATTTATTTTTTAATTTTTTTGGTAGGAAAAAGTACAGAAAACCTAACAATATAATAACCTAGTAGACATTACTGAAATTAAACAGATACTCGCATCTGTTTAACACCTAAGAGGCAGAGTGGCACAGTGGTTAAGATCATTAGCTGGGTGAGTCATACAGGTTACTGCTCTTTGCCTCAGTGTTCCTCATCTGTAAAATGGGGATAATTACAATAGCAACCTCATAAAGAAGATTAAATGAGTTAATCTGTTTGGAGAAGGTTTAGATCAGTGCCTGGCACACAGCAAGTGCTATGTAAGTTGTCAAATTTTATTTTTTTTATTCCCCCCCGCAAAGCTTATCAAAATATAGTTAGGCTGACCTCTGGTAGCCCTCAAATTTTAAAAAGAAAGGTAATATTTCTATAATAGCTTCAGGCTTCATATGTTTTTAAAGAAGTAAAATGTAAAACCCCATCTTCTCTCCTCCCTCCTTCTTCTTTCCCAGAGCTAACCGACCCCTGCAGTTGGAGAGTATAACTGCCATGCAAGTTTTGGTGCTTGTGCTATATTTGGTACATGCATAAACAATATATATTACTATTTTGTGTTATAAAACTTTACATAAATGGGATCATACTGCATGTATCCTTTTGTAACTTTCTGTGTTCCCTCAACTTTACCTTTTGGAGATTTATCCATGTTGGTAGATGTGGTTCTACTTCATTCATTATGACTGTTGTTGACAATTCCATTATATGAATGAACCACTGAGAACAAATCAATGAGAAATAGTGCCACAGTGAGCACCATGGAGCCGGTGACCACACATGAGATTTTTATCTGTGATGGATAATTTACAAGAAATAGCGAGCTTACAGTATGCACATCTGACATTTCACCAGCTGCCCTAAAATGATTGTGCAAGTTTTCACTTTCACCAGCAGTGAATAACAGACCCCGTTTTCCCATGACTTCACCAGTAATTGAGGTTATTGGATTTACTGACTTTTGCCTATCTGGTGGGTATAAAATAGTACATCATTGTTTCCATTTTTATTTCCATAATTACTAGTGAGATTGGGCATTTTTATATTTATTGGCTGCTGGGGTTTCTTCTGCCATGCATTGCGTATTTATATCCAATTTTGCATATCCACTATTGCCCATTTTCTATTTTCTTATTGATTTATGAGGGTTCTTTAATTATTCGGACTACTAATCCCTGGTAGAGCATGTGAGTTATAAATATCTTCTTTCAGACTCTGGTTTGTCTCCTTTACTTTGTTTTCAGTGTCTTTTGTAGTACAGAATATTCATTTTAATTAAGCAATACTTTCTGGGAGTTACCTGACAGTCCAGTGGTTAGGACTCTGCACTTTCACTGCCGAGGGCCCAGGTTCAGTCCCTGGTCGGGGAACTAAGACCCAGAAAGCCATGTGGTGTAACCAAAAAAAAAAAAAGGCAGTACTTTTCTCTGTGGTTTATAGTTTTTATTTCTTTTAAAAGTCTTTCCCTCTACCAGTATGCAAGGATATAACACCATGTTTCATTTTATTTCATAGTTTAGCTTCTCACACACAGGTCTTTAGTCCAGTAGGAATCTATTTTACTTATGTTGTAAGGAAAGGGTATATTTTTTACTTTTTCCATATGGTGCACCAATTTTCCTGACACTGTTTATTGAATAGTTGTTTCTCCATGGACTTGTACCACCATCTCAGTCATACCAAGCTTTCATAAAACCTGTGTCTTCTTCTAGGCAATCTATTTTGTTCCATAGTCCTGTTTGTTCTATCCCTGTGCCAAAACCACACTGTCCTAACAGTGTTGATATCTGGTAGGAAAATACTCCCTCTTACTATTGTTCCTCAAAATTGACATATTGTTATAAGTGGTATGTTTTTATCAAACTATATTCTCTGATTTTTTTCTAGTATTTGGGGTTGCTTTCGAGTCTCTATATTGATCTTATATTATTCAGTCATATTCTAACACTGTGTCTACAGGTTTCCTTGGATTCTCTGTTATATCATCTGAGAATAATCACAATTTTGGTGATCCCTTCCAATCCATATGCCTTGTATTTCTTTTTCTTGTATTGACTGGGACTTTAACTGCAATGATAGCAAAAATTCTGAATTTGAAGAGAATGCCTCTAAGATTTCATCATCGAGTGCTATGCTTGTCGGAGGTTTTTGGTGGATGCCTTTCACCACATTAAGAAAGTTCTCTTTAATTCTTTTTTTTATTTTATTATTTTTTAATTTATTTATTTTAATTTATTTTTGGCTGCGTTGGGTCTTTGTTGCTGCACGTGGGCTTTCTCTAGCTGCAGTGAGCTGGGGTTACTCTTCGTTGCGGTGCGAGGGCTTCTCATTGCAGTGGCTTCTCTTGTTGTGGAGCACGGGTTCTAGGTGCACAGGCTTCAATAGTTGTGGCACGTGGGCTCAGTAGTTGTGGCTCATGGGCTCTAGAGCGCAGGCTCAGTACTTGTGGCACACGGGCTTAGTTGTTCCGCAGCATGTGGGATCTCCCTGGACCAGGGCTCAAACCCCTGTCCCCTGCATTGGCAGGCGGATTCTTAACCACTGTGCCACCAGGGAAGCCCTTTAATTCTTAAGTTATTGTATTTTTTTTTAAATTATGGATGTGTTTTGGATTTTTCTTAACATTTTTCTGACACTATCAAGATTACTGTAGAGTTTCTCTTTACTTATTTATTATTGCAGAACATATTAGCACTAGATTTTCTAGTGTTAAACCATCCTTACACTCCTGAGATAAACTCTTCTTGGTCACGATGTACTTTTTTCATACATTGCTAGAGTTGCTTTGCTATTATTTAATCTAGGGGGTTGCATTTAAATTTGAAGTCTTTCCTTTTATTACTTTCCTAATATCCAGGTGAATACTAGCCTTATAAAATGAGTTGATATGGCAATGTTTAATTTAACCAGCAGTTCACCGTAAGTGTAAGAAAGAATCTGGTTACAGTTGTAGTATATGCACAGTTATGTTTCTCACAGCATTTTCTTATAATATATATTTTTTATAATTTCTGTTGCTGTTTTTCTTCTAACTTCATTTTTTTTTTGGCTGCATTGGGTCTTCATTGCTGCATGCGGGCTTTTTCTAGTTGTGCCGAGCGGGGGCTTCTCTTGTTGCGGAGCACAGGCTTCTCATTGCAGTGGCTTCTCTTGTTGCAGAGCATGGGCTCTAGGCGCGTGAGCTTCAGTAGTTGTGGCAAGCAGGCTCAGTAGTTGTGGCACATGGGCTTAGTTGCTCCGCGGCATGTGGGATCTTTCCGGACCAGGGCTCGAACCCGTGTCCCCTGCATTGGCAGGTGGATTCTCAACCACTGTGCCACCAGGGAAGTCCTTATACTATGTTTTGCCTTAATTGTCGAGTAAGCTTTAAGATTAAATTATTGACCCGGCTGCTGTTTCTCTGAGTGACTTTGCACTGTAACCTCTTCATAGTCAAGTGTCTAACTCTCCATGTAAGAGGGCAGTAAGACCCACTAGGAAGGACTGGCTCATGGCACCAGAAATCAGCATCTTAGATATGCACACCTTTAACACAGCTTGAAATCCAAAAGTTATCAACAGATACCAGTGTTTTTTAGAGAAATGCTTTGGGATGCTCACTTCAACAGTATTATCATTTCACTTGAGTCCCAACTGTACTAATTTGTCTGGAACAAAACCAAGTTAAGGGATTAAGCACTCACGGTGCCGTTACTAAGACTCTGTGTCAAGAATGAGTACCTCCCAGAAGGATCTCTGTCCACCGACTGCTGTCAGTCAGGTTGTTGGGTGGGCAAGACTCTATCATATTTAACTTTTATACAAACTTATTTTTTAACACATCCTGTCATGATTCTAACACGTGTTGCTCCACAATCATGACTCTTTAAAGCACATTCTAAATTAGCATTTCGCTTAAAATTGCTGCTGTAATTCTTCAGTCCCTCATGAAGACTTTCCATAGGGTCTTCATCGTTCTCCAGTTATAACTCATAGAAGATAAATTAGTTAAAAGACTTAACAAAGTCTTGCCTTGTCTTTAAATATCACATGTCTGAAAGAAATAAGAAAATATCTGATTGATATAATCCATTTCATTTACTGCGGCAAAGATTTGGTATTTACCTAAATCAAAGACACTGAAAGCTGAGAGTAAAGTTATTCCCCACCCCTCCCCCCCCAGAATAAAAGAGCATCCAGACTTCCTGTGGAGAACAGATTTTCTATTATCTTTTTCTTCCGTGCAAGGCAACGCTCAACATCTTGCTTTGTCACCTACTTGAAAAGCTATTCTGTAGGAAGGGGCGTGGCAACCTGAGTCCTCTCCGGGATGTGAAATGTTTCCGACATCAGAGGGCATGGTAGCCCTTTTCAAGGAACACATGTGGCCTGGTCTTCAAATTGCTGCTGTGTCTGAAACAAAATGTCAGCTGGTGTTGGACCTGAATTGTTAACTTCTACATAACAGTGTCATTTATGGAACCACTGTGTAGGTTAGAACACAGGGTGTGACCCTTGGTTTACCACTGTACCTCCCATTCCTGGCACAGTATAGAGGCTGGTCTCTTGAATGAATAAAGCCATCTCTACAAGTCCGTCCAAGGTACATCTCAGTGCATTACACTTCTTTTTTAAATCATAAGACTCTTAAATTCAGTCTCTTAAGGATAACACCACGACATTAACTATCCTAGAATCTTTCGCTTGTATTAAATACCAATGTCTTCCCCATTTCAGATGCCAATTTACATTCTACCAGCTCCACTTAGAGTTTAATATGTTCCCCTCCCTTGGTCCATCACTTCTGGCTTAAAGAATTACCCAATTAACTGAATAGGAACCCTAATTGGCCAGTCTCTTTAGATCTGTGAGGCCCAATTAACTGAATAGGAGCCCTAATTGGCCAGTCTCTTTAGATCTGTGAGGGTCATCTTTTAAGATGATCGAATCAAAGCATGCTAATTTGAGAAAATATAAAAAATATAGAAAATCATGAAGAAAAGAGCATCACCCAGGAACTTACCACCCAGAGACAACCTCTCTGGACATTCATCAAATAGGAAGACTAAACCATGAACCTGATGAAACCAAGGTTCAGGCCCCTATAAATAAATGATTTACTTTCATAATGAATTTTATGTTTCTAACTTGGTATTCTTATTCTGAAGGAGGTCCCTCAAAATTGTAATAAGCTTCAGGACCCACAAAACTTGGATCCCTCACTGCCATTAAGGTGATTAATTGATTTTTTAACATCTAATTCCTTTCTGTTTTGTAACATACTTTGCCACTTGACAAATTTTTTTCTCATTGCCATTTTCTTTTAGAATTCCTTTTAATAACAGTGTAGTGTTCCAGTGAATGGATTTATTATATGAACTGATTTATTAAATGAATCCTCTAATGTTGGAATCTACTCTTCCTCCCCCCCCCCCCGCTTATTCTTATAAACGATGATTTATTGAGCATCCTGGTAAGTATATCTTTGTGCATAAATGTGTAGAAGTTGAATTACTGGCTCAAACCATATGTGTATTTTGGGGGCTTTTGACGCATATTGACAAGTAGCTCTTTGGAGAAGTGGGATCAACTTTCTTTCCCAACGGTGGTTTGTGAGGGAACTCATTTTCCCAGCTCCTGTCAGCACTGTTTATTTTATTGTAAAAACTTTTGCTAATTTCACGGGTATAAAAAGCTATCTTATTATTTGAATATTTATGTTTTTCTTATTAAGGTGAAAATTGTCAGTTTTCCATCAGAAAGTACTCTGAGAGCTCTTTATATTTTTAGGGCATTAGCCATTTGCCAGTTACAATGTGTATTGATTCGCCTAGGCTTAAACTGGATTTGGGGGACGGAGGCATTTAGGTCATTTGGAATTGTCACCATCATCTGCCTGCAGAAAATGCCGCTTAGGGGAAATTGTAGGAGGCACTCCAGAAGGCAAGCCTACGTCTGATTAAGTTGTGGCCACGTTACCGGGAGAATTGAATCTGTTTCAGCTAAAAGATATCTGAGCATCTATTATGTGCCTAACACTTTACTATCTGTTACCCTTTGATGAATACAGCTAATTGTGATGCAGAATTTCGCAGAAATGCAGAAGCCATGCTTGCAATTTCAATAAGACATACTTGAGAAAAGTTCCTCAATTCTTAATGGAAAAGTGTTGGCGGCAGATGGCTCAGAGATAGAGCACGTGCTAAGCAGAAGTGGTGGGAAAGTCCCCCAAGTGGGTGGCACAGCGTGGAGAGTGGGCGTGCTTCATAAGGTCACAGAGCAGCACGATGCCCAGTACCACTATGATGTCCTAGGAATGTGGCGTGATTTGGGGTAATAAGGCAACGACGGGAGGCTGAGTTCTGTTTTAGTTGGTTTGGGCGGCTGTGACAAATTACTGAAGACAGGGTGTCTTAAACAACAGTGTATTTCCCACAGTTGCAGAGGCTGGGAAGTCCAAGGTCAAAGTGTCTGGGTAGGACCCATTTCCTGGTTTGCAGTTAGCCATCATCTCATTGTATCCCCACAAGCCAGAGAGCAGAGATAGAAAAGAAACTCTGCCATGTCTGTTCTTACGAGAGTGCTAATCCCACTGGGGAAGGGGCTCCACCCTCATGACCTAATTACCTCCCAGAGGCCCCACCTCCAAATGCCATCACAGTGGGGATTAGGATTTTAACATGAATTTTGGAGGAACACGAATATTCGGTTCTTAGCAAGGTCACACAGTGAAAATCGTTGCGTGCCATATGAAGATAAAGGACATCTTAGAAGATGTCCCGCATTCTGGAATGGATTCTGAGATTCAGAAAATTATGAGGATGTGTAACACGATGTGACCTGCCAAGTACACTTAATTTTTTGCAGAATGTCACCAAGAGTTCTTGGTGACAAACACACGTTCCATTTGCAGAGCCATTGAGATGGAAGAACCCAAGTGTTCAGGCTTCTCAGAAGGTCTGCAAGTGCTGTGAGGTTCCTTCCAACACTCTTGCTTTCAGGGCTCTGCGCCTTCCCCTACTCCCCCAGCATGTGCATTATTTCTAACCATGTGTCATCATTTACTTCAGTTGACTTCAAGACAGGAATATTTTTTCCAAGCTGCCCCCATCATGCTTTCACATCTTCAAGCAGATGGTCAGGCTAAAAGTGTGAGGGCAGCTAAGATGGTCCAGAGAGGCCAGCTAGAGGAAGTGGATGTGGCTAAATGCAAAATTTTAGAGGCTAGGCTGTGTGCTTCCAGGCAGAGAGTGTGGCTTCTGCGGATTGACAAAGTGGGATATATAAGTTAGTTAAGCCATTTTACCACCTGTAACTTGTGGCAAGTTACTTGGACCTTCTGAACTACCTTCTCCGTATCTGTGAAATGGGGCCATAACACCGACCTCATCAGAGATACTGATTCAGTGAAATTACATGCGTACCGTTCCTGACACACAGCAGACATCCTATAAATGCATTTCCCATGTCCTCTTCCCTTCTTCACAAAAAGGGAGTTTATCATCTAAAGTCCTTCAGCCTTCCTCTGAATCTGGAACAGCCAGCACTAACTCAGCGCGAGGGAAGAACGCCAGAGCATGCTGAATCTCATCGCCGTGCCAACAACACGCCATCGTAGATTCAGAAAATTCCTTCTGAGTTTAAGCATTTCTAAATACCTTTCCCGAACTGAGAAGGCAGAGCGAAGCAAGTGTAAGAAGACTCTTCTCCTCTGTGTGTAAAGGCATCTTTTCCATCTTCTGTGGATTTTCACGACCCGTAACTGGACTTGTGTACCCAGCTGGCAGCTGTACCAGCCAGACCCCGAAGTAACTGTAGTTTAGCCCCAATCATTTTTTTCACTCAGAGCAGCCTACAAATTCTATTTCAAGCACACACACGTACAGAATGCAGATGTGGGAATGAAAACCAGGCCCTTTCGGGGAATGAGGCCGTGATATTTGACTGTAGTGAGGCCACTAGTGGCCCATGTACAGGGGCCCCACCCAGGCATAGTCGGGGCTCAGACCTCAAGAGTGGTTTTGGCCTTTGGGTATGACATTAGCAATCACGTGGACAGTCACCACATCTCCCGTTCGGGGCAAAGACGTTGCACAATCTATGATCAGACAGGCTTGAAAGGCTTTTTCTGTACACTGAAAAACGTGTGACAGCATGGAAATTCTAGAAAACTAACTCTCTGAAGAAGCTAAGTATCACGCAAAAGGTCTGCTCCGATCAAGGAGATGGCCACTTCAGAACGTGCTTCTCATGTGTATCCAAACCAGGAACGAGATTCCTAGGCTGTTCGCATCATGCAGCAAAAGCTCTTATAGCCCAGATGGATCCCAAAATGAACATTCCTTTTGGATGACTAATAAATCATTCATTCATTCATTCATTCATTCAACAAATATTTATTAAGAACCTACTATATCATTGGTAGTATCACAGGTACTAAGGATGCCCTGGTGAACATCAACAAGAAACATTTTTAAAGAAGTCCCTGGCCGAATTCCCTGGCGGTCCAGTGGTTGGGACTCTGCTCTTCCGCTGCCGAGGAGGCGGATTCAGTCCCTGGCGGGGAACTAAGATTCCACCAGCCGTGAGGTGCAGCCAATAAATAAATAAATAAATACATAATAAAAAATTAAAAGGAGACAAGAGGAATTGGATATATTTTTTTAAATCCCTGGCCTCATGAAGCTTCCATTTCGGCAGGAGAGACTGACAATAAACAGTAGTAATAATGAAAATATGAGTTACAGTGTCTAGTGAAAAACACCCAGGAAGAAAATGAAGCAGGGATGGGGTATGAAATATGAGACAGAGTGGGTGCTGAAATTTTGGAGAAGGTGGTGAGGGGAGGCCTCGCTGGGAAGCTGACTTTAATGAAAGACTTGATGGATGGTTTGGATAAATATAGACTTAGATCAAAAATATTTCCTCCCGGGTTTTCGAGGCTGTGTCTCCATTGTCTTTGGTTTCTGGGCTGCTGTTAAGAAAGCGAATGCCCTTCTGACTTCTCCTTCTTCCCTTGTGACTTTCTCCACACCCACTGGGAACTTGTAGGAACCTCTGTGTTTCCCCTGCCATCTGGAACGTCTCAGTGACAAGCCTGAGTGTGTTGAGCATTTCATGAACACTTTCAGTCTCCAAGCTCATGTCCTTCAGTTTGGGGAGAAAAAAAAAAAATCTTATAATACTTTTGGAAAACTGCTCTGTTTTTCCTGACCTCCTTACCCAAATCCCCGTTATTAGGAATTGAGAGGTTCTGAAGTCATTCTCTATTGTTCTTACTGGTTCTCACCTTTTCCCCTCTCTTAGTTGTTTTGCTGCCCTTTTTGAGATTTCGTCAACTTTTTCTTCTCCACTGAATTTGTCATTTCTGTTCTCATGGTCCCCAGAGCTCGCTCTTGCCCTCCAAATTTCCCCTTTTCTTGGACTGTCTCATCTCTTCTGAGTTTCTGTTTTCTGTTTATTTCTCACATGAAAGAGGCTTTATGAAATGTCTATTAACCCTTGCTAGTCTGTTCATGCATAAGCGAGGCACGGTTGTCCTCACTGGAGGCTTTTATATATGGCCCAGGGTGCTTCACGATAGAGTGACCGGACAGAATCGAAACCTTACCCTCAAAAATCTGTTGGTCTGTTCTCGGAGGACAGTCAGCTTTCCTCCAGTTTCCTGACCAAGACGTCAGCCCTTTGCCAGAATTTTGTCAGAGGGCACCTCATGCACCTTCCCCTGTGCCTCGTGACCCAGAATCCAGTCCGTGGGTTCAACCTCTTCAGGGGTTCTGCTGTGGCTTTGGGCAATCGCCTGGCTGAATGGGGTAGACAGGGGGATGGAGGAAGTGTGTTGCACCATTACAAAGATTCAGCCAGCCCTCATGCTTTCCACTCACTCTGCGTTCTTAGCTTCAGGAGGATCTGGTGCCTCTTTTCCTGAACTTCCCTGGCCCTGCAGTTATGCAGAGTTCTGTGCTTGAAGACCTAGGTGTCAGCTTTCTCTCGTCTGCTGTTGTCTCCTCTCTCCTCCCCTTAATTCTTTGATTTATGCTTTTTTAATTCTTCATTGTCATCTGAATGGAATTTCAGAAGGAGATGGACATAAATTGGTTACATGAACTGCCATATTTAAGCACAAGTCACATTCTGTTCTGTTTTGAGTCTCTCCTGCCAAAAATTACTCTATTGGTCCTGGTAGAGTGCCTCAGGAGATTCTCACAAGAAGTAGGAATCAAAACGAAATGTCAGGATCTTCCGTCCCGACGCAGTTATCTATCTCTGAACAACAAGTGATCCTAAACATAGTGACCTAAAGCAACCACAATTGTTTATTTGCTCAAGATTCTGCCATTTGGGCAGTGTGTGGAGGGGGCATCTCATTTCTGTTCCACGGGACATCGGCTGGGACAGCTCTCCTGGGACTGAGGGTTCCCCTCTCAAGATGGTGCACCCACGTGACTGGCCAGTGGTCCTGGCTGGAGAATGGCTGCTCAGCGGGGGCCGTCAGTCAGGGCTTCCGTTCTTCTTCATGTGGCCTCGGTTGGGCTCCATGGACGCTTGGTTCCGTGAGGGAGCGTCCAAGACCACACTCACCAAGAAGGCAAGCTCTCTTGTGCAAACTCGTATTGAGCTTCCGTTTTGCATCACACTTGCTAGTGTCCCATTGGCCAAAGCAGGTCACATGGCCAAGCCCAGACCCCACGTGGGAAGGGACACTCCACAGGGCCATGATGGCTGGGAGGCATGGTTCATGGGGAACCACATGCCCCCTGGAAGTTTAAAATGCTATGATCCTGTGCTTGTGTTGTTCTTTGTGTAACTGATTTGTTCCATTTTCTTTCTGACACGTTGGGGCACCAGGCTCTTGTAGCTATTTTCATTTGATATAAGCATTCAATATGTATTAGAGCCACAGAAATGCATTTCCACTTAAAACATTTCTGAATGGACATAAAGACATAACCTATGTCGTTTACCTATGGCTATAATGATTGTGTTCCTGGTCAGTGAAAGACGTGGGAAAAAATTCACCCTATGGGGTCAAATTCCTAAATATACCTTTCAAGGGAATTGAGTATTGTTGTCTTTTGCCTTAGGTTACCAAAGCTTAGCTTCTTGTCCTTTTGGTTTTAAAATAGTTGAAAATGAGCCTCTTTAACACCTGCCTGGACTCCAAAGAATAAAAGTGGGTATTTACATCATAACCAGAGAGTGCATTTCTTGGACATTCCAAACACATGTCTCTTGTGACGTGCTTTGCAAGCGTGTCCGGAACATTCCTGCCTGTGGTAGGGCAGAAGTGGCTTAGCTTGTGCTGTGTGCCGTGTGAGTCTTGGCCTGTGGCTGATAACTGTGTCCATCTTGTGTGCAGGGGTTCTTTATCTCCAGTATGGAGATGAAACCAAGCAGCTCAGGATGCCGAATGAAATTACAAGTGCAGACACAATCCGTGCTCTCTTCGTAAGTGCCTTTCCACAGCAGCTCACCATGAAAATGCTGGAGTCGCCCAGTGTCGCCATTTACATCAAAGATGAAAGCAGAAATGTCTATTATGAGTTAAATGATGTCAGGTAAGCTGTTACGTCATTTGTTCGTGTGCGTGTGTCCGCCATCTTGCGTTGACGGTTGGTACCGACTCCTTATCTCTTTGTGTTCCAGTGAAGAAAGCACACCTGTTGTCCTGGGCAGGTTTATTTTACCCAGGTGTGAAACCACTATCTGGTTTTCTAGAACTTATTGACAAGGTTTGGTTTACAAAGGTGAGGACAGACTTCTCCCACACAGATCTTTGTATGTTACTTCTGAAAGGAATGGAAGAAGTGAGCCAGTCTGCTGTTTATCTAAGAGTTAGGGGAACTAAGGCCCAGAAAGATCATATGAGTTGAAGGTTATACTTACAGGTGGAACTTAACCAACTCCTTCTCAAGGGTTCTTGTCATCACAGACAGAGCCTGTAGACATTTTAGGTAATGATCTCACTGGCCTATTCTTTATACGAACAAGTTAGAATAGAAGCAGTGGACTCTATGCTATTGTCCACAAGAAAGGAGGCTAAGAAGCATTCTCCTTTTCCATTTCTTTCTTAAATAGTTGGCCTTTACTAAAGGATCCCACTTTCTCAGTGAGCTTTCTTCTGGGCTTCTAGTAAAATGTACTCTAAAATGAGGCTAAATGGAGTCATGCTGTGGCAGGTGGCATGGAAAGAGAAACATCTTTATCAACCGCAGTGGTGTTGTGCATAGAATAGAAGGGACCATCTGAGCTCTTCCAGCCAAACAAGCCTGAGAAACAGGACTTAAATCAACGCAAGTAAGCAGTCGCTAGTATAGCCGCTGAACATTCTAGAGCGGAAAAAAATGATTGAGCGACTCATCCAGCCCTTTCATTTGATGGGACCAGAACCTCAGATGCATAAATGTTAAGACTTACTCAAGATCATGTAGCCGATTAATTTCTAAACCCAGACCCAAACCTGACTGTCCATATTCTTGGCCAAGAATTTTTTATTCCCTCAGAATGTTCTCCCCTCAACTCATCTGGGCCCCCAGTTGGACTTGTGGATCCCTTCCCTGTGGGGATAGCAGACTTTCCTGTTTCTTCATCATGGAATTAATAGGAACTACTTTTTTAAAATATGCCTTTAGTGCATAATAAATGTAAACTGATAAATATCTAACAGTGATCTGAAATGACATATTTAGGCATGTACCAAGGCATATGAGTAATTTAGAGCTTTCAAGGTTCGACACATGCCCTCAGGTATAGGTGCTATATCTGTTACCCAACCTTCCTGCTTTTTAAAAACATGTTTCAATATTCATGGGTTTCAGAAAATTCACGTTTGTTTTTTGAAATAAATTATTAATCAAGCTGTCACAAAAAACCCCTGAATTTACAAAGCATAAACTTAAACATGAAGTAATCACACGATATTTAGAGAGTATGTTCACAGTAATATAATCCCATGTAGTGGTTTAACATGGACAACCATCTTCTTGAATGTCTGCGTTTTGCAGTTAGAGAACTTGAGGGATATGGTAATAATAAATACACATGAAACTACACAAAGCCACTTTTGATTGTGGAGCTCAAGGCTGATGAGATTATTGTAAGCAGTTGGACCCCACTGTCTTGCAGCCCGTGCAAGAATTTTTGTATTACAATGAGTCACGATTTTTCTAGAGGCTTTCCCAAGCCTCAGAGTATGACTACTAAGACTTCCTGCACACATTCTTTGGGAATGTTGTGACTAGTCACAAAAGGAGAAATGGGAGGGACGACAAAGAGGAAAAGGTACCCAAAACTTCCAAACTGAGATGATCTTTCTTGATGCAAATTCAGTTGATAAAATATTGGATTGGCCAAAAAGTTCATTCTGGTTTTTCCATAAGATGTTATGGAAAACCTGAATGAACTTTTTGGCCAACCCAATAAATGAAAGCAGAGCTTGAGAGAAGTGATCACTTTAAACAATAATAATTTTCAGTTAGTTTGTTTCTATTTGCGGAAGTGATGGTCTCCTTGATTCTTAGGCTGCGGTACTGATAGCCTGATTTTTTTAAAATCTCATTTAAAATGTTTAAGTGGAAAGTCCTTGGTTTATAAATTTGTCTATAATTTTACTTTTCAGTGTTTTGATTTACATATAAAAAGTGGATCTAAAAATATTTAAGTGGATAAAATGTGTTTATGTGGTGATGATTATAATATTTATGTGAGATGATCACATGTATGTCCTTTCCAAAGAATTATTATTCTTTGCTTTTATGCATAAAATGCCCCAAGTATATTTTATTTTATTTTATTTCACCATCAGCATTAAATAGAACCTCGCTCCTTGCAAGAAAAAAAAAAAATGTAGCGTGTAGATTTTACCTGAAGACACTGGCTTTAGTCTTCTAAACCCAGAGACAAATTTCATTTCACATCCAATATTTTTGAAGTGACGGTATATTTGTTAAACATTTGGTTCTTTCATCATAGTGTTGGGTTCTCCATCTTTTCCTTAGGGAAATGCTACAGAGAGTTTAGGCTGAAATTCTGTGTTGTAAATGTTGCCATGGTAAATGCAAGCTGGGCCTTTACTGTTGGTTCATCTTGGATGAACATGTTTCTAAATTAATAAATCAACCTCCTGTGTTTTAAATACCTTCAGACCCACACTGAGTTTTTTTCATGGCTCAAGTAAGGTTTTCAGTTTCTTTACATCGTCCCTTGGGACTTTGCCCCCTCCTCCTCCTCCTCCTCCCAGCCACAGGGTGAGTTCCTGCAGTGAATCCCCACATCCTTTTCTTCCGCAACCTCTTTACCTCCTAGTAACTTAGTCCCTTCTAATAACAAGGACCGCACGCCTCCCCTTAAGCAGACTTCTAATGAGCTGCTTGAAATTTGGAGCAACCGTGCAAGCTAGTCATTGTTTTAAAGCAACCACTGACGGGTATTTGATGGAGGGAAGCAAGCCTCGTCCAAGGATGCTCCACTTCGTTGAAAACAGAAACACAACCCAATAATCCCAATGATTGCCATCAGCCCACAAAACATGTGGCTGCAGCTGGAGGAAAGGAACGTGTCTTCCTGCACAGGGTTCCCTGAGCTCACCACGCTGGCACTGGCAGGAATCACAGTGTAGACGGGGCTAAACGTTCCTGGGGGTGTCCCTTCTGCTGATGAAAGCCTCAGGTAGAGGGCGAAGGACTTCGTAGACATTCCTAAGCTCTTAAATAATTTTGAGGTAGGCTCTTAGCGAATTGTGGTTCTGTCCTTTGCAGCAGTACGAGTGACTCCAGGGTTCTAAGTGTTTTCAGAGGGAGAGACAGACCAGTGGAAGAATTTATCCGCTGCTTTTCCTGTAATTCAACTTGTATGTAGAACAGTAGTTTTAAAAATCCACTATGGAGAGAAGAATCTAGTAAAATTTTTAAATGCCTTCAAAAAAGAAAAATCCACTATGGAAGAAAAAAAAGGCATCGTAAAGATACTAGTTTTGATCTTTGTGGTACTTTTTTTTTCTGGACTGCAAATACATTTTCTTTTCCTTGCTTGAGGTGTTTGAAGGGGAAAAAAGCATTTTTCCTTTGCATGTATTCGTGAGATAAGCAGAAAACCAGGTGTCTGGGCAAAGTAAACAATTAAATATTTAAATATTAACCAAATCCCTTTGAATGTATTGTAAATATGGGAGCTTTATTGTTTCTTAAAGTGTTAGCTTTCATTACCCAGAATCTTGAAAGAAGGTTTATGCTACCCGATGTTTACAGGTGGAGAACTACGGGGAAAGAATAACACTTTGCTGAGGGACCAAAATAAAAAGGAAAGGAAAGAAAAGCCGAAGTCATTTTTCTCCTTTGCCTTATTTATTTTTGCCTATTTTTATGGTAAAAGAACGTTTTGCCTGGTTGATAGCACACAACGGCTAGATTGTCTGTGGATGTCTTTTACCTGATTCTTACGGGCAGACGGAGGAAATGGCCAAAATAAGGCTCCTTTCATCTGCCACAGTTATTGATGTTTTCGATTCCAGGAACATTCAGGACAGATCCCTTCTCAAAGTGTACAACAAGGATCCTGCCCATGCATTCAACCACACACCGAAAACTGTGAACGGAGACGTGAGGGTAAGTGTCCCTGTTCTATTTTTACTTGAATTCTGTGGGTTGAACCATCCCTCCTTCTGGCGTTGGATCCCTGTGTAATCACACCCAAACACCAGATTTGGGGGGTTCTTACTGCTCTTCTTGTCTGATAACTCAGTATTTGTTCATTGGTAGAGAAATCAAATTTCCTGATCATTTGGAGTAAAGGGATTGAAACAGGGCTTCACACATCCTAATTCACCTCTAAGCATGGAGTTTAGTTATATCCTTACTCCAGGGGGGTCCTGAAAATCTGTACATGAAAGGGTTCTTGGTCTATAATATATTAACTTACTTAGAGGATCTCTTGCTGTTTTTTCTCCAGTTAAAAACAAGGCTAAGATACCAACAACAGCAAAGCCCGTGCACAACTGCATGTAGAATCTATTAATATCCTTATATCTGCTATTCCAAGTCCTAGCAGCCTAATTAAATTATTCACCTCCTAATTCAGGACTGTTTGCTGTTATAACAGCAAATAGTGTTAAATATTATCCAATGTCACCTGAATTGTGTTGAGGGCAAAGTACAAAAATCCGCATGCTTTGTGAGCTAAAATTCTCTAGATTTAGATCATTGTAGAAGATTATCCAAACATTCAAAGCACACAGGGATATTCTGAAGAATAAAAACAGGGAAACTGAAAAGACAGATTGTAAAATCACACTAATGCAAGTCCATTAGAAAGGGATTGAGTTTCTAACAGTAGCGCTACGTTCCTCTGCAGTAAAAATGAGAAGAAAGAAAGACTAACTTCTCCAGATGCACCTTCCCCCTACCCCAACCCATCACCCCACACAAATTTAGAAGGTGCCTCGCCATTTTATATCATCCTTTCTGAGGATTAGCACTGGGTGCTGAAAAGAGTTTTACTAGAAGAAAAGTAAATGAGGAGGTCCTATTGCCAAAGAAACCCAGGCACTGTCTGTCCTAGAGTTGCATTAGTGTTCTTCAAGATCTGTGCTTCCTGACAGTGGGTATTAGTTTTTGTACTGCTGCTGTAACAAATTATCACGTATTTGGTGCCTTACAATGACACAGGTTTACTACCTTACAGTTCTAGAGGTCAGAAGTCCAACATAACTCCGGTGGACTCAAATCAAGAGGTCACTGGCATTCCTTTCCAGAAGCTTGGAGACAATATGTTTCCTTTTTTTCTCCAGCTTCTAGAAGCCACCCCCATTCTTCATCTTGTAGCCCTTTTCCTCCATCTCTAAACCCAGCCAAATAGCATCTTTCTGACCCTGCTTCCCTCATCACACCTCCAGCCCTCCCTCTTCCTCTGTTAAGGACACTTGTCATAACACTGGGCCCAAGACTCCAGAATAATCTCCCTGTATTAGGGTCAGCTGATTGGCCACCTTCATCCCCTTTTCCGTGTAGTCACCGGTTCTGGGGACTAGGACAAAGACATCGTTGTTCTGCCTACCACACAGGGTCTGTGAGTTCAGGACCAAGAGGCCAGGAGGTAAGATAGAAAGTGCTGGGAGAATTTCCATGTCATTCTGGACTGGAAGATGAGTGATGACATTGTGGGATCAGAGCCTACACACTTTTGGAGGAAGAGGCCTCTTACATTCTCCACGGCTGCTTTTTTATGTCAGAAATAATCTGTGATTTGAAGTGGAGGCTGTGCTGCTACTTCAGGAAAGCTAGGAGTTGGAAGTTTGCTTTTAGGCATTACACTTTCAGTATAAAGCAGCTCCACGTGAAGACTGATGGAATCACGCTATTCACAAAGCCTGCGCCGGATTTTATGGTACACTTTGCTTTTCATGACCCCATTCTTCTCTTTCTCAGTGACATTCTTAAGAGTCCTTGCTCCCTTGGAGATCCTTACTTTTTGAGACATCTAGCCTTCAAAGTTTCATGAGTTTCAGAGTTCTGTTTTTGCTACATGCAGTCCGCACAGGGGCCTCAGAATCACCTCTGAAAATCTTGTTTATGGCTGGAGAGGACACCTGCTTTTAACTCTTGAGCAGATGTGGTATCTCCATAAGGAGCAGCAGTGAGCACGGAGAAAATCAAGTATTAACCATCTGGACAGAGTCTATGAGGATTCAGTACTTTGGCTCTGGGTTTCAGTAGAGTTGTTCAGTTTTTACTTTTAAATGAGACCCTTGTGGGTCACTTTCCGAGTGGCCCACAGCCTGCTTTAGACAGCAGTGTTCTCTGGAGGAAAGTCAGACTGTTCGCCCTAGAGGAGGGGAAACGAATGTTCACCATCCAACCCACAGAAAAACTTTCAGGTTTCAGTGAAGACAACTTAGAAATGAGAAATAGAACGCAGTTTTAAAACCAACTCAGTGTGATCTTGCCTGCAGTTTGCAACTTGGCCCCTATTGATGGATTCCAGAAGCTAAAAGACCTGGAATTCCTTCTGTCTCACCTTTTGGCTCTGGGGGTTGGAATTCTGTCTCCTTCTTGATGAAGGTGGCTGCCTTGCTATTAAAGGAAAGGAAGCTTTGTTGAGTCCTGCCAGGAACGCAGCTGCATAAGCCCACTGCTCATGGTAACAGAAATAGAGAACAGAGCAAGGATCAACTGCTATAGACTAAACCAAGCTGCATGGTGGGTGGAGAGCTCCGTCTTCTCGTATGTTTGCAGTGCGCACGTGGCCAGGAAGGAATTTGATGATAACTGCTCACCTGAGGCAGTTGTGCAGCCCTGCGCCTCATGTCACTGGTCTTCATCCACCAGCCTCCAGAGGCAGCCTTGGCCAGACCTCCCAGCTGCCCACTCGTTACCAATACACATGCGTGTCTCGGAAAACATGGGTGGGACCAGGCAGAGGTACGACAGCGGCAATGCCAGCACTTTGTGGTGGCCTCGGGGACTTTCCTTAGACAATGAATTTAATATCTTGCCTGTGAGAGAAGAGAAAATGTGAGACTCCGGATCCAAAATGGTCAGTTATCCAGAGCAGTGATGGTAGTGGTGTTAGTCATGAAGCATGGAAAGCTAAAGTATTAACGCCGAGGTTTTGGGCCTTAGGGCGTGCGTGGAATAGACGTTTGGCGGGGAAAACACGTGTCGGGTTTTTCATTGAGCATCTAGCTGAGCATTTTTTAAATTGATTTATTTCTTTAATTGAAGTATAGTTGATATACAACATTGTGTTAGTTTCAGGTGTACAGCAAAGGGATTCAGTTATTTTTTTCAGATTATATTCTATTTTAGGCTATTACAAGATACTGAATATAGTTCCCTGTGCTATGCAGTAAATCCTTATTGCTTATCTATCTTATGTGTAGTAGTTTGTGTCTATTAATCCCATACTCCTAATTTGCCCCTCCCTTCTTCCCTCCCTCTCCCGTTTGGTAAACATGTGTTTGTTTTCTCTGTCTGTGAGTCTGTTTCTGTTTTGTATATAGATTCATTTGTAATATTTTTAGATTCCACATATAAGTGATATCATATAGTATTTGTCTTTCTCTGTCTGACTTCACTAAGTATAATATTCTCCAGGTCAATCCATGTTGGTGCAAATGACAATATTTCATTCTTTTTATGGAAGAGTAATATTTCATTGTGTGTGTATGTATATATATATGTATATATATATATATGTATGTATATACACACATACATACACACACACACCTCATCTTCTTAAGCCAGTCATCGGTTAACGGGCACTGGGTTGTTTCCATGTCTTGGCTATTGTAAATAGTGCTGCTGTGAACAATGGGGCGCATGTGTCTTTTCAGTTTGGAGTTTTCGTTCCTTCCTGAGCTGAGCATTTTTGAAGCTAGTCTGTCCAATGAGACTTGTGGTTCTCTGCTGGGACTGAGCATCCCCTGATTCTTTACATGTGGGTGCAAATCACCCAGATCTCAATGAATCGCCTGGCTTTTGTTTCATCACATTAGATAGTAGCTTTGATAATTAAGTTCCCAAGGGGCTGAGCTCACCACATGGAACGGGCCCTTTTGCCAAAATTACATATGTACTCATGAGTTTGTAATTCACACATGTACAACTCAGAAGATGAGCTATTCCATTCTGTGGCTCTCAGAGGGTACCAGGGACTTCCAGTTCACCAAACCTAGTGGCTCTTTCACAGTTTTCAGGCTTTTCCACAGTTTTCAGGCTTTTCCACCTTCTTGTGTGCTTTGAGATTACTTCCCAAGGTTCTTTGCTCCAGTCCGTCAGTTCTCTCCTTCCTGTATGTCTTTAATTTTTACTTGCATGTAAGACAGCTTCCACATTTTCATAGAGAATGCATTCCCCAGAATTGCCCTGCATCTTAAATTACTTCCTAATGGCCAACTCACTTACTGCCCCCCAGACCTCTTCTATCTGACCTCTGCATTTCACTATGACGGATGGTCTCCTTAGAAACCTTGGTTCCCATTACACTGCCATCTCTAAATCCCTTGCCTACATGCAAGCACACCCCAGCCTCCTTCATTTACTAACTCTTCTTCTTCCTCTTTCCTTCTACCTGGTCTTCAGTGCCTTCAGGCAGGCTTCACCTGTGTGTGTGTGTGTGTGTTTTAATTTGCTTTTTTTCTTTCATCTGCACCTTTTCATTTGTCATTTTTGTCTTACTACTGATTTAACCATTAGGTCAATGTGGGTGACCCTTAAAACTCTGTCCCTAACTCTGCCATTTCTCTAGAGTTCAAGACCAATGTTCAACTTTCAAGTGGTTGTCTCCACATGGATATTCTTCCAGTGTTTCCAGTGTTTCCAGTGTATCCTGTAGAAGAAAAAAAAAAATCCTAATTTTTTTTTTAGCCCCAAGCCTTTTCCTCCTTGTTTTTCTGTCTTTGTGAATGAGTACATGACTGCTCATGGTGTGTATGTGTGCGCATGTGCCTGTGTGCTTTGAAGGGTGAGAGAGAAGAGATTTAAGAAGTCGAGTTATCAGTGAGTCTTCAACGGCCTAACTCCTGTTTCTCACCCCATCCCACCAGTCCCCAGAGCCCGTCCATTTCACTCTGCAAGGACTCTTACACACCATCCTGCCACCCTGGCCTGCACCATTACTCTCATGATAGCTAACTTTTTTGTGCATTGATGAAGCACGTTGACAGGTAATTTCATGTAAATCCTCAAGGCGCCATTTTGAGGCAGGTATTGGTACAAGCCCTTGTATTTATAGCTCAGAAAACAGTTGCTTAGGTCTGTTGAAGACACCTGCCCAAGGCCACACAGCAAGAGAGTGCAGAGCTGAGATCTGAATCCAGGCAGCTTGGCTGCAGATCCCAGGCTCTTAGCAGCACCGCTCTGATGCTGTAGTTCTGGCGTTCTTTATTTTTCTATCAGTCGGTTATGCAACAGCCTTTAACTGGCCTCCCCAGCTCTTTTTACTCCAGTCAATCAGCTATTTGCCAAGTCAGGTCCCTGAGCGCAACTTGCCATTGTGCAAAGAATAGCTCAGGCTGATGGTCGATATCATCTCCATCCCAACAGCCAACCTGAGCCCCCTCAGTTCTTGCTCCGAGTGTCTGAAATGCACTGTCCTTCCCCACATACAGTAAATCCCCTATATACAAATGAGTTCCGTTCTGAGAGCGAGTTCGTTAAGTGCAGTTTGTTCGTTAAGTCCAACCGAGTGAGCCTAAGTACCCAACTAACACAATCAGCTGTGTAGTACTGTACCAGCCACATCGCCACTGCTCTTATGCTTGCTTCCGGACATCCTGGGCTTGACATAAAGATACTGATTACTGTACTCTATAGAGTAGTGCACAGTAAAGTACACAAAAGCACAGCCATTTGTCGGGGATGCACACACCTGACAATGTATGCCAGACACGTGAACTAACTTACGTGATTGGACATGCAAACGCACGTTCGTATCTTTGAGTTTGCAACTTGAAGGTTCGTATGTAGGGGACTTACTGTCTATACCTTCCGAAATTCCACGCATCAAACATACTCCAAGACAATTGCTCAATTATGTCGACAAGCTGCTGGCATGAAAAAAGGGTGGGAGGGGACACTGTTCTATTTCTCAGGCCTCTTCTATCCCCTAACAGCCAAAGGCCATGTGTGCACCTTGTTTGGATCCTGATTGGAACAAACCAACTGTAAAAGACATCTTTGAAGCCGTTTGGGAAATTTGAACATGTGTTAGGAATCAGATGATATTAAGGGATAACCAGTAATTCTGTTGGGTATAATAATGGCTTGATGGTTATGTTTTTAAAAATGAGGCACACTGAAGTATTTACAGGCTAAAACGGCATGACTGCTGGGGTTTGCTCTAAAAGGCTCCGGCCAAACAAGCCCAAGAAGTGGCATTTGATGAAACAAAATTGGTAAAATGTTGAAAAATGTCAGAGCTGAATGATGGGAGTTCATTATATTATTTTCTCTACTTATTTTATGGTGGAAATGCCCATAATAAAATGCAAAAAAGTAAAAACTTGCTTTTAGAGGCCAAATAAAAGACCGCCTACTCTATGAAGCCTTCCCTGTCAGACTTAATCTTTCCTTTTGGGGGAGGCATGTTATACATTCTCCTGGTGTTCTAATCCTTTGGGTGCCTGCTTATCTTATCGCACAAGATCGTAAGTTCTCCGAGGGCACACGCCAGCTCATGTTCATCTCCGAAAGCCAGTCTTGGTGCCTCATCCGTGGCGAGTGTAAATGCTTGTTAAGCACATGCTTTGAGCGCTAGAATCATGGTGCTGCGACTGGTGCTTTGTTCATTTTCTGTCATTAATGAGAGCCCGCTGTAAAAATATCTCTCTGTTCTCATCGCCAGAAGTAGTTGTGCTCCTCCTGGTTTATTTTTATCATAGGGACACTTTGAATCTTGTAAGTGATCATTTTCCCTCTTTGTGCTGCTACTCTAAAGCTTAGAATTAAATTCATGGCTCACCCACAGCTAGCGTGCAGGCATTTACAGCGTGAGCGTTCGTGGTGTGCTGGCTTCGTGCCTGGACTCTATTTTTAATTTTTCCTACTTTCATCTTCTTTCTGTCATACATTCCAATTTGACTTTTTCGGGGGGGTGCAAAATTGTAATGATTTCTGTGAACTCTGTTAATTTCTTTGTGGAATCAGTCAGGTTACGAGTAGTATTCAGTTGGGACTTCCCTGGCGGTCCAATGGTTAGGACTCGGCGCTTTCATTGCTGAGGGCGCGGGTTCGATCCGTGGTCGGGGAACTAAGATCCTGCAAGCCACGCGGTGCAGCCAAAAATAAAGTAATTAATTTAATTTAATTTTCTTTTAAAGAGTAGTATTCATTCTATACCATTGTGTTTCTAGATATGATAATAGACCTTTCTGTGTCCACGTAGAAGGCAATGTGTTAAATACTTCACATGTTATTTAAATTAGTCAACAACTCTACAAAGCATGTAAACTGACTCAGTTGTTACAAATGATAAAATTGAGGCCAGTGACGTCTTTTCCGGGCCCGAATAGCTGGTATATGTCAGACATGGGATTTGAACCCAGTTCTTTCTGACTCTTTGTACTCAGCCCACAGCCTCCCTTCCTTGACATTCCATTCAGGTTTCGCAAGTTTTGAAATGGTGCTCTTAACAAGATTTTAGGACATGTAACATATCGTGTTTAAATATTTGTCTCACTTCTTAATTCTATTATGTGTCTATATCCTGGCCTCTTTTTATATTGAACATGCTTCATTCTATTCTGTTCTGACTGGGCTAAAAGGATATCCCACCAAAAACAAAAACAAAATAACGGAGAAAGAATAGAAGAAAGAGAAAGAAGAAGTATGTACCGTTTAGTATGTATGTCTGAAATGGCCCTTCCACAGAGCTCAGAGCCCTCTTCTACAGGGCAGTGCTGTGGTTGAGAAGAAGTGTTTGGGATTTGGGGAAGGATAAAGTAATCCTACAGAAATGGAAGACAGGAGAATCCCTTAGAAACAGAAGTTTCAGAAACCACTCCTAACTAATTTTCTTTCATTCACTCAAGCTCCTCCTTGACCCGGCCGCCCTGGTGTCCCCTTCGCTCACACGGTGGCAGTGATATTAATAACTAACAGCCGTGAAACACTCTGTGCCAAGTGCTGTGCTGAGTATCGTACTCATAATCACTCTCATTTGTTCACAACAACCCAGCGTGAGAGGAGCTCTTATGACCGCCTGTTTCAGATGCGGAAACTGCGGATCAGAGAGGTTAGGGAGCTTGCTCAAAGCCACACAGCTCATCAGAGGTGGAGCTAGATTCGGAGCCAGACAGGCCAGCTCCAAAACTGACCTTACCACTACAGTCACTACTGTCATTCCCCACGCTGCTGTCTTCATCATCAGTGTCCGCGGGCCACCCATTTTTTAATTATGTAAGTTTCAGGTGGGCGGCATCTGTACAGCCTCCGGAGCAATCACCACCGCACATCTAGTTTCCATCCGTTACCATACAGTTGATCCTCTTCACCCATTTCACCCTTCCCCCAACGTCCTTTCCCCCTAATAACCACCAGTCTGTTCTCTGTATCTGTGAGTTTGTTTTTGTTTTATCTTGTTTGTTCACTGATTTTGGTGTTTTTGTTTTTGTTGAGACTCCACATATGAGTGAAATCATATGGTATTGGTCTTTCTCTGTCTGACTTATTTCACTTAGTGTGATACCCTCCTGGTCCATTCATGTTGCTGCAAACAGCAGGGTTTCATTCTTTTTTATGGCTGAGTAGTATTCCATTGTATGTATGTATGTGTGTATGTTTATGCATGTGTACATTTCACAGCTTCATCCATTCATCCACTGATGGACACTTAGGTTGTTTCCATATCTTGGCTATTGTAAATAGTGCTGCAGTGAACATGGGGGTGCAGATATCTTTTCAAATTAGTGTTCTTTGTATAAATACCCGTAAGTAGACTAGCTGGGTCATATGGCAGTTCTATTCTTATTTTTTTGAGGAATCTGCCTACTGTCTTCCATAGTGGCTGCACTAATTTACAATCCCACCAGCAGTGTGCGAGGGTTCCCTTTTCTCCACGTCATGTGCTGCCCATTTCTGAAGACCTAACTCAACAGCCACTGTCTTCTTCAAGCCTTTCCTTACTCCTCTCGTCTCCAAGCCTCACTCGCTACTGTCCCTTCTCTGATTCCGTAGAGCCTCACCTGTCCCCCCCCGCCTCTGATCACCGTCACCTTTTCCTGTCTACATTGTAGTTATTGATGTGCACATCTTAAGTTCTGTTCTAAACTCCAGGCTTCAGGGGGCAAAGCCCCTATTCCATTCATCTTCACACTCTCTGTTTTCCTGAGAAAATGTCCTGCTTTGAAGAAATTCTCATTAAACGTCTGGTTGGAAAAGGGGCTCATGTCAGCACTTTTCGTATCACAAACTTTTAGTTAATACCTTCTCTGCTAAGACCAGTACAGTGATTTGCACGTGTAAACATTTGAGATTTACAGCACATCCCCTTGTTTATCCCAGGAATAATTCCTGACCAAAATGAGAACTAAGAATGTCTATTCTAACAAAATTACCCATCCTATAAATATAATTTTATCACAGTTAATTACCCTATAATTTAAGATGAGAGTAACAGATTTGTCAGATTAAACTAAGTGATTGTCAGAAACGCACACATACCTGCATTTTATCTTCAAGAGTTAGATTCACCCGTGGTAGAAAGTAAGCAAATCTCTGGATAACGAATTAAATAAGACAGATCTTGGTTTCCTGTATTTATAACTCAGCAGGACAGATCTTGCTTTTAGACTGAATGGGAATCAGTATTTCAAATACCTCCAAACTTATCAAGTAGGGGTGATGATTTTGGAACAGTTAACCTACTTCCGTTATTGTGAAGTTTCGCTAATCCACTCACCCAACCATTATGCATTGAGTCCCTCTGGTGGTTCAGGCTCTTGTACAAGTTCCAAAGATATAACAGTGACCAAGTATGGTAACTGCCCTCACAGATCTTCCAATCTAGCAGAAGATCAGAAAGTCAATAATCAATAATGATACAGACATCTGTAATTGTCACATCCATTACAGGCTATGTGCCATCTTGCCTTTGCTGGAGTTAACACTATGGAACTGGCATTCGAGGGATGCACCTCATTGTGTCCCTTTTATGACGTGTCTTTCTGACAGGTGAAAATATGTTTCTGTGGCAGTTGGTAAGGAATTACTCTTACTGAAATGATTAGCTGGGCAAACACATTTTAATACAGTGGCTATCCAGAGCAAGGTATTTTCTTCCTTCCTCCCTGCTTCCAGCTTTATTTTTTAAGACGCAAGAAAGAGTAATATATGCATATCTGATAGGCAGCTTCCAAGTGTTACAAATCTCATCTTTCCTGCTGTGTGGCTGCTTGCTTTTCCTTGCACTTTTTTTTTTTTTGGTCGTTGAGAGGTTATGACAACATGAGCCATATTGTATTTATAAACATCACGTGTTCCCTTGATATGGCTTGCCGTTTCTGCCAGACGGAACACATGGAAGAAACATTTCTTGTTAACTCAGCATTGGTTTTTAGTTATGCTGATTTCCGGGACGGGAAAAATGCCTTCCTACTCAGATTTAACTTTCACAGAGGAGAAACAAAACCTCTGAATGTCCGTGAAATAGTTTTAACAAGGGTGGATACAGCTCCTTTAAACCACATATTTTGACTAAAACTTCCCTCTGTAAAAAACCCAAGCCTTGCATTTAGTTACCATCAAGACAGGCAGAGCTGGAAGCATTTGAGAGATGGGTGGTTTCAGGGTCTCTGCACGTCTAGAAAGTTTCTTCTAGAAGAGAACGGTTCGTGGAAGATGTAAGGTAAGGACTGTGCCTTTATAACAAAATAGGATTTTCAGAATTTTTTGGTCCTGCTGTAGCACACTTACCTCAATTTGAGTTAACGTTTCTGTATTCAAGTTCAATGCAATGTGGAATTTAAATGCTAGGTTTTTATTTTAACTTCTTGCACACTGCTTAGAAGGAAACTTCTTTGTTATTGGCATTAGTCTGTTTTTTAAAATGCATTTAAGTTACATTGGCTGTCTCCAATCTATAATCTCATGATCTAGTTTCTGTTTAACCTTATAATTTAGAAAAGAATTTCAAGTGTCAACCTTGTTTGCTAGTACAGATCTCATTGATGTATGTGTTTTGTGATAATTTTCAGTGTTTTCACAAAGGTATTTGACTTGCCTTCGGTTTCCGAGACAAATGAAAATTTGAAGGCGTGGTACAAATTGGGGGGAGCGGAGGGGGATCAGTGTGCATCTTTCAACATTCAAGGAAAACGTTATTTGTTGTATTTTCCTTGTGAACATCACTTTACATTTTAAAATATAAAGTGCGGGCTTCCCTGGTGGCGCAGTGGTTGAGAGTCTGCCTGCCGATGCAGGGGACATGGGTTCGTGTCCCGGTCCGGGAAGATCCCACATGCCGCGGAGCGGCTGGGCCCGTGAGCCATGGCCACTGAGCCTGCGCGCCCAGACCCTGTGCTCCGCAACGGGAGAGGCCACAGCAGTGAGAGGCCCACGTACCGCAAAAAAAAATAATAATAAAATAAAATATAAAGTGCTTTTTTATCTGGGTTTTAAAAAATTCTTTAAGAAATATCAATTTAAGCTTTATGTATAACATTAAAAATGTCTGCAATTTTTATATAACAGATATAAGCCTGCTATTATCAGGTTTAATGGAAAAACCTGGAAAAAAAACCTTTGGCAGAAATTATATTGACTTGAGATAACTATTCTGTCTTATCCTTGTAATAGTTCAGTCACAATGTTTTGTATTTATTTCTTTTAAAGACATTTAATAAGAGCAATGTCCTTTTAAGGCAGTCTGTTTCCTTTTAAAGGTACATGTGTGCGTGGATCTGTTTATCTTTATCTCAATTTATAGATTAGTTAGTATGGATGAGAAGTTGTTATGGATGAGAAGTTGTTAACCAATATGGTCTCAATTAATATATATTATTCCATTTAGTCATCATTATAACCCCAAGGCATAGGTACTTTTATACCCATTTTAAGGTTGGAAGACTGAGGCTGAGAGAGATTAAGTGACAAATGACACACTAGTAAGGAGCAAAGCTGGGATTCAGCCCCAGGCTGACTGTGTCTATAGTCCCTGTTTTTAAATCCCACACTGCACACCCTTCCTTACCAGTAGCTAAGAACTCCCAGTCTGTCGTCAGATTCAGATAACTTATCTTGAAAATAATAATTATCAAAGAGCAATGCTTATTCGGCTTCAAGAGAAATTATTTTGTACAGTTTGGGGACTTTTGGGTTCGATCTGTAGCATCCAAAACCCTAGTATCAGACTGGTTGCTTATCCGGGGACTTGGTTGCAACTTACTTGGAGTAAGAAGACCACAGTGAAAGTCAGATCACGTGGGGATTGCAAAAAGCACTGTGGATGAACTACCCTCTCCTCCTTCCTGCTTCCTTCTTTGCTTCATGTGCTGCGCCACTCATAAAAACCATCCTCCCGGGATAGGGCAGGGAGCTGATTCATGAGCCTGATTTGGAAGTGAGAAAGTGTCTTGGAATGGAGATTTGCCTACATGTGCCTGCCTACTGCCCTTTCAGGCTTCTGGCAGAGCTGTTAGGAGAAGGAGAGCAAGAAAGTTACAGAACATCAGAGGTGGAGGGCTCTGGAGTCAGGGCAGCTAGCCAAGCCACCCCAGAGGCAGGGACTGTTGCTCTCCTGAACACACCTACCCCCCAACTGCCCGAAGATTGAGAGATCCACTCGGCTGCAAAAACATCCTGGTGCTTTGCAATGAGAAGTAATTACTGCCAGCAGCATCAACAGGGATGCAGCTGCTCATCACGGCCCTGAACTTGGGCTGCAGGATCGAGGCAACTTGCTTCCAGCTCCATGGCTGCATAAAATCCAGGGCTGGCCAACAACCAGCAAATTGGATCAGAACAGGACTTCCCTCTTCCTTCAGCACGGGCTGGGTTGTTAGCCATTGCTGGGGAGATCCGGATGGGGTTTAGGCCACACCCTCTGCCCTTTGATATCCAAACCGCATCTCTTGGCTTGGCTTTTGTAAATACAGACGTTAGCAGAAATTACCTCTGACGGGGAGTTTATTGTCCTGGTATTTTCAGGTTGTATTCTTTGCACCCACATGTTGCTTTCTTCCCGGGGTTTTGTTTTTCTGTCTTCTCCGTGGGTCCCCATCAGGGAAGCCCAGACTATAGGAGATTGCATCCGGCCACCCTCAGCACAGGTTCCCTTGGTCCAAGATCCTAATTTGTAGAGAGCTTCCAGGGGACCATTCTTCTTTTATTTCTTTTTTTAAATTGAACTATAGTTGATTTACAATATTGTGTTAGTTTTGGGTGTACAGCAAAGTGATTCAGTTACATATATTTTTTTTTCAGTTTCTTTTCCCTTATAGGTTATCATAAGGTATTGAATATAGTTCCCTGTTCTATACAGCAAATTCTTGTTGCTTATCTAATTTATGTATAGTAGTGTGTATCTGGGAACCATTCTTTTCTTTACACTTTTTCTTAAATTTCTCAGCATTTTATATAAATGCTTTTATATAAATCGTGTAACTTTTATATATGTATATATATATATTTGTAGGGGGAAAAGCACATGTTGATTTTTCTTAAGAGGGAAGAAAAGGTTTTTAAGCTATAAATCACCTGGTGCTAAGCCATTTCCTTTCTGTCCTGCTTTTTGCCCATGGGGTCTGCATGTAATTTGCAGGAGCGATACGTCTGCTCCTGAGACACTTGAACTGCTACTCCAGACTGGTGGCTGAGGAAATACACCTGATCTGTGTCATTGAAGTTACCTCAAGAAACAGGCCTGGCTGACTTGGAATCATAGAGTTTCAGAGGTAGAAATAAGGTCTTACACATCATCTTTTATAACCCGTCACCTGTCAGTTGAGACTCTGGAGGCCTGGCATGGATGGAGTGACTAGGTCCAGATCACAAAATTAGGAAGTGACAAAAACCTCAGACCAGCTCTTTCTCCATCTCTAGTGCCCCCCTGCTTTAGTTCTCACCCCACTGGGTCCCCCAAGGTGTGTTTTCTTGGTTGATTTAGGAAAAGACTCTACGTCTGACTTCCCTGAGCCGTCCGTGTTGCAGTTAAGTGTAGCCAGGTCCCCGCTTCCTGTTCAGATAGCAGCCCAGCCCTGCAGTGGGACCAGAGCTCATTAATTGGAAATGCATGGGCCTGGCCCAAAAATTAAACGGATTTGGAGCTAACCAGATTTAGGTTATCCAATATTTTTATTGAAAGAGAATAGGCCATCAAGTCAACTGAAGAAACAGCAGCCGCCTCAAATTATGAGATGCTTTGAATGAAGCAATCTTGGCTTAAAAGAGTTGGGAGGCATTATAGCATTATTTGCAAAAGTCAGCCTCTTTGCTGAAGCAATGGCTCCTACGATTACCCTGTTGGAAACTCCTGCATATCCCTACTCAGAGTACTTTGAAAGTTGTCCTTCACCTGGAACCAGTGATTTTTGACAGCACATAGAAAAACAGATTCCTACATTTTCATGATTATATAATGTTGTTGTACGGAGTATTGGAAAGATAAGTAGCACAAAGAACCTGAGAGTTAATGAATATGATCGTTCATCGCAACTAGGTAAGAAAGAAAAGGTCAATTTAACACTGACATCAAGAAAAGCATTAAAGGGCTTCCCTGGTGGCGCAGTGGCTGAGAGTCCGCCTGCCTATGCAGGGGACACGGGTTCGTGCCCCAGTCCGGGAGGATCCCACATGCCGCGGAGCGGCTGGGCTCGTGAGCCATGGCCGCTGAACCTGCGCGTCCGGAGCCTGTGCTCCGCAGCGGGAGAGGCCACAACAGTGAGAGGCCCGCGTATCGCAAAAAATAAAATAAAATTAAAAAAAAAAAAGCGTTAAAGAGTAAATAATACAGCTGGTGTGAGGATGTGGGCGAAATGGTGATAGTCTCTTGTAACTGAGCAAAGTGTAGAAACCAAGGCTTTAAGGTAAAGCCCAAATTACGGAGGGGACAGAGCAAAACGTCATTAAAGATTATACAGCTGACAGCCATGAACCGTTCTGATGTCAGAATAAAATCTAATTCTTGTTTAAGCGTCCTCAGGACCTCCGGTGTCTTGTTACTTGGCCCAAAAGAAAAGCTGTTCAGTACCTCATTTTTGTGCAGATTTATTTATTTAAGGCCTGTCCAGATAAAAGGTGTGAACGCCGAGTGCATCGTTCCAGCAGGAGGGACACTGGTCCTTGCTCAGGCTGCACTAACTCACCCCATATTCCTGAAATATGAAGACTGTTTCCCTCAGTTGGTTGATCGCCACATGTACTTGATTTCTTTCTTTTTATTTATTTTTTTCTTTCCCTGTGAAATCAAAGGTCATGCTTTTCCCTAGTTCTGATTGAACTCTTTGAACCTGTTCCTTTTCGCTTGCCCTTGGTATGGTATCAAGAGCTGCCAAAGGAAAACCGAAACAAGAAATGGTAATGATGTCAATGATGAGGTAGTTCAGACATAGTGGGGACCTGATCTACAAGGCACTTAAACTTCAAAGCAAACGCCTCTAAAGCGTTGGGTGTCACTGTCAGGGTCTGAAGGCTGAGCGACAGATGAGCGACTAGGGCTGCTCCTTGTATCCCCTTCCAAGGAGAAGGCAACTGAATAGAACATTCTGTAGGTGGGTCCCTACTCCCTTGCCAGAGGGACTGAGGGAACATTCTGGTTACATATCCACAAAGTGGGTATCATTTTTGCTTGCCTTGAAAAGCAAATCTAAAAATATATTTCCTAGCAGCTGTGTGACTGCAGAACAAAACACAAAAAATCTGCTCTACTGCAGCGCAAATTACTCACTAGATATCTCCAGGGTTCAGATGTTAATGCTTCAGAAATTTCCCGCAGATTTTACTGTATATATTTAGACCAAGGAACCTATTAGCTTGCGATCCACTAGAACCTCTACATTCTCATGAAAATAAGAAATGTGCCACTGTTGGCAACTTAAGGCTATAATTATGTTAATCTGACCATTCTAAGACTGAAATACGTTGTTTTAAAATGTTTCTGTATTTTTTATTATTCGTGACGATGATCTGAAGAAACTTGGTGAAATGCTAATAAGTTTCTATTCAGTATCACTTTGTGACTAGAGCATAAAAATGAGTCAAACGTGGTATTTGGATATTTTTAATTTGGGCAGAGAATTTTTATCTACAGATATGTACTCATATACACAGTGCATCTTAATAATATGAAAACTACCCAAATGTACTTTTATATTTTAAATGTAGAGATAGTGCATATACATGCAAGGCCGTCTCCACGTATATGCCCAATAACAAAAGTTTCAACGTTTGCATTGAATCACCACACTTTGCTATACCAAAAAAAGGAAAGGTCAAAAATCATTTTTTGAGCAATACCACAAGGTAAATGTTTTTCTATCAAGAAGTATTCTAAAGCACATGGGTCCCTGTTTTTAATGTGGGACCAGACTAAAATGGACTGTGTAGTTGAAATTCTGAGCACATCCGAAAGCTTGCCTTTAGCGACTTGGTTCAGCTTCCTCCTCACCAACCAAAACTTTTATTCCAGCCACAGTCAAGTGATGACATAGATTCTCTTTTCATTCCCAAAGAGAGGTTCTCCCGGCTGATAAGATAGGAAGGGAAGGGCTTCCCTGGTGGCGCAGTGGTTGAGAGTCCGCCTGCCAATGCAGGGAACGCGGGTTCGTGCCCCGGTCCGGGAGAATCCCAGGTGCCGCGGAGCGGCTGGGCCCGTGAGCCATGGCCGCTGAGCCTACGCGTCCGGAGCCTGTGCTCCACAACGGGAGAGGCCACAGCAGTGAGAAGCCCGCGTACCGCAAAAAAAAAAAAAGATAGGAAGGGAAGAAGAAGGATCCAAAACAAAGATGTGGGTCATCACCCATCTCACAATTTTTATAAATAATTAATACTTGAATCTGCTAGTTGAACCAGTATCAAGTGGATGGAGAGTCTTATGTCTCCTGATCTGGGGTCAGGATCACCAATTCATGTGGGAATGGGAATGAGGAAAAGCGCCTCCTTGAAATGTTATTTGATTGCATATGAATGGACTTTTTTTTCTCAAGGATGAGATCTTTGGAATATAATACAGCCTGGTGTTCTTGTGTTGGCTGCTTTCAGAATCTTCTTTCTTTCGTGAGCTCTTGTATCTCAAGAAGAGAGTGTATCATTCTCTTTACCCTCCTGTGCATGTGTTAAAGTGGGGATTAGCCATTCTATTAGTGTTGCTGTCACAATTCATGGGGTGAGCCCGTGAATGTTCATCGTACTGTGTGTGGACCATGCTCTTCTGCCCGCAAAGTCACATAAGGGTAATTCAGCTCATTTGATGTTCACAGCACCAGCAGGGTAAGTACAGAGGGTGTTCCCCAACTCACTTAGCAGCAGAACCAGTGGCAGGACCACAGTCACCGCCGTGAGACCACAGCCCAAGGAGATCCTCGGGAACAGAAACCAAGTCTTTTCATTCATAATCCAGCACTCTCTCCACCACACCCTGCTGTCCTCCTTCTGTATCATGGTGAAGAAGGGTACTGATCAAAGAGGGAAGATGATTCAATCTTTTTTTAAAAAAAACTTTGGAAACTACTTTGTGGGCTTCAGCACATTAAACAAGTTGAGAGTTGAGGGTCTCTGGAATCAAGACGTCTTCTGATTTTAAGAAACTCCCTTTGTCTGTTTATCGACCCATATCTTCCTGTCCTCTTTTGGAGAAATTTTGCCCCAATGTTGCTTTTCAGAGAAAGGAAGAAAAGTGAGAGAAAGGATAATACAAAGAAGAAAAAGAAAGCTGGAGGTTGGCTTGGGCAGTGGGGGAGGATGAGGTACTTTGGGGTCAGCCTGGAGCCTGTTTCTCTTTGAAGGGAGTTGCAAGCTCTCCCTGATAATCATGAACTTTGGAAGGCATCCCATAGATGACAAGGCATTTTTGTCACCTGCCTCATCTCCTGTGTGATAGGATTCTTTCCTTTCAGGGGGCAGTGTTTGGAGGTGGGGGGAACACAACTAGATCGGGGCTGCCCTTTTGCCTGATGTGGGCATTTTGTCACATGGCACGCGACTTCCTTACATACTGGGCCGGTAGCTGTCCATTTGGTTCCTCGTGGTTACTACGAGTCAGGAATGCAGGGCATCACTCAAGGGTAGGAATGCTCAAAGGCTCAGCAGTGTGTCCCTGGATGCAGGGAAGCAGATCTTGTGTCTGGCAGGGAGGCTCCTGGCCTGGTCAGAACCTGGCGGGGAGCAGGGACTGTCGGTGCAGGGTGAGGCCTGGAGGGGCATGGACAGAGAAGCACGCCAAGCCCAGCCTCAGGGTGTGCTCGACTCCCAAACTGGTTGTCTTTGAGCATGTTATTTATCCAAATAAGGAGAGGCAGTGGTTTTGCTGACCATCTCAGATTCCAAGCCTTGTGCACTGGCTGGCTGGTTGGCTGACTTGATATTTGAGCTGAAAACACAAAGGTATTCCTTTGAAATGGAGCATTCTCGTGGGGCTCCTGGGTGCCCTGGAGTCAATGTTTGGAAGGCAGTTATCTACCCACGTTTGTAGATAACAGTAATATGGTCTGATCTATGTTACTCTCCTCTCATGCCTCTTGCAACATTCAATCCAGATGACTTCGTTCAGGTATTTCTGGACCTGATTTTAGACAGGGAATAATACTGACCTTAGTGATTCTTGAACCACTGCCCTCCTTTGAACCTTGAACCATTCAGAGAAAGTCAGGTCTCTACACCGATTTCTTAACCCTAGAGTTTGAGATTGTTCTGGTCCTGGCATTTGACTTTGTTCCTTCATCTGTCAAATGGGGATTATATTGTTTATCTGATGGGAGTGTGCTAGGAATTAAATGGAAATGCATTTGATAAGTAAGAAGTCTCCAAAAATATTAGTTTCCCTTCCCTATCTCCATCTTCTCCTGGCAGATTTAATTGCCAGTATTTACAGATGGAGAAACTCTAGGTAATTATGATTGTCACCCAAAGTTGAGTAAGGTCAGCTTTCTGAATTAGGATTTAACCAAGCCCACAATAGAATGGAGATTTGGATGTGAGCTTGCCTCTCCCCTTTACTCCCTAGAGCAGTTTTTGTCAAAGAGTGGTCCCTGGACCAGCAGGTCAGCATCATCTGGGAACTTGTTAAAAAGGCAAATTCTCAGGCCCCACCCGAGTCCTGTTAAATGGGAAGTGGAGCGCGTTAATCTGGGTTTCAGCAAGGCCCCTGGGGGATTCTAATGTTGTTGAATTACGTTGAATTTGGAGAACCACTGCCCTAGAATAATTTGCTGGTCGGATCAGAGGTCTAGTCATTCCCCAGGACACTTGACACTTCCCCACCTCTGGTCTATGACCATGCCTTTCTTCCTGCCTGGAATTCCTGAGAAAGGAAACTCTTTCTTCCCTACTGAAATTCTGCTCATAATTTGTGGACTCGCTTAAATCTCACCTCTTCAGAGAAGTGTTCCTCAACTACCCCAGCTAGAAAAATCTTGTTCTTCTAGAGATTCCAGAGGGTTTGTCTGTCGCACCTATTTGACACTTGCCACAGTTATTCTTGCTTTTTGTCTTATTTTTATTACTCATGTCCATGCTTCATCTTCTCTACTCTTAAAAGGTAGGAACTGTGCCGTAAAGATTCTTTTTCCTTCCTCAGCCTTAACCCTGGGCTTTGCATAGCTTTGCATACATAGTGACTACTCACATATTTCACAGACCCACAAAATGTCGCCTTTGGAATGGGCCTGAGAGACAACAAGAGATCAGA
Organism: Delphinapterus leucas; assembly: GCF_059928025.1. Classification (NCBI taxonomy): domain Eukaryota; kingdom Metazoa; phylum Chordata; class Mammalia; order Artiodactyla; family Monodontidae; genus Delphinapterus; species Delphinapterus leucas. The sequence continues at coordinate 11,306,514 of NC_143130.1, read as the reverse complement.
CTTCTTGCTTACAGGTAAAGAACCGGATCTTAACACCTGGATCAGAAGTCAGGTTCCGGGGCTTCCCTGGTGGCGCAGTGGTTGGGAGTCCGCCTGCCGATGCAGGGGACACAGGTTCGTGCTCTGGTCCGGGAAGATCCCACATGCCGCGGAGCAGCTAGGCCCGTGAGCCATGGCCTCTGAGCCTGCGCGTCCGGAGCCTGTGCTCCGCAACGGGAGAGGCCACAACAGTGAGAGGCCCGCACACTGCAAAAAAAAAAAAAAAAATAAGTCAGGTTCCATGATACCCAGTTTGGTGTTCTTCCTTCTCCACGTACTGCATTGACTGGTGAGAGACACCTGACTGGGACACGCGGGGCCACTGGCCTGGTCCAGACTAGCAGATGTCCTTGGTTTGCTGCCACAGACTCTAGCTAAACCCAAGGAAAACAGATGGGTTTTCAAAAGTATATTCATGTAATTTATAAACCTGGAACCCTTTCAGTTCTTCCATAACTAATGAGAACTGGGAAAGTTCACAAGCCTATCTAATTATATAACAAATGGCATCTATTCCCAGTCATACGTGAGAGAATTTTGCCAGTTCACATACTCAGTATACCTGGGACACCCATGGAACTTCTTTTAGTTTCAAGAGTTGCTGTTAAGAGTAGAAAGGAAGTGGCTCTTCTGAACCCAGGAAGAATATGCACAAGGGCTGTTTTGATCTGGATCTGCCATCATTGTTTTTTCATGTTTATTTTGAGGGAAAAATTGAACTTGGTGGATTTGTTGAATTATTGTCCCTCAATGTTATCCTCTGGGACTCTTTGCTCACACAACCCTTTCTTCTTTTGACACTGGCTAATATTGTGTAGCCGAGGATCAAAAATAATGGCACGGGGCTTCCCTGGTGGCGCAGTGGTTGAGAGTCCGCGTGCCAATGCAGGGGACACGGGTTCGTGCCCCGGTCCGGGAAGATCCCACATGCCGCGGAGCGGCTAGGCCCGTGAGCCACGGCCGCTGAGCCTGCGCGTCCGGAGCCTGTGCTCCGCAACGGGAGAGGCCACAGCAGTGAGAGGCCCGCGTACCGCAAAAAAGAAAATAATAATAATAATGGCACGACTAAAACACCTTTCATCAGAAGCCATCCATAAAATTCCCTTTAAAATTGGCTTTGCTGACATAGCTCACCTTATATTGTGTTGTTTGTTCTATCACTTGGTAACAGAACCAGCACATATCCTACCCCGATCAGTGTGAAAACAGAGCGGAATGCAGGCAACGGGATGATTCCAATAGAAGGGCCACGGTTATAACCCAGGTACACAGAGTTGATTCCAGAAAAGTTGTAAGGGAAGAAGGGGGAGAGGGGCAGGGGGACAGGAGGCAGGCCTGAAGGGGTTAAATCTACCAGGGAACGCTTGGTGTTAAGAAGCCGAGGCTGTTCGAAGCCCTGAGAAAGGGGCTGATGGCGATTTGAGTACTACATTGTGAGAGGGCAGTGGCAGACCGAGAATAAAAGACCATTTGTTTTCCAACTTGGCATCATCCATTCATCAGTTTGTTTACCAGCATTGTCTCCAGTGGTCTCTGAAGAATATCTGTCCTTTAAGCTGTAGCTATAGAGCGTAAAATTCTAGGTAGATCGTTGTCAGTTTGCTGTTTAGGTTTGGATACGGGGAGGATGTGTTGTATCATCAAACTAAACTTTTTTTAAAAATTCTTACATTGTTGTGAGCATCCTAAAGCTATATAATGTTGTGTCAGCTTTCTTTCACTTACAACATAATCACCTAGATCCATTTCCTGAATGAAAGGTAAGTGGGACGTAGGGCACAGTGACAGAGGTGGAACGCATCTGAGAGATGTGGTCCCAGGAATGTCACCCAGTAGCGGAATCGGGGTCCTAATGGTAAAGAATGTTAATCAGATGAGGCCCAGATATTTTATCCCATAAGCAATCTGGTGTCCGTGACTAATGAAGACATATATATGTGCGTATACATATACGTATATGTGTATATACACGTATTTACACGTATGTAACTGGTAATGTAATGATACCCATATAGTGATAATCAACTAGTGGTATATATGAGGATATGTAAGTATATTATATATAAACATAATGTATACTAATATGTATATTAGTTAAGTACAGTGTATAATTATATAACTAATTTTGAGGCAGGAAGATAAAAATGAATAGGAAGTCAAGAGAGTACCTGTATCATTATATCCTAAAGCCACTGAGATGTCCTGTTACTATTTTTCTTTGCCCTGAAAATCTGGACCTGAAAGGCGAGCGAATGAGGTGCTTCTCGAGTGGAGTTCACCAGACTGCCCACTCATGGTCAAAACTCAAGTGCATTGACCCTCAGTAATTCTGTAGGGAAGACCTTGGGAGCATGAGTCCTCGCAGAGCTGCTCAGCGACCTGAAGGACGTGAGATTTCACACTTAAACAGAGAAGGAAGTAGTGACAGTGTTGAGGCTGAAGATGGGGATTCTCGCTGCCTTGCTTCTTAGCCCTGTGCGAAGTTGGACAAGGTTCTTATCTCCTCACACTTCCATTTTCTCACCATTCACCTGTGGAGAGTGACACCGGACCTCCTGACCCGTGCACCTCACTTCGTTCTGTAACTTGTGAAATAAAATCACCATTGAAAGCACTGTCTAAACTGCAAACTGCTGGATGATGACGATGATGATGGTGGTGTGTGTGTGTGTGTGTAGCCATCTTCCATCGTACCTTCACCCCATGGAGTTATCTAGATTTTTCTTGGCTGTCATCCCAAGATAAGAGAAGTGGAGGAGAGGGGAATTCCCTGGCAGTTAGGACTCCACGCTTCCACTGCAGGGGGCAGGGTTTCAATCCCTGGTCGGGGAACTAAGATCCCACATGCCTCGTGGTGCGGCCAAAAAAAGGAAAAAATAAGTAAAATCCTTCGTAGAATGAAAAACACTATAAATAAATAAAACAGTATATTATATATTGTAGGATGTTATGTTGACCAGTGAAATAGGAGTTTAGAGACTTGTCCTAAAAAGAAAAACAAAATCTAAGGCACTGAACATTTGTATTTGGATGATGGAGATGACTTATCTCGGAGCACCAAAAGGGGGTTGTGTATAAAAGTAATTGTCTGTGCAGGAAATGGGTGGATGTGCAGAGATGAGATAAATAATGAGGAGTTCTTTGTACCATCCGTTGCAAGTGGTAGCAAGAAAATATCGTTTTACAAACTGTAACTATTTTAGGTATAAAAGGAGGTTGTCCTTGCCTGAGTATCCCAACAGAAGATTGAGTGTCGGTATGAGGACATTGTTCTTTTATCTGTGCTGCAGCTCTGCACAGTTACTGATTGTGGCTTGGGAGTTACATGATTTATTTCATGTTACTTGTTGTGCGTTTCCATCCTGAGATCTTGAGTCACCACTGGGCACAGTATTAAGTCAGCCAGCGGGTCTGGTGCAGGAGGGCTCAGCAGAGTTGGCTGTGTCAAAATATTTGTGGGAATAACGCTCATCTTAAATATAGCCAGAAGCTCACCGTGTCTTTCCTGAGAATTAAATAATTTTGGCAACAGTCTGTCTGTCTCGTGTTTGGGAAACATTCCATTTATGACCAAATGAAACATTAATAGACCTTCCAAATGACCATCTTTCCAATTTTAACAGTGTAAGAAAGATGAATTTGAAAATTTTCCAGCATCAAAATCACTCCCCTTCACAATGGCATCTTTGTGTTTATAAGAGTGGTTTAGATTTTCTTTTAGCATATGTACTTTTTTAAAAAGCCAATAAAGCAGCAAATGCGAAAGGGGAAATAGGAATAAATTTCACAAGACCGTTAGCCTTACCAGAGCATAAAAAGTATTTCCTGTTGAGGTAATGCTGACTATTTATTAGCATGTCTTTTCTTAATACTCACTAGAAATAAATTGCTTCCACTTTGCCTATAGTGCCAGTCAGTGAAAGGAACAGGGAGAATGAATAGTAGGACACTTGACACACTGCTGGGAAGCGCAGGTTCACAAAGGTTGTAGCATCTGAGCTAGGCAGCTGAGAACTTGGCCAAGTAACAGAACCAGAGCGTGCGATGTTGGTGATTGGGTCCACCCAGAATGAGCCAAACTTTGCAGTAAGTTGTCCTGTAAGAGCCATTCTCTGGAGGGCATAGGCCACCCAGGTGAAGCCGAGTTCTGTGGCACCAGAATCCTGTTTAGGAAATTACCTTGCCTGATCCCCCAGCCGGCACTGGGTTACTGAACTCCCCTCTCTCTTGGGTGACCTGGGCACTGAATCCTTACTAGAGAGCATTTAACTCATCCCGATTCACCACGGGATTGGGCCAGCTCTCACGCTCCTGACAGTGGATTACTGCTCTAGTCCTGACCAAGCCATGCCTCTCCTGCCCAGACGGTGCCCTGAAGCATTTTGAGTGTAAAAGAAAATTGCCCTGAACATGGCAGGAAGGAAGAGATGGGAGAGGTGACCAGGACCATGTCTCACCGTGCACCCACCGACTCCCAAGGTAGCAGGGCCCACAGAAGCCACCTGCCGCTAAAGCGGCGGACGTGGACTCCCGTGCTGAGCTTGGCGGGGTTCACGTGGCCAACAGCAGTGGCAGCTCAGTGCTTCTGGGCTGGGGGGCAGGGCCAGCAGAACCCAGACACTCCACATTCGTTCACCTCCCTAATGGTCCTACACATACGAAGAGCCAGGTCCATTCGTACAAGAATGCTGCTGGTTAGGACATCTTATGCCCTACAACTGGGGCTTTGGGGAGGCAGTCAGGGTGGGACCACAGCTTCACCTCCATCCCCCTTCCTGGAAAGCACGCGTTTGACTAAGGGACCAAGACCTGCCAAATGGATACCATATGTGTCAGGGGCCAAGACTGTGTGCTTCCCATACTCTGGTGAGAGATAACAAACTCTTGCCAATTAGATTAAAAATCAAAACAAGGCTTTTCACATTCCGTCTACTCTTCTCCGACCTCTTAGGTGGCATCTGTTACAACCACTTCATCCAAATATTGTTTCGAATGAGACATCTTAGGAGGAAAGCAATGTCATGGGCTCCGTGTTCTCCTTCCTTTAATCAGAGCTTTTTGATAGCAGTAAACAGTTTTCTTTAGAGAGAGAGAGCCTGCGACACTGACTGGATTTGAATTTAAGAAACATCATGGAATTCTTTTGGTCAGCAAGAACGACCTCTAAAGGCCTTAAAATGTTTGAAAAATGCACGTGGTCGTGGGGTGTGGCGTAAGGCCAGCAGGGCTTCCAGCCCAGCCTTCAGAGCTGTTTGTCCCTGGGTTCCCCACTGGAATGGCTTTCTGCCCCATTCAGTCCCCGAGGGCTCAGAAAGCACGACGGTGATTACACAGAGCCTACCTGGGAGCTAAGGAAATGCTTCCTCGCTCTCACCTTTTGTTGGTAATATGTTAATACCTGTCTCTTCTGAGGGCTGCACAAGCCACTTCTTGTTGGGAACACAGCCCTCCTAGTGCCTGTTCCCCTGGAAGAAAAGAGCTGTGTTGACAGCGATTGCCCACGGGGGTCTCCGGAGACTGCCCTGGCCTTCCCCTCCTCTGTCTTGTCGAGGGTAAGGCAGAAGGACTCGGGCTCCCTTTCCCAAATACCCTCTTTGCTTAGCCTTGGCTGGTCCTCTGTCTCTTTCCCGCCCCTTTCAGGTATGTTTTCTAGAATGATTGCACTTGCCTGGTGCTGCCTAGGTCTGATTCATGGCTGCTACTCAAAGTTCAGCTTGGTAAAACCTGGTTAATTAATAGACAGCCTCCTCTGTCACCCTCATGTTTACCCTCCGGCGTTATAAACCAGGGGGAAAGGCTCACGTTTCTTTCGGTTGTCAACCCACAGACTTCAAAAGTCTGGCAGCAGAATGGGCATTGGGTGCTGGCCCATCTGGGTTTTCTCAGGAGCCCCCCCGTCTCCAGCAGAACACTGAGCGTTGGACCTGGGGAAAATGAGCATGTTGGGGTTTCTGATGATTTTGTTTGCTGGTCGCTGGTCATTTGCTTGTGTTCGTGACCCTCTTCGCCTTAGTAAGATCTGTCTTGTAATATTTCCTTCATTGTTACCCCATTTACCTAGGCCTCTCTGAGTTCATTTGTTGGTGTGTGTTTTCCGTGTGAGCAGTTGTTAGAGGACTGAGTCACCCGTGCGGTAGCCTGTGGTTGGATGTGGGCTGAGGTTATTCAGTGACTAATATCCAAGGGGAGGAGAAATTGGCTTATCATGGGGAGGACGTCTTTTTATCCATGCCTGTAGCAGCTTCGCTCAGAAGACCGGGGTAAAACAGAATGGTCTTTACTGGTCGTGAACACCAGGGAACATTTTAGGATCTGTGTTTGTGTGTGTGTGATTTCTTCTCTGAAAAGAAAGCTGTCTAAAATGTCCACGTGTGGAACCGGGGATTGAGATGAAGCCGGCAAACAAAGGAATCGCGTGATTGAGAGCTCAGCCAATGTGCTTTTTCCCGGCGTTAGCTGCACAGGTGATTTCCTTAAGAGAAAGTAAGTGGCTTTAATTCTTTGAGGATGAAAGAGTCTCCTAAGACCCATTTTCAGTTTTGTCTGGTGACTTCATTGTATGGTCTGATTGAGTGGTGTGTTTACAAATCCTAGACTTGGAAGGGTGGGGTTTGAAATACAATAAACTGTACATGATACTCCCTTCTGCAAAGAATATATATATATATATTTTTTTAAATGCTCCATAAAGAGACATGATTACATGAGACAGTTTCCCAAATCATTTGAAAGAAACATTTTTCATCCTAGATTTTTTTTTCCCAGAAGCCATTGTAAGTTTTTTCTCCTCCTCTTTTACATTCAAGAAACTTGTAAATGAGTAATATTGGATTTAACTTACGGTGTTTGGGGGGAAACGAAATATAGGTATGTTAGGATTCCTACCTCAGACTTCAGGTGATTAATTTGAAACTGCCCCAGATTCATTCTGGTCTTTAAGGAGGGTTAGCCAAGCAGCGTATTGAGCCGGGTGCTATGAGCAGGGCAGCGGCCTCTCAGCTGGGGCCACGGTGCAGAGGCTCTGGAAGAAACTATGCTGTTTACAAGAATTGGAGGGACTCACTCAACCAAGAGCTGGCCGTAGTTTGGGCAGTAATGGAAGGAGGGAGACAATGCCCAACAAACCGATGAACAATGAGGAACAGCCTCATTCATACGTTGCCAGTATATCTAGCGCAAATAAATGAATTTTTTCTTTGTCTGGGCCGAGGTGCAGGGAAATAAATATCCATGTTGTGTCCTGAGGAGGTGTTAAAAGAATCTTTATTTTTGTATTTAGGTCATCTCTTTCTTGCTGTAAAATTAAATGCTTTAAAGCTCACATAAAGACGTTAGGGTTGAAATTTTCTGGGCTAAAAGTGTCAGTGAGATAACATGTCAGACATTTTCAACTTTCTAAGAGCGATGAAATGATACAGAAGATTAGTGACCATCAGAAGAACTGGTGGGAGAATAAAGGATTCAGGTATATTAAGGTGAATAGCAACTGTGGGCATGTGTGTGTATGTGTGTGTTTTGCTTATTTATTTTACATTTAAAGTTTAATATAAGTTTCTCCTAAAAGGTCTGACTTTGAGTAATACTATAGGAAAAACGTAGCATGTATTTAATGTCATTTCTTTACTCGTTAGCCAAAACACAGTTAAAATACAAAACAAAACAAGACCATGCAAGTGCCTGATTCTAGGAAGATACCTCCATAGAAAGAACACTAATACAAAGGGCTGGGATTTTTTTTACACTATGAATTATAGAATCTTAACTGTCATCCTGGTTCAGTCAGTCATGCGATGAGTATCTCCTATATATAAAGTCCACTTTTTTTTTTTTTTTTTTTTTTTTGCGGTACACGGGCCTCTCACTGTAGTGGCCTCTCCCGTTGCGGAGCACAGGCTCCGGACGCGCAGGCTCAGCGGCCACGGCTCACGGGCCCAGCCGCTCCGCGGCATGTGGGATCTTCCCGGACCGGGTCACGAACCCATGTCCCCTGCATCGGCAGGCGGACCGTCAACCCCTGCGCCACCAGGGAAGCCCCTAGAGTCCACTTTTTATTGGAATAGCAAGTGGACTCCTTGGAAGAGCATACTGAAGACTTCAGAAAGATTCTTTCTTTCTGTCTCCCCATACCTTCTGCCTCATCCTAAGAGTGATTTGCCTTTGGTTGCTCTGTATCCTTTAGTGTATGAACCCAAGTTATCTAATTTTAAGGGTTTATTCAAGCGGTAGGTTTAAAACATTTCCCTACTATATCATGGGAAGATGATGTCATTCTCTACTTGGGCTCCATGTAGAGCCAAGGATGAAATTATCAAGGTTCTTCTCAAAACTCAGTCTTGGAAAGTCAGTCCTGGGTTGGCAAACCAAAAGAATTTTGCCAAAGGCTTCCAACCTCTAGGTCACCCATATTGATGGAGACATTCAACCTTAGATTACCTGTTTTGGCATAGCAGAATGCTTGTATTCCCCTCCACTGTGGATAACTCAGGTGGACAGTAATTCATTCAGTGACCCTGTTGGATAATGGCAGGATTATTTTGAAGTGGACAAGGCAGGGCTGACATACAGCATTACCATCAGGTACGTAGTGTTGATTGCTTATGGCTACGATCCATCCTCGTTGGCTGAGGTCCCACTCTGGCTGGTTGGTACCCACGTGATACAGGCTGTTGGATGTTAAATATTTTTACTATCACCTGCATTTCCCATATGAATGCACAGTGTATCTGAATTATTGTTAATTAATTGTTACATTTCTTTCTGAATTCATCTGCACAAGGCGTCCAGAAAGTCTAATGAGATTTTTCTAATAAGTTTTTTCACATGTGTTTTATTTTAAATTTTATATAACTTCATTTCATTTAGTTATATAATGTGCCTCCTAGCCATTTCTTTTCACATCACCAAACATGTTTTTAAAAGACCTATGCAGGCATCTCTGTTGTTTTAAAAGAAATTTACTCAAATTTTTATTAATTAAAATTAACTTTACATTTTTCTTTCATTAATACTCTTTATTCTTCTAGACAGTTCTGTACTCCTAGGAATGTTGATGTCTCATTTTGCTCTCTTACCAGAAAAGGGGGGTTCTCTATGTGTTCATTTGGTTCAGGATCCCCCAAATCCAGATGAAGCTGGATGAGGAGGAAAGAGAGAACAGGGAGTAGTGACTAACCCCGTTAGGATTATTGTTCATCCTAAGTGGGTTCTTAGATGAAACCCTATTCTTTGGGGGCAGTGGGGATGAATAACAATAATGACAATAGTACCTACTATTTGTTGCACCTGATTGACGTTGAGCACCATGTGATGCTTTATGCACAGTGGCATGTTTGAATATATCTTTACGTGTGTTTGGGTTGATTATTGCATTGTGTGGTCTGATTGGGTGGGGAATTTGGCCAAATATGCACTGCCGGCTGAGCCAGTCTCTCTTGTATTTTATCACCTGTGAAGCCCTGCCATGCTTACCACTGAGTCTGACCTTTCTTTTCATTGAGCCCTGCATTGAGGAAGACAGGGGGGGAGCGGTATTTATAGAGGATCCACGTTGATCTACTACAAAACTTTGGTTATATGGTTGCTCCAGCCATTCTGGAATGGGAATCAGGTATATTACCGCACAGTGACCTTGGGAATGCCCTCCTGGTCTATGGCTGTGAGCCCCTGAGCCTTGAGAGTGTGTGGGCTGGAGCATCGGGACTGGGCCATGTGGTGGAGCGGACACAACTGGAGGCTGACCTTGACCTCACCCTAGGTGTGACTCCCCAAGGGCTAGGAAGTGGGGTGAGGGTCCCAGGGGTGAGGACAGCCTGAGGATATCCCAAGTCCGGTTTAGAGGGGGAGAACAGACTAGCCTACTGTGGCGTGCGTGCGTGTGTGTGGTGCGTGTGGTGTGTGGTGTGTCTGTGCGGTGTGTGTGTGTGTGTTGGGGAGGCAGGGGTAGTGGAGACAAAATCGTAACGTCGAGTGAGGAGCCTGCATACTCTGGGATCCCCTAGGGGCTCAGGAGCCGGTTCAGTTGGATAATGTACCCCTCAAAGGGCTCCTTTTGGTTGCTAATATTTGCATTTTGCCTGCATTTTTTTGTCAGTCATTTCTATTATGAAATCCACCATAATGTGTAAAACTCCCCGGGTCAGGGATTCTGCATTGCTAGGTCCTTCCAGTGACAAGATGAGGAAGCCTGTGGGAGACCAGCCAGTTCATCCCCTGCATCCTCATGACCAGATGTAGGTAAGAATGTATCCTCTCAAGAGCAGGAAGTTCCCCTCCAGGGCACGAACTTATGGGCTTGTTTAGAGCTGTGTCCTAGAATCATGCTTGGTTCTTAGCAAGTGCTTGGTAAATATTGTTTACTAAGTGAATGAATTTATAAGGTAAGGAATCAATATGTATTCAGGGCATTGGGCTCTGTTTCCTTTTCAACCTTCTTCTTGTTGCCTCTTCTGTGTCTTCTCTCACCCACACTATGGGTCTCTCAGCTGCTTATCTTGATTTTCGTCCATTTGAGCCCGTCTCCTCTCTCCTCACGCCCCTACCTCACCCACCCTCCAATCATTTATACCCTCCTTGTCTGTCACATGTCTGAGAAGTCCAAATGGAAATGTGGCTTCTGTGATAGCACAAATCAAACTAGAAGACAGAGCTTGGGAGGTGCCACTGGCTGTCCGTCCCCACCCTTGTAGCCGTTTGGAGAATCTCAGTGAGCATGACCCTCCTGGGCTTTGATCAAAACAAAAAGTACCACCTATTCACATCCTGAATTCATTTGTATTTTTGATTCTGCCCCTTGCTAAATAAAACGGTGCACCTGCAAATTAGTTTCCTCTTTTGCCATTAACTTGCTTCCTTTTTTTAAAATTAAGATCTAATTGACATATAACATTATATTAGTTTCAGAGGTACAACATAATAGTTCAATAGATGCATATATTGCGAAAAAATGACCACACTAAGTCTAGTTGACATCCATCACCACATAGTTAACAATTGTTTTCTTGTGATGAGAACTTTTAAAATCTACTCTCTTAACTTTCAAATACAATACAGTATTATTAACTATAGTCACCATGCTGGACCGTACATCCGCAGGACTTAAATGTATTTTATAACTGCAAGTTTGTATCTTTTGACCATCTTCACCCATTTCACACACATACCCCCAGCCCCCCGGGCACCCACCTCCTGCGTCTGGCAGCCACCGATCTGTTTTCTGTATCTATGATTCTTGAGTTATTGATTCTTTAGTCATTGTTTCTTCTAAAGGAGAGCTAGTGGGAGAATCCTAACTCTCCTGAACTGGGTGGTAATGAAACAGCCCAGAAATCACTGCTGCCTGGGCAAGTACTGCGGGGCTTATGACGACCTCTCCCAGCATGCTCACCATCGTCACGTGGCAGCCCCAGAGTGGGTACTGTTAGCATTCTTCCTCCCCGCCATGCCTGGGGTTCCCTTCCCTCTTCTATCTCTTGCCATCCCTACTATGCATTTGCCTCCAATTGCACTCATCTCCTGAATCATTATTTCCTCCTGACCTCTCAGATCTTGTTTCTCATAGTAAGGCATCAGCAAATGAGTAAAACTTCCCTCCAAACTTTTCCCATGCATCTCCTTTCTCTGGCCATGTCCCTATATTGTATCAGCTTGAAAAGATGCGAAAGATGCTTACTATCTACTTTCCAGGGCCTCCACTCGAAAAATGTGCCCAAGATGAGCTTTAGGAGACAGTTTAGCCCTTTTGGTACATTAGACCCACATAGTTTCTTAGTGTCTCTAAGAAGCTATGACCTCAGTATTTAAACCACTGCACTGTTTTTTCCCTCAGACCCCACAATGTTGAGCTCTACATCAGGTATATTCACTTCCGGTGATTGCTCTGACAAACTACCACAAACTTAGTACCTTAAGACACCACAAATTTGTTATTTCCCGTTGTGGAGATCAGAAATACAGAATGGTTTCACCGGCCAATGCCAAGGTGTTGGCAGTGCCACACTGCCTCCGAAGACTCTAGGGGAGAATCCCGTTCTTTGCCTTTTCCAGCTGCTGGGGGCTGCGGCATTCCTTGGCTCATGGCTCTCTGCTCCATCTTCAGAGTCAGCAGTGTAGCCTTGTAATAGGGAAGAAACTTTTGTGTTCTATTACAAGCTAGCTAATCACTAAAGGGATGTTGCCTATAAGCTTAAATTACACATAATGGCCCATCTCTGGGACCCCTGACTCCCAGGTAATAAGCATTAAGTTAAAATAATTTTTTTTAGCTCACAAGAAACGTCTTGACCAGACCCACCTGTGAATGACTGCAGGGAGAAAGAAATTAACACCTCCCCCTCTGGAGGCTGACCGGAAACAGGAAGTGTTTGACTTTACTCCCTCCCCTTTTAGTATAAAAGGAGCCTGCGTTCTGACTCAGGGAAGATGGTTGTTTGGTGGGGGTGAGTGTGTGTGTGCACGTTGTCTTCTCGGGCTGCTGGCTTTCCGAATAAAGTCGCCAGTCCTCACCCCGACACCTCATCTCTTGATTAATTGGCCTGGCGTGGGGCGAGCAGTATGAGCTTGGACTCAGTAACAAATTTGGGGGAGCCATCCAGCAGCCTTGCTGCTCCTGGCCAACCGGCCCCGGTTGGGGAATTCTCCGGTAAGGCCCTAGCAGCTGCCGGGTCCACTTGTCCTGAGGATCTTCCCTTCAAAGTTCCTCGAAGCAGCACCGGCTGCCCTAGCACTTGGCAGTTGGAGCAAGGAATGGCCATCTGGGAGCCGACAGTTTGCATGCAGTAGGGTAAGTCGCTCCAGTGTGTACAGCCGGGAACTGTGCTTCCTCTCTTCGTTTGGGGCCTTTTCTCCGGAATAAGCCAATTTGTTCTGTATTTGAGTGGGATACCCTGTTGGAGAGAGGCAGGAGTTGTTTGGGCTTCTACCCTGCGTGTCAACTGGTTTGTTTGTTTCTTTGGATGCTAGCATGTGTGTGGTGCCGTTTGTGTTCTGTTTGTCTTGAATTTCTATCTTTAAAAATGGGGGGCTGCCCTGGTGGCGCAGTGGTTGAGAGTCCGCCTGCCGATGCAGGGGACGCGGGTTCGTGCCCCGGTCCGGGAGGATCCCGCGTGCCGCGGAGCGGCTGCGCCCGTGAGCCATGGCCGCTGAGCCTGCGCGTCCGGAGCCTGTGCTCCGCAACGGGAGAGGCCACAGCAGCGGGAGGCCCGCGTAGAGCAAAAAATGTTTCAACTGTTCCTGAAGAAAGTTCTCTGAGGTGCATTTTGGGTAAGGGATCTGATTACAGCTCTGAAGCCATGTGTCAGAGGAAGGTGATACTTTGTTACAATAGTGTGTAGCCGCAGTACCTGTTAGGGTCTCTACAGGGGGGTTAGGCGGGGTTATCTTGGGGCCCTGCGCACCATGTACTGTTACCCTTGCTGTGTTAATTATGTCATTTATGGTCTCCTGTGTCGTTGGTATATGTAAAAACCCAAGACCAAACTTGAGGGTTTATTTAGGATTTTCTGTGTGTTCTTTGGGTTTTGGGTTTCATTTTGTTTGGTACCATTTCTCCGTATACAGCCAAATCAGTTTTGTGATACTTTAAACTTTTACTGATGTCAAATGGAGAAAAGGAACAGGGAAAAACACCCTGTCTGCTCTTGTCCAAGAGTGGGACATTCCGAGGAAGAGAACGTTTCCACTTGGCTTGTAAAATCACCAAAAGCTACAAATAGAAATAAGTCTTTTCCATAAGTATTACTAAAAAGGGTTTAGCCATCTGTACAGGTGACCTTGATTTGTCCCATCTGCCAGAAACCCCGTCTGCATCCAATCTTTTGTAACTGATGCGTTTTACATTGTTGTACTTGATTCATGGCTAAAATTTTGGAATGGGAACTATGACATCCCTGTGTGTGTTTGTACGTGTGTTATAGATGTGTGGCATCGCCAGAAATTTGTAAAAGAGCTCTATTTAATTGGCTTAAAGGAAATTAAGTGCTTAAGTGAATACTCAAATATAAAAGAAACTGTCCAGAATGAGTTTCAGGCTCACGTCATCTAGGAAACTCAGTATTGAATTAATATCTGGTGTTAAAGTTAGCTTAAGCTTGTTGGTTTGATACAGGTATGTCATTAGAGTCATCAACATTAGGTATAATACTTCATTGTACCTGGATTTACTAGAAATCAAGTAAGACCTTATTATTCCTGTTAAAAAGTTTGTCAGCAAGAAAAATAATGTGACAAAGCTTTTAAGTAAATAAAGGTAAATGAAGAGTTTTGGTTAAACTCTATGGGAATAATGTTCTGGAAACGTCTGTCTGGAATAGTTTCTCCAGATTTTCGTACCTTGAAACTAAACTTAGTTCTAAGGTAAGATTGAACTTAATTAAGAAAATATATCTTGGGGCTTCCCTGGTGACGCAGTGGTTGAGAGTCCGCCTGCCGATGCAGGGGACGCGGGTTCATGCCCCGGTCCGGGAAGATCCCACATGCCGCGGAGCGGCTGGGCCCGTGAGCCATGGCCGCTGAGCCTGTGCGTCCGGAGCCTGTGCGCCACAACAGTGAGAGGCCCGCGTACCGCAAAATAAATAAATAAATAAATCTTGAAGGTAAAGTGGTACAAAATCTGAATTTGGTTCTCTAAGAGGACAAAGTTTTCTTAAAATATTGAACTCCTTTTAGTGATAGATCATGAGTTTTTGTTTAAGTGACCTGTATTTGCCATTGGGATCTTTTATCGCTGGTTAAAACTTTTGATATTTTTGACAGATGTCCCAAAGATCAAGTTCTAAGTGGGATTCATTTGACCTCTGGCTAACGTTGGGGTTTTCTGGAGGGTCTCTGGAACACCTCAAATTACTTGTTTTCTCTCCATCTCAGAGAGAGGAATATTAAACTAATTGGGCTTATTTGGTGTGATGAATTGTGTGGGAGGCATTGTCAAATGGGTGGTGATAAAACTTCTTAGGTTGTACTGTATGGGTAAATGTTATTAACATATATATTCCAGAAATTATATGGAACTCCTAAAATTCTGGCACATCCTGGTAAGTGATGTCAGTCATAACTTTAGTAATTACCGTATTGTCATAGCCGCAGCAGTGGTCAATTTTCTGTTCAGTTGCACTGTAATCCCAGCTGGTTGATGCCAAGGCAAAAAGGCATCCTTTTCACGGCTAGATGATCAGTTGCTATCTATAGTTTTACAGTGGCTTTTGAATGACACTCCAGCTATTTTGTGAAGAAACAAGCCAGAATAATGAAATCCTTTATGTGCAAGCATTTGTACTATTCCCAGGGAAAATAAGGAAGGGAATGAGAGGCCATGTTGCTTCAGACCTTAACTCCTCTGGCTGAGCTGGCTGTCCCAGCCGCTCCGGCTGTTATGTCAGTATATCCAACCCTTACACCACCTTCCATTCCTATCCAGGCCCAGTTCCTGACACTGGGGCCCAGGACTTCCCTCCTTATAGGATCAATTAGAAAATGCTGGGAATTCCCTGGCGGTCCAGTGGTTAAGGACTCGGCACTTTCACTGCGGTAGCCTGGGTTCAATCCTTGGTCGGGGAACTAAGATCCCACAAGCTGTGCAGCGCGGCCAAAAGAACAAAACAAAACAATCCTGTGCTAGTTTCTGGGGCACAGGGACTTGGTCTGGGATCGTCATCTAAGACCCAACAGGGCACCGAATGTGGGCCTGGAGCCACTTCTGGGACAGGGGTATTTTCCTTACGCCATTATCTCATGGGGGGCCTAAATGGAAATGACCAGCGGCTGGGTTTCTCAAACTTGTTTAGTTGGAAAGATTGCAGCCCTCCTTATAGAGAGGATGCTCTACACCTGAAGCCCACTTGCCAGCACCCACAGCTGAACCAAATGGGGACCCCGGTGAGGGAAGAAGGCCCTTATGAGAGCACTGCTCATTAGTGCGTCTTGGCAGGGCCTTGAAAGGGGAAACCAAGGCAAAAGGGTTGGAACAAAATTCAAGAAATTCAGCAAAACAAATGAAGACGCCTCTGAATTTTTGGAAAGGATTTATCAGGCCTACACACATCATACTAATGCAGATCCCGAGGCCCCTGCAAATATTAGAATGGTAAATTTGACCTTTTGGGGCAAAGTGCCTCGGATTTCAGGAGAACACTGCAAAAATTAGATGGTACATTTGGAATGAACCCATCTCAATTGGTAGATGTTGCTTTTAAAGTGTTGAGGGAACAACAACAGAAGAAAGATACAAAATGAAATGCCACTTTTTTGGCAGTGGCGTTGGCTTCCTGGAAGGCAGGTAACCCGGAGAGGTAGGCCACGACTGGGGACGGAACAATATGCTTATTGTGAGGAGTAGCATCGCTGGAAAACAGATTGCCCTCTGCTGAAACAGAAGAACAGTAGAAGATGAGAGCCTCTCATGGTAGAGAGGATGCTCTGAATGAAGAGACCCAGGGACTCCCTTGGCCTTGAGACACCCAACTCCCCACAGGAGCCAGGGGAGAAATTGACAGTGGGGGGATGAGCTGATTGACTGTCTGACAGGCCTCACCCTGAAGGTTTTCAGCACAATAGCGTGACATCTGAGTCCCACCAGAACATGCTTTAAGCCAACAGCTGGTACTTATGAACATCCCAGAAAAGGAGACCAAGCCCTTACCCCCAGAGTCTTCAAAATAACCCAGAGACTGCTGTCAGACCTCCCAGGTAGGGACTCAACACAGAGGAACCTGCCCCACCGAGGACTGACACATATTTACTCAAAGGCCTTGAGCCTCAGGAAATCTCAGATACCTGCTAGTGTTTGTGTGGACACCTTTTCAGGATCGGTGGAAGCATATCCCACCTGGACAGAAACTCTCTGAAGCGGTTAAAGCCCTCCTTAGCGAAATTATCCCCTGACTTGGATGAAGGCATTAAAACTGCATTCATCCTAGAGACGGCAATCAACAGGAAAAACCAAGAAAATGAACCATATATCAGAAAGGAACGTTGCTAAAACGTCAGGAGACATTTAACTTGGGATAACCTTGCTAGTTGCCATGCTGTGGATCAGTGGCTCCCAGAAGCAGGCTTAAATTAAACACCTTTAAAATATTGTATGGTACTCCATTCCAGGTGTGTGCCCAGGCAGGAGAATCTATAAACGCTAAAAGGCCTAGCGGTTGCCAATTACATTAAAACTTTGGGCTCTATACTGACCTCTGCTCCTGAGTTTGACTCCAACAGGTCTGCCCATCCAACTGAAGAAGATGGGAATTCCATTGCAGCTGGAGAAGGGGCCACCAATTTCTTTAATTGTGTCCAAATAAATAGCACAGGAATTTATATGTATTAGGAACTGGAACCAAAACCCCAAGTTCGATTATGAATTAGACAACAAAGTGCTAATAGGTTTCATTGGGTTCAAATAGTTGTAGATAAACAAAGGCTGACAAAAGATTCTAAGGAATATTCGTCACCTCCGTTCAACAGGAAGTAACCAGCCAGAGTGGTCTTCCTCCCTTTTCCCACAAGATTGTGGAATGGACATTGACAGTGGGGAGTTGTTATAGGGAAGAACCTTTTGTGTTCTATTACAAGTTAGTCACTAAGGGATATTGCCTATAAGCTTAAAATATACATAATGGCCCATCTCTGGGAACCCTGACTCCCAGGTAGTGAGCATTAAGCTAAAATACCTTTGTTTAGCTCACAGGAAACATCCTGACCAGGCCCACCTGTGATTTCTTTCTGCAGGGAGAAAGAAGTTAACACCTCCCCTCTGGAGGCTGACCGGAAGCAGGAAATGTTTGACTTTACTCCCTCCCCTTTTAGTATAAAAGAAGCCTGAATTCTAACTCAGGCAAGATGGTTCTTTGGGGAATGAGTCCACCATCTTCTCGGTGTGCTGGCTTTCCAAATAAAGTCACTCTTCGTGCCTCAACACCTCATGTCTCGGTTTATTGGCCTGTTGTGGGGCGAGCAGTATGAGCTTGGACTCCGTAACAGCATCTTCCCATTCTCTCTCTCTGATTCTGCTTCTGTCATCACATCTCCTTCCATGACGCTGACCCTCCTGCCTCTTTCACATCTAAGTGAATGCATTGCATTACTTTCACATAAGTGATTGTGATTGCATTGGGTCCACCTGGATAATCTCCCCCAACTCAACATCCTTAACAGGGGGTATCTGCAAAGGCCCTTTTGCCCTGTAAGGGGACATGGTTACAGGTTCCAGGGATTAAGGTGTGGACATCTTGCAGGGGCCACTATTCAGCCTACTTCATCAGGGAAACCACACTGAGATGTCTCTAAAAACATGAATATCAAAGTAGATTTTCTAATTTCTTGTTTTCTTTTCAGATGCAGAGAGAAATCGTTTATGCAAGAGGAGATGGCCCTGGTGCCTCTCGACCTGGACCCGCAACTCTTCTACCCCACGCCATTCCAAATTCTCCACCGTCCACTCCTGTGCCACATTCCATGCCTCCCTCTCCATCCAGAATCCCTTACGGAGGCACCCGGCCGATGGTCGTTCCTGGTAACGCCACCATCCCCAGGGACAGACTCTCCAGCCTGCCGGTCTCCAGATCCATCTCTCCCAGCCCCAGCGCCATCTTGGAAAGAAGAGACGTGAAGCCAGATGAAGACATGAGCTCCAAGAGCCTCGCGATGTACCGAAATGAGGGTTTCTACGCCGATCCTTATCTTTATCACGAGGGGAGGATGAGCATAGCCTCTTCGCACGGCGGGCACCCACTGGATCTCCCCGATCACATCATCGGGTATCACCGCACTGCAGTTCGTTCAGCCAGTGCTTACTGCAACCCTTCTTTGCAAGCGGAAATGCACATGGAGCAGTCACTGTACAGACAGAAGTCAAGGAAGTATCCAGAGAGCCTCTTGCCTACTCTGGGCTCCAAAACGCCCCCGGCCTCTCCTCACCGAGTCAGTGACCTGAGGATGGTGGAGATGCACGGTCTCCATAACGCCCACGGGCCCTCCCACGCCATGCAGTCAGACCGGGTCTCACCCAGCCGCCAGGCCTTCAAAAAGGAGCCCGGCACCTTGGTGTACATTGAGAAGCCACGGACGACTCCAGGATTAGCCGGAATTGTGGACCTCGGCCCTCCTCTTGTTGAGAAGCAAGTGTTTGCTTATAGCACGGCTACGATACCCAAAGACAGAGAGACCAGGTAAGGCGGTGAGGGTGTCCAAGGGTGGTCCACGCCCACGTGCTGGTTTTGAGGGCTGCCTTACAGAAGTCGAACCAAGAGAACAGTGGTCAGCTGAGCGCCAGCCTTGAGCACTGTGCCCTGTGGGTACTGGCCGCTGGGGGGTAGGGGAGGAAGAGTAGGACCAGAGGGCTGTTGTCAGCAAAGAGTTTCTAAATCCGGTGGTCGAGTGAGGCTGGGCAGTAGCCAGGCTAAAGGCAGGCAGGCACCCCAACAAGAGAGGTCAGAACGGGCCTCCCGAGTGTGGATCTAATGGCAGCATCGTTAATGTAAATCTGAATAATTGAGAAGAAAATTATGATTTCAGAAACCATTCAGACAAATCATCAAAAGCTGATCATAACAGATCTCCCACGGAAAGTGAGTGAGTGGTTCAAGTGTTACCTGTTTGAAATGGCGGTTTTTGTTCTTCCTTGTGAAGTTCAATTTTGTTTACTCATCTGGTTATGAGAAATGAAAAGGGTGTGTCACTGTCTGTCATCCAGGGTGATAAAAACATGAATTTGCATAAAAATAGGATGGTGTCGATGTAATACTCATTGAGGAGTGGTACAGAGATCAGCAAAATTTTTCTAGTGGATGTGACACTCCAGGAATTTAAATTTCTTTTTAAGTTTACATGTGTTTATAATTTACCAGCCCAGAACCTTCATACTACATCTTGAAAACCCTCAAGTCTGTAGAGTAATAGAAAAGCTAATCTTTTTTTTTTTTTTTTAATTTATTTTTGGCCGCGTTGGGTCTTCGTTGCTGCGCGGGCTTTCTCTAGTTGCGGCGAGCGGGGGCTTCTCCGTTTTGGTGCGTGGGCTTCTCACTGGTGGCTTCTCTTGTTGCGGAGCACGGGCTCTAGGCACGCGGGCTCAGTAGTTCCAGCAAATGGGCTCTAGAGCACAGGCTCAGTAGTTGTGGCGCACGGGCTTAGTTGCCCCACGGCATGTGGGATCTTCCCGGGCCAGGGATAGAACCCATGTCCCCTGCATTGGCAGGCGGATTCTTAACCACTGCGCCACCTGGGAAGCCCCAGAAAAGCTACTCTTGATAGAGGGGATTTCTCTACCCTGAACTGGCTGACAGAAGGCAACATAATAATTATAATCATAAAAATCTAGTCAAAGAAACTGAGTCCAAAGGAGGTTAAGCATTTGACCTGTTGTCATATGGGAATTCAGAAGGGGCATGAGAAATAAAATTCAGATATTCAGCCACTCAGTACCTTATTGGAACCACTGTTCCATCCTCCTTACCAAAACCGATCATGTCACTTTCTATTACATAACCTTGTAAAAAGAAGGCCAAAATTGTGACTGGAATGTGATAGTATATCACTATCTTAATCACACAAATCGGAAAGCTCTGTCCTCACTGGCAGAATTTTATCATGAAAGGGCCATCTCTTATCTGGTTCCAGAAGAAAGATTCCAGGAACATGGAAAGAGCATAAACCTGGAAGTTGGGGGATCATCAATGTACCAAAAAGCTCTAACCCTCTCTACACAGTTTAAAAAAAAAAAACAGCAACAGTGGGCTTCCCTGGTGGCGCAGTGGTTGAGAGTCCGCCTGCCGATGCAGGGGACGCGGGTTCGTGCCCCGGTCCGGGAAGATCCTACATGCCGCGGAGCGGCTGGGCCTGTGAGCCGTGGCCGCTGAGCCTGCGCGTCCGGAGCCTGTGCTCCGCAACGGGAGAGGCCACAGCAGTGAGAGGCCCGCGTACGGTTAAAACAAACAAAAAAAACCAGCAACAGTGACTGGCTTGAACTAGAGTGAAGTGGTTTATAGACAAGAGCTACCAAATATTCAAGGAACAAGAGGTCACAAATTGTCTTTGCTCTGCTGCTATAGTACTGGTTGTAAGGGCTACAGATAACTTGGCTTTTTAGTTAACTGCTTGCAAGGTCACCAGGAGCCACATCTGATACCGATGGAGCAGATTGCACATTTCCCAGAGATCCTGTACATGGCGCTGGATTCCATGACAGAATGAGACTTTGCATTGTTTCCCTTGTGGAGGGAGGGTATACATTCTTTGTGTGGAAAGAAGGATGAAACAGGTATTTGCTGAGAGAAGAATAGATGATGGCAGAGACAAGGCTATGTGGTTACCAAACCGTATTTTCTTTTCCTCTGGGGCACAAAACTACCTGCATCTCCGAGCCTCCTTTGCAGTTAAGTGTGGCCATGTGAGTGGGTTCTGGCCAATGGCAAGTGGGTAGAGTTGATGTAAACTGTTTCCAAGAATAGTTCCTATTAAAAAATCTGCATGGGAAACAAGACAAAACGGTGACAGGCTTGATTATGCAGGACTAAGAAAAATGAAGACTCGGAAAAAGGTATTTATTCTCTCCTTTCCAAAGTCCTTAGGAAGTTAAATGCTAAGATTCAAAGAAAGGGATGCCTCCCATGACCATAGAAAGCTGAGGGGTGTGGGATAAATACTGAGGCTCTTTGAACAGACCAGTGTCACAACCAGAGGGAAGTCTACCAAGACGTGCCTTAAGGCTATAGGGAGCTTGTGCCCTGTGCTTCTAAGAAAGGGTAACACATCTGCCCCGGTGGACTGTGAGGGGCTGGTTGGGAAATGTGTGTCACTGATAGGAAGGGACTTGGAGTCATAAGAATTTAGTCCAGGAAAAAATAAGAACTATCCATCTCCAGGGCCAGAATCCGTCCTCCCCCACCACCCTGCTGACCCACCTTGTGGGAATGAGAGGATCGTGAGCTTGATTCCACTGTTTATCACATCAAGCCACATGCAGCCTGCTGAGCGCCAGGCACACTCTGGCCAGCGATGGCGTCTGGCTTCTCGCTCAGCACCTAGTTCATCGTCACACATGTGGTTACCACGTGCATATAACTGAACATCACTGAACCCAGTTCCCGGGATTGGGTTATGGGTGGGACCAAAATGAAGGGCCCTCTGCTATGTGGAGTTGCCTCTGTACTGCTCCCTGATCAGAGTCTTGAAGAATTTTAGCCTTCGGTAGCATCGGTATATTTTCAGGGCCTCTGCTTCCTCAGTTTTGTTTTTTAAGGAAGCTCAGAAAACGCTATGGGTTTCTGTCTTATGTGTTAGCAACTCCTTTTAGAAAATCCAAGCTCTTATTTCTAGAAAAACAAGGATTAGGAAAGTTGACTAAAGACTAATGTTCACCTAAAATACACTGTCATGATCACTGCCGTATTCTGACATATGGTTGTAATTCAGAATATAATTTTACATTTTTGAATTCATTCCTGTAAATGTGAAATAGCAGAGGAGGAATTTTATCTCACATCCTGTCTAGGTGATTCCTCACCACAGGCTAGATTCCCTTCTCCTGTAGCCCTGCGCACGCGTGCGCGCGCGCGCGCACACACACACACACACACACACACACACACCGTCTACATTTAGAGTTGGCATTACTGAAACACCTAAACATTCCCACTAACTCAACCCAGGCACATGACAAAAGTATGTAAAGAATGATTCTCGAGTAAAAACTTGAGTCTGGACATTGTGCTGCTAACAGTGCTACCCACCACCCCACTGTTACCTAGACAGGTCGGAATGTGCCATGCTTCCTCTTTTTCAGCTGCAATTCTAAACTCTTGGAAAGCTTGATGTCTAGGCTGAAATGTAGTACTGCTGGGTGATATAAGAACACTGACGATAGCTATCATTTATTGAGAGTCTTTTATGGACCAAGCGTGATGTTAAGTAGTTTCCATACATCATCTGATGTAATCGTCATGACGATCCAGTGCGGTATGTACTATCATCATCCCTATTTTACAGATGCAGAAACAGAGCTCAGAGAGGTTAAGTAACTTGCCCAAGGTCACAAAGCCAGTAAGTGGCATAGAATGTCCAGGTACATTAAGGAATCCATACTTTTTACCACTGTGCAGTATTCTGCCTGCTGGGTGAGAACTGTGAGCCCCACCTTCACCCAGCGGAGAAGTGAATTTGGGAGTGAATTCGAAGCATTTCAGCCAGGACAAAATGCTAAGTAGCTGGGCTTCCCTGGTGGCGCAGTGGTTGAGAATCCGCCTGCCGATGCAGGGGATGCGGGTTCGTGCCCCGGTCCGGGAGGATCCCACATGCCGCGGAGCGGGTGGGCCCGTGAGCCGTGGCCGCTGAGCCTGCGCGTCCGGAGCCTGTGCTCTGCAACGGGAGAGGCCCACGTACTGCGAGAAAAAAAAAAAATGCTAAGTAGCTGCTCTGAAAGGATATTTACAATCATCAACATGGTAGAATTTGCATAATTATGCTGCTAAATATATACATGTCATTTAAAATATAACTGTCCCAGCTAGTATATTAGCACAATTATGCAGAAATAGGGGAAGAAAACATTCTTGGTAGACTTTATTTTGAAAAAAATGAATGTGAGTACCATGTCAAAGAAAATTTTAAAAACAAGAAAACCAGAAACAATTACTGAAGCACACAATTATAATCCATTGTTACACCTATACAGTGGTGCTATTTTAGATATATTTAGTCTGTGCAAGTATTTGTAAAGAAGCTTCAACCCCTAAAAGTAACTTCATGAGTACAGGGTCCTATAACATGTCAAACCAATTTCTGTTGCAATTTCATAATATTAAAAAGCAAATCCGAGTGTTTTTTATATGAAACTCTCAAGTGAAGTTTTACATCTAAGATGTGAAGCTACAAAAACACAGGAGGGAGACTGAGAAATCTGTAGAGATGCTTTCTTTTGGGCACTGCTGGATTCATATACTCTTCAGAAGACCACTTCTATGAAATAGCCCATTAACTGCAGAGTGTTTGAAATCAGAGAGAAAAATTTTCTTTGTCATGTGTACTCAGGAAACTTCCAACGGTAGCTTTTTTTTTTGGAACGCAATTTTGTAATAGCTCTATTGACTTGAAAATGAGTTAAAGACAAAGTAATTTCCCCTTGATCTTGTACGTAGCTCATGTGCTTCGATTTAATGAATTTGGCATCTCTTATAAAGATGCTTCCACAAAGCATCTAGCGGTGACAAATTATATATGGGAGATCTGGAAAACATAGTGTAGAACATATATGATGGTAGCACCTTCCTCCCAAGACGGCCATGGACTTTGGGGTAGGAAAGCGGATTACAACTGCTTTGACCTTCAGAATAGTATGGTTGTCTCTCAGTATCTATGGGGATTGGTTCCGGGAGCCCGTGGATACCCAAATCCGCAGATGCTCAAGTCCCTTATTTAAAAAGGCATAGTTCAGTCAGCCCTCCATATCCGTGGTTCCACATCCACGGATTCAACCAATCTGCAAAATTCTTTCTGCGGTTGGTTGAAACTGAGGTCACAGAACCTGCGAATATGGAGGGCCGACTGTAATTCTCAAGTCTGAGCTTCTAGAAGGAAAATGACCTTGAGTGCTGAGGTGGTTTTACCCAGATGATTTCCTTTCAGCAAGGCCTCCCGGAAGAGAGTGGGTCCATGTGACTAAGAGGCCCTGTGCGAGGGAGACAGTGTGTGGCAGGTGACTGTGGGCGTGAGACTCTGTCTTGCCAAGGTTGTAAAATTACTTCATTAAACAGCATCATCATCCCTATCCATGGCACATAAAACAGCCCTTAAGAATTGTGAAACTCTAGGACATTTATGTTTTGCTAGTTTGTGTTTATAGCTTGGCTCATATAATGTGAAATATCTCTGTCGAAATAACACTCAAAATTCAAGGGTGCTCACTGCAAAGTGACTAATAGCTCTCCTTCCAAATGTATAACAGATTCCTCCTAATAAAGTATTTTTCAAGACATGGTAAACTTGAACTGAGATCATACTTTTTACACTATTCTGCACCTACAGTAGCTAAATTCAACAGACTAGTCAAGAATTCACTTGGGAGCAGATTCTTGCCTGTCTGGGCCCTTGTATGTGGAGGAAAAGAAGCCACATGACATCTGCTGTGATTTCTAAGGCATCGCAGATGTAGAGAAGTAGAATCCCGTGCCTTAGAATGAAAGGGAAGGAAAATTTCTATGTACAGGAGGAAGCCTGCATGCCAACTGGTAGCTTGGGTCTGTTCTTAATCATTTTACATCACTTTCTCATTTTATGAGCATTAAGTATTTTTGTGTTGGTAGCTTTGAGGAATAGGATACATCCTCGGTTTACCAGTTAATTGAAAGTCTGAATTCATATTTGTGTCATTTAAAATGTTCACAGTGCCTGGCATACCTTTGAAGATTTTCTAAACTATGTTAGGTATCCTGCTAGAGAGGTGATTCTGAAAAAGAATGGTTAATTTTTTTCCTTTTCCTGATTGTATAGTCAAAAGGGAGCCATATCAGACGTCTTGTAAGTAGTTAGACTTGGGATCTTCCCAGAGCAAGGTTTCTTAACTTCTGCACGCTTGGTATTTGGGGCCTGTCCTGTGCATTATAGGGTGTTTAGCAGCATCTCCAGCCTGCCCCCATCCCACTAGATGCCAGTAGCAAACTCCCCTGCAATGCTGCCCCAGTCGCAACAACCGAAGATGTATGTCTCCAGACATTGTCAAATGCTGTCAAATCCAAAACGTGGATCTTGATGATGGTTAGCTCAGTTCTACCCTTTCCCTCTTGGTAAAGCAGCTTCATTATTGTTAGAACTTGCTGTTATCTTTGGTTCAACCAACCTGTGATCAGTCATTCATTGAGAGGCAATCACGTGCCATGTTTATGAACATGGTCTCCAAAGCCAGATAGCCTGGGTTCAAGTGCCTGTTCTAACACTTGTTAGCAGTTGTAAACTTTGACAGATCACTGAGTCTTGCTCTGCCTCAGCTTGCTCGTCTGTAAAATAGAGATAATAATAGCACCTACCTCATAGGACGGAACAACTCATTACAGTTAAGTGCCTTGTGCCATGCCTGGCGTAGCATAAGTGCCGAGTTCCTACTTTGAACAAAGCACTCCACTAAATGCTACTAAGCCCAGAGATGAATACACAGAAATGGCTAGGATAAGGACTGTGCCAGAGGAAGCAGGGAGACAAATTGTTAACTATAATGCTAGGAAATATATAAAGCAGGTGGACGGGGGATACAGGAGAGAGTAAAAGTAAGTGCGCTCAGAGAATGGAATTAGGTGGGATGAAAGATCCAGATGAGAACGTTTAGACTCTCAAAGCCACTTTTCAGTCCCTATCAGGAGAATAGTGGGGGTCATACGTTGTCTTGGGACCAGGTGCCAAGAGACAAGCCAGGATTACAGCATCTTCTTAAAATTGCACCTGAGCTGTATGACGGATGCCTAACCAGGTAGCGCTGAAATTATTAGGTTGTCTGATGCCTGTTTTGATGCCTAACAGTGCCTGACCGATTCAGTTATTGTCTGAATTGCTTTCCTGGGTAGCTCTAATTAGGGATCAATAAACGGTTATTGATCTCTTTGTGTGCTTAGCTGGGGACTGATTGCTTTGCAGGGTACAAAGAAACTTAGATGTGTCCCCACCTGCAAGGAATACGAACTGGGAAGACCGTCATAAAACATTAAAAGCATAATAACGAACGTGTAAGCTATGCCGCGGTTAAGCGCAGGATGCTTCTGAGCTACGAATGCTTATTAAATAACTGGTTTTTAAGAACAATCCCAACAATTGGGTTTCATTCATAGGTGTTGCCCAGGGATGATCTTGTCACCCTAAGAGCGGCAGTGTCTCCTGGTGAAGTGGAGAGAAGAGAGGAAGCTTTACAAGTCACTAAGGGGGACGGTGTCTTTCCCTGAGGCTGGAGGTGCAGGGGGAGATCTGTTCCCAGCATCTCCCAAGTTCAGCTGGAAAGTCAGGACACGTTTTCCTTGAAAACAATGAGGAACAATGAAAGGACTCATAATACACTGTAGGTTAAAGAGGCTTCCATGGGCCAGCTGGAAATCCAACCACCATTTTATTCCAAGTTCTAAACAATGAAAGTAGACGAAAACTTTGCAGTTACGAGCCTACCATAATTTGGGGACGGCTTGTGCATAATTAATTCCAAAGAAGTGACACAGAGAGCGATTGCTGTGAGTTCAGAAACGGGAGCATGTTCCTGAACTTAGGCTGGGCTGGAAGCCTTCATGAGAATGCCAAGAGGGACTCGCATTTAAGGAATTTACATAATGGAATGAAAAGATACCATTTGGAAAGACAGATTGGTCTCTATTCAAAATTTGCTGTATTTCTTCCATTATGCTTCCTATAAAAATGACATCTAGATATGATGTTTTGGCAGTCTCAGAGCACACAGGTGCTGATAAATTGAATTATGATTTCATTCACAGGAATATAACTTTATGGTTAAGTAATATTTGCTAGTCATTCCTTAGGCTGCTGAGTTCATTCAAGAGCTGTCTGATAAACGTGATAGTCAACCAACTGACAAATGTCTGAAGCTAGCCCTACTCTTATCCAAGGGATAGTCTATCAAAAATACCGGTGGAATGACTGCCACAAGCTCTGTGTTACTTTGAACAAATCAGTTTCTCAAAAGGGAAAGCCATCCTCTGTCACTAATTAGGTGACATTAAAATGCACCCCTGTATCTCCTCTGAATAGTCACGAGGTGCTGTCAATCAGACGCCTTAGGTCTGAAACCAGAAACTAAGTCAGAGCAACCTCAATTCTGTGAGATTCAGATGAGCCCCTTTCCTTGCCAACTAAAACGTCTTTCTTCAAAGAGAAGAGGAATAAATGTTTAGGTACAGGTTCAGCCTGGCAAGATCAACTCACTGCAGAATTGGTGTGACTATGACCCAACCTGAAGATGGGGCTCATCTAAAAATAGCCTGACGGCCCAGCAGCTGAATAATCCAGGGCTGCCATGATGTCCCAGCCATTTAACCCCTCTTGTGATTAGTTGTCCTGCTCTCTGGTGGAGTTTACAGAGATTACACTTGTCCTTATTTGAGTTTTGGACTTGATTTTGCATGAATGAAGTGATTCAAAAATATAGCCAGGTCTAAGCATTAATTTGAATTTCCAAAAATTGTGGGTCTTAAAAAGTCTGTATGGACTCTTACAGGGCCAACATGTATTGCCAGTAATACCTACTCTTTCTCCCTGTCCATCTTCAGAGCTGAAGGGATGCAATCTCTTTTTTTTAAGTTTATTTTCTTGAAGTATAGTTATTTACAATGTTGTGTTAATTTCTGCTCTACAGCAAAGTGATTCATATTCTTTTTCATATTCTTTTCCATTATGGTTTAATCACAGGATATCGAATATAGTTAGTTCCCTTGTTGTTTATCCATCCTATATATAATAGTTTGCCTCTGCTAATCCCAAACTCCCAATCCATCCTTCCCCCAACCCCCTTTCCCCTTGGCAACCACAAGTCTGTTCTCTGTGAGTCTATTTCTGTTTCATAGATAAATTCATTTGTGTCATATTTTAGATTCCACACGTAAGCGATGTCATACGATATTTGTCTTTGTCTGACTTACTTCACTTAGTGTGATCATCTCTAGGTCCATCCATGTTGCTGCAGATGGCATTATTTCATTCTTTTTTGTGGCTGAGTAGTATTCCATTGTCTGTATGTAACACATCATCTTTATCCATTCATCTGTCAGTGGACGTTTAGGTTGCTTCCATGTCTTGGCTATTGTGAATACTACTGCTGTGAACATTGGGGTGCATGTATCTTTTTGAATTAGACTTTTCATCTTTTCTGGATACATGCCCAGGAGTGGGATTGCTGGATCATATGGCAACTCTATTTTTAGTTTTTTAACTGTTTTTCAAAGTAGCTGCACCAATTTACATTCCCACCAACAATGTAGGATGAAGGGGTTCGATCTCTTAATTGCAGACTTTTAGAAGGAGAAACAGGACACTTCCCAAAGGACCAATGATTGCTACTTCTCTGGTCAAATGATGTTTTCACTGTCATGCAGCCTCAGTTTTTTTTGTCTTTGTAATAAAGGCAGTGTGTCCCTACTCCTGCAACAAGCACAGGGATCTAAGAAGACCAAAAAAAAAAAAAGAGAGAGAGAGAAAGAAAAACCCATGAGAGAGACCAAGTATACGAAATGCCTTCCTTCTTTTCCCTAGGAATCATTATCTTATCTCTTTGGAGTCCACCCTGAGAATCTGTGGATCAAAAGCAGGTGGGAAGGGCTTCCCTGGTGGCACAGTGGTTAAGAATCCGCCTGCCAATGCAGGGGACATGAGTTCGAGCCCTGGTCCAGGAAGATCCCACATGCTGCAGAGCAACTAAGCCCTTGTGCCACAATTACTGAGCCTGTGCTCTAGAGCCTGTGAGCCACAACTACTGAGCCCATGTGCCACAACTACTGAGCCTGTGCTCTAGAGCCCGCAAGCCACAACCACTGAGCCCGCATGCCTAGAGCCCGTGCTCCGCAACAAAGAGAAGCCATCATAATGAGAAGCCTGCGTGCCGCAACTAGAGAAAGCCCGTGTGCAGCAACGAAGACCCAATGCAGCCAAAAATAAATAAATAAATAAATTTATTAAAAAAAAAAACAGGTGGGATTGGGGAGCTTCCTTCTGCAGCCCCCGTAGGATCACTCAAGAGACCATCACCCCGTATCCTCTGATACCTTCACTCATTGGAAGGTCAAATACAGGTCTGTATTCAAGTAGCCAGAACGTGAACAAACAGCTATTCATACTGGTTTGTACCTGTACAAAAAAAAAAAAAAGTGCTCTGTCACTTCCAGAGCAGGAATATTGAAAACCGCCCTCAGGGAAGAGGAAGGAAATGCAAAGCAGATGATATAAGGCAGGGTGTAGGCTTGCCCTGGGGAGCGAAGCCTCTCATCAACTGGGAAGTGGAGCCTCGCCCCAGATGGTGAGTGAGTCACAGGAGGTGGCCCAGAGCCCTGCTGGGAGCCCTGGATGGGGGAGGGGGTACACGTGACCAGCTGTGTTTCCTTAGACCCTGCCTTGCCAGTAAGCCTCGGTGTCCTTGTTGTGACCAGGGGATGGCAAGTAGGACCTCCTACGGGTTCTGTTGAAATGAAAACGGGTGTAAAATCGCTTTGTGAACTGGAAAGTTCTCCATAAATAAGAGACTTTATGACATACACCGTGAAGCCATAGTCCCTTTGCATAAAGGAGCAGTAGTAGCGCACGGGCCGTTTGGAGACTGTGTGTCTGAGGCACTGTGTGTCCAGAGGCTGGCTTAGGTCCGTATTCTGGTCTCAGCCAGAACAGCCCGCCCAGACAGTAGGTTGTGAAATAGATTAAAGGCGACCTGGAGTTTTTCCAGGTGCAGTTGCTATGCTGCGCAGAAACCTCCCCTCACGGAAGTCAGCCATTGTGCCCGTCAGGAGCGCAGGCCCGGGTGTGGCTGAGCTTTGCCCAGCCTGCTGGGCCTGCCACGCATTTTTTGTTTGTTTGTTTGTTTTAGTCAAGATCACCAGAGCAGAATGGAAAGAAAACCAGGGGCGTCTAAAATAAGTTCCTTCTAACTAGACAATTGTGTGAGTCTAGAATTCTGCATCTGGCAGGATGCGGTTCTCCTTGGGTTATGGGGGTGAAGAGAAGGGGGGCGCCTCTATTTAACAAGGGGTGGGAGCCCCTTGGGGGAAGGTGGGCCGTGTTTCCTCTGTGTGCCAAGTTCATTCAGCTGCTTACGTTTCCTGCCGTGACCTCGTTCACTGGCTTCCTGTGTTTGAACTTCCTGGGACTTTTCTTGCCTCTGGCATTTTGCATTTACTCTTCCTTTGCCTTGTGCTTCCTTCCACCTTCATCTACCTGGATGGCTCCTCCCTGACGTCAGGGCTTCACCCGAAGGCCATGAGCTCAGCAAGGCACACCTACACACGTACCTGTGCACATACACATAACCGTAACTGTATGATTAGTATATCGATATTACAAATAATATATTACACTATAAGTAATATCTGCATATTTATATATATTTATATACATACATATATATATATATAGGCTTGGCTAAAAAGTTCAT
The DNA here is from genome assembly GCF_059928025.1 of Delphinapterus leucas. Classification (NCBI taxonomy): domain Eukaryota; kingdom Metazoa; phylum Chordata; class Mammalia; order Artiodactyla; family Monodontidae; genus Delphinapterus; species Delphinapterus leucas. The sequence goes on along the minus strand of NC_143130.1, from coordinate 11,275,385 downwards.
TCAGGTTTTTCTGTGATAGTGTATGGAAAAACCCGAAGGAACTTTTTGGCCAGCGATAGATAGATATATATATATATATATATATATATAGATAGATAGATAGATAGATACAGATATAGATATATTATTTATTTTTTTTTTTTTTTACTATGTTGTACCATTACTTTCAACCCCTAGAATGTAAATTCCACCAGGGTAAGCCCTTTGTTTTATTTATTTATTTATTTATTTTATTGGAGTGTGATTGCTTTACAGTGTTGTATTAGTTTCCGCTGTACAGTGAAGTGAATCAGCTACACGTATGCATATGTCCCCTCCCTCCCACCTCCCCCACATCCCACCCCTCTAGGTCATCACAGAGCACCAAGCTGAGCTTCCTGTGCCTTACGGAATGTTCCCACTTGCTATCTGTTTTACACATGGTAGTGTATATATGTCAATGCTAATCTCCCAATTCGTCCCACCCTCCCCTTCCCCCCGTGGGTCCACATGTCCCTTCTGTATGCCTGTGTCTCTGTATCTGCCCTGCAAATAGGTTCCTCTGTACCATTTTCCTAAATTGCACATAAATGCGTTAATATACAATATTTGTTTTACTGGCTTCACTCAGCATGACAGGCTCAAGGTCCATCCACATCTCTACAAATGACCCAATTTTGTTCCTTTTTATGGCTGAGTAATATTCTATTGTATATATGTACCACATCTTCTTTATCCATTTGTCTGTCAGTGAGCATTTAGGTTGCTTCCATGACCTGGCTATTGTAAATAGTGCTGCAGTGAACATTGGGGTGCATGTGTCCTTTTGAATTATGGTTTTCTCAGGGTATATGCCCAGGAGTGGGATTGCTGGGTCGTATGGTAGTTCAATTTTTAGTTTAAGGACCCTCCATATTGTTCTCCGTAGTGACTGTATCACTTTACATTCCCACTAATAGTGCAAGAGTGTTCCCTTTTCTCCACATCCTCTCCAGCATTTATTGTTTGTAAATTTTTCGATGATGGCCATTCTGACCAGTGTGAGGTGATACCTCATTGTAGTTTTGATTTGCATTTCTCTAATAATTAGTGATGTTGAGCATCTTTTCATGTTCCTCTTGGCCATCTGTATGTCTTCTTTGGTGAAACGTCTATTTAGGTTTTCTGCCCATTTTTTAATTGGGTTGTTTGTTTTTTTGATATTGAGCTCCATGAGCTGTTTATATTTTGGAGATTAATCCTTTGCTGCTTTGTTTGCAAATATTTTCTCCCATTCTGAGGGTTGTCTTTTCATCTTGTTTATGGTTTCCTTTGCAGTGCAGAAGGTTTTAAGTTTAATTAGGTTCTATTTGTTTATTTTTGTTTTTATTTTCATTACTCTAGGAGGTGGGTCAAAAAGATCTTGCTGTGGTTTATGTCAAAGAGTGTTTTTCCTGTTTTCCTCTAAGACTTTTACACTGTCCGGTCTTCCGTTTAGGTCTTTAATCCATTTTAAGTGTATTTTTGCGTATGGTGTTAGGGAGTGTTCTAATTTTCATTCTTTCACATGTAGCTGCCCAGTTTTCCCAGCACCACTTACTGAAGAGGCTGTCTTTTCTCCATTGTATGTTCTTGGCTCCTTTGTCATAAATTAAGTGACCATATGTACGTGGGTTTATCTCTGGGCTTTCTATCCTGTTCCATTGTTCTATATTTCTGTTTTTGTGCCATTACCATATTGTCTTGATTACTGTGGCTTTATAGTATAGTTTGAAGTCGGGGAGCCTGATTCCCCCAGCTCTGTTTTTTTTAAGATTGCTTTGTCTATTCAGGGTCTTTTGTGTTTCCATACAAATTGTAAAATATTTTGTTCTAATTATGTGAAGAATGCTATTGGTAATTTGATAGGGATTGCATTGAATATGTAGGTTGCTTTGGGTAGTATAGTAATTTTCACAATATTGATTCTTCCAATCCAAGAACATGGTGTATCTCTCCCTCTGTTAGTGTCATCTTTGATTTCTTTCATCAGTGTTTTATAGTTTCTGAGTACAGGTCTTTTGCCTCCTTAGGTAGGTTTATTCCTTGGTATTTTATTCTTTTTGTTGCAGTGGTAAATGGGATTGTTTCCTTAATTTCTCTTTCTGATTTTTCATCATTAGTGTATAGGAATGCCAGAGATTAATTTTGTATCCTGCAACTTTACCAAATTCATTGATTAGCTCTAATAGTTTTCTGGTGGCATCTTTAGGATTTTCTATGTATAGTATCATGTCACCTGCGAACAGTGACAGTTTTGCTTCTTCTTTTCCAATTTGGATTCCTTTTCTTTTTCTTCTCTGATTGTCATGGTTAGGACTTCCGAAACTGTGTTGAATAAGAGTGGCGAGAGTGGACATCCTTGTCTTGTTCCTGATATTAGTGGAAACGCTTTCAGTTTTTCACCATTGAGAATAACGTTTGCTGTGGGTTTGTCATATATGGCCTTTATGTTGAGGTAGGTTTCCTCTATGCCCATTTTCTGGAGAGTTTTTATCATAAATTGGTGTTGAATTTTGTCAAAAGCTTTTTCTCCATCTGTTGAGATGATCATATGGTTTTTATTCCTTAATTTGTTAATATGGTGTATCACATTGATTGATTTGCGTATATTGAAGAATCCTTGCATTCCTGGGATAAATTCCACTTGATCGTGGTGTATGATCCTTCTAATGTGTTGTTGGATTCTGTTTGCTAGTATTTTGTTGAGGATTTTTGCATCTATGTTCATCAGTGACATTGATCTGTAATTTTTATGTGTATTATAACGTCTAGTTTTGGTATCAGGGTGATGGTGGCCTCGTTGAACGAATTTGGGAGTGTTCCTCCCTCTGCAAGTTTTTGGAAGAGTTTGAGAAGGATGGGTGTTAGCTCTTCTCTAAATGTTTGCTAGAATTTGCCTATGAAGCCATCTGGTCCTAGACTTTTGTTTGTTGAAAAAGATTTTTAATTTCAGTTTCAATTTCATTACTTGTGATAGGTCTGTTTATATTTTCTAATTCTTCCTGGTTCAGTCTTGGAAAATTGTACCTTTCCAAGAATTTCTCCCATTTCTTCCAGGTTGTCCATTTTATTGACATATAGTTGTTTGTAGTAGTCTCTGATAATCCTTCGTATTTCTGCAGTGTCAGTTGTGATTGCTATTCTCATTTCTAATTTTATTGATTTGCATCCTCTTCCTTTTTTTCTTGATGAGTCTGTCTAAAGGTTAATCAATTTTGTTTCTCTTCTCAAAGAACCAACTTTTAGTTTCATTGATCTTTGCTATTGTTTTCTTCATTTCTATTTCATTTATTTCTGCTCTGATCTTTATGATTTCTTTCCTTCTACTGACTTTGGGTTTTCTTTGTTCTTTTTTTCTATAGTTGCTTTAGGTGTAAGGTTAGATTGTTTGAGGTTTTTCTTGTTTCTTTGGTGAGATTGAATTGCTATAAACTTCCCTCTTAGAACTGTTTTTTTTGCGTCCCACAGGTTTTGGGTCATCGTGTTTTCATTGTCATTTGTGTCTATGTATGTTTTTATTTCCTCTTTGATTTCTTCAGTGATCTCTTGGTTATTTAGTAGTTCACTGTTTAGCCTCCATGTATTCGTGTTATTTACAGTTTTTTCCCTGTAATTGATTTCTAATCTCACAGCATTGTGGTCAGAAAAGATGCTTGTTATGTTTTCAGTTTTCTTAAATTTTCCGAGGCTTGCTTTGTGACCCAAGATGTGATCTATCCTGGAGAATGTTCTGTGTGCACTTGAGAGGAAAGTGTATTCTGCCACTTTCAGGTGGAATGTCCTATAAATATCAGTTAAGTCTATCTGGTCTATTGTGTCATTTAAATCTTGTGTTTCCTTATTAATTTTCTGTCTGGATGATCTGTCCATTGGTGTAAGTGGGGTGTTAAAGTCCCCCACTATTATTGTGTTACTGTCAGTTTCCCCTTTTATAGCTGTTAGCATTTGCCTTATGTATTGAGGTGCTCCTATATTGGGTGCATATATATTTATAATTGTTATAGCTTCTTCTTGGATTGATCCCTTGATCATTATGTAGTGTCCTTCCTTGTCTCTTGTTAACATTCTTTATTTTAAAGTCTGTTTTATCTGATATGAGTATTGCTATTCCCGCTTTCTTTTAATTTCCATTTGCATGGAGTATCTTTTTCCATCCCCTCACTTTCAGTCTGTATGTGTTCCTAGGTCTGAAGTGGATTTCTTGTAGACAGCATACATATGGGTCTTGTTTTTATATCCATTCAGCCAGTCTGTGTCTTTTGGTTGGAGCATTTAATCCATTTACAGTCGAGGTAGTTTTCGATATGTATGTTCCTATTACCATTTTCTTAATTGTTTTGGGTTTGTTTTTGTGGGTCCTTTTCTTCTCTTGTGTTCCTGCCTAGGGAAGTTCCTTTAGCATTTGTTGTAAAGCTGGTTTGGTGGTGCTGAATTCTTTTTGCTGAACTTTTGCTTGTATGTAAAGCTTTTGATTTCTCCATCTGAATGAGATCCTTGCCAGGTAGAGTAATCTTGATTGTAGGTTTTTCTCTTTCATCACTTTAAGTATATCCTGCCACTCCCTTCTGGCCTGCAGAGTTTCTGCTGAAAACTCAGCTGATAACCTTATGGGGAGTCCCATGTATGTTATTTTTTGCTTTTCCCTTGCTGCTTTTAATATTTTTTCTTTGAATTTAATTTTTGATAGTTTGATTAACATGTGTCTTGGAGTGTTTCTCCTTGGTTTTATCCTGTATGGGACTCTGTGTGCTTCCTGGACTTGGTTGGGTATTCCCTTTCCCACTTAAAGAAGTTTTCGACTATAATCTCTTCAGATATTTTCTCAGACCCTTTCTTTTTCTCTTCTTCTTCTGGGACCCCTATAATTCAAATGTTGGTACATTTAGTGTTGTCCCAGAGATCTCTGAGATTCTCTTCAATTCTTTTCATTCTTTTTTCTTTATTCTGCTCCTCGGCAGTTATTTCCACCTTACTGTCTTCCAGCTCACTTATTCGTTCTTCTCCCTCAGTTATTCTGTTATTGATTCCTTCTAGTGTATTTTTCAGTTCAGTTATTGTATTGTTCATCTCTGTTTGTTCTTTAATTCTTCTAGATCTTTGTCAAACATTTCTTGTATTTTCTCGATCCGTGCCTCCATCTTTTCCCAAGATTCTGGATCATCTTTACTATCATTACTTTGAATTCTTGTTCAGGTAGGTTGCCTATTTCCTCTTCATTTATTTGGTCTTGTAGGTTTTCACCTTGCTCCTTCATCTGTAACATATTTTTTTGTCATCTCAGTTTGTTTGTTTTTTTTAATGGGTGGGATTCTGTTTCTGTCTTCCTGGTTGTTTGGCCTGAGGCTTCCCGCACTGGAGTTTGTAGGCTGTTGGGTAGAGCCGGGTCTTGGTGCTGAGATGAGGACCTACGGGAGATCTCACTCTGATGAATATCCCCTGGGGTCTGAGGTTCTTTGTTAGTCCAGTGGTCCTGACTCAGAGCTCCCACCACAGGAGCTCAGGCCCGACCCCCAGCTTGTGAACCAAGATCCTGCAAGCTGTGCAGGGTGGCAAAAAAAAAAAAAGGAGCAGAATAATAACAAAGAGTAAAAAATAAAATAAGATGAGAAAACTAACAGATATGTTAGAAAAAATAAAAATATAGGTGAAACAACAGCCAGAAGGTAAAACAGAACCACAGTAGCATACACACAAAAAACAAACAGCTGGAAAAGGCCTTGGCTGTGGGAGGCGGGGCTTTGGTGGGGGCGGGGTTTAGGCTGGGGCAGGGTCTAGGTTTAGAACCCGCATGATCGGGAAAGGCCCTGGGGTGGGGGGGGGGGGCTTAGGGTCAGCACGGCTGGAGGGGCCCAGGAACGCCTCTGGCCTCGAAGGCCAGAGGAGCAGGCCCAGGACCCCAGCAGGCTTTCTGGGCCCGAGTGGGCGGGGGAAACACTAGGTGCATTCCCCCCAGCCTCTGATTCCGGAGGCTCCTTCCCTGTTCGTCTCTCCTCTTCTCACTGCCCGCCCCACCCGCCCCATGACCCGTGCAGCTGGAGGGGGCCCTGAAAGGCAGGGGACCAGGCCTGGAAGCCCAGCAGGCTTCCCAGGGCCCAGGTGGGTGGGGGAAACTAGCCACATCTCCCCTGATCCTCCGATCCTGGAGGGCCCCTCCCTGTCTGCCCCTCCTCCTCTTCTCCCCCTCCCTACGCCCCTAGGACCAGCATGGCTGGAGAGGGCCCCAGAAGGTGGAGAACCCAGCCCGGGACCCAGCAGGCCTCCCGGGGCCTGATTGGGCAGGGGAAATGCTAGCTGCACTCTCCCCTGATCCTCCGAGCCCCCGAGGGTCCCTCCAGGTGTGGGAACCCCTCCCCTCTCCCAGCCACCCCTCAGGGGCACCGGTCCCATCCGGCCTCCACTTTTCCTCCTACCCAGTCGCTCGGGGGTTCCTCCTGTCTCCTTGAGTGTCGAGGTCCCCCACCAGCATCTGGTAGGTGCCCTAGTTATGGGGAGACGTGAACTCCATGTCCTCCCACTCCACCACCTTGACTCCACCAAGCCCTTTGTTTTATTCACCACTAATGCCCCAGCAATTAGAATTGTGTCTGGCATAGTTGATGCCAGAAAAATCGTTGCGGAATGAATGAACTTGAAGGGATAAAAGGAAGCCTTACGTATCCATCAGGTTTTGCCTGTTATAATGTGCTTGTGCATGTATTTTCTCCTTTGCCCTCCTTCCCCATGTCACTGTAGGAGGACAGCCCTGTGGGACAGCTAAGGCAGTTGTTCTCCTAGTTTGATGGTTGAGGAAACTGAGACTCAGAGACATGCAGTGATTTATGAGCACTGATTTGTATCTCCCCTTGAGTGTCTGTTGGCCAACTCAGCATGTCCAAAAACGAACTCCTCTCTTCCCATCTCGGGTATGACTACTTCTTTCATCCATTACTTGGGCCAAAAGCCTTGGTGTCTTATTGACGCTGTCTCTCACATTCCACACGGGACAGTAGAGGATGCTCTCGGAGCTGTATCCGAAGATGCCCAGACTCCAGCCCTTGCTCTCGACCTCACTGCCACCACGCCAGTCAGTTTCTTCTCATCTGCTCTGCTCCTCAGTCATTCAGGGGCAAAGTCATACCAGCAGAGGGACAGCTGAGAGAGAGGTCAGGACAGTGGAGAGTATGTGAGGGGGTCTCCCAGGTAAGGAGCAGGAAAATTAAAAGGAATTCCCACACAGTATTGATGGCTGACAGTGAAGGAGGTAAGGCCAGCCTGCAGGCAAAGAGCTGGTTTGTGTGAATGGGAACAGAAGACAACCGAAGATTGCTGTTCTTAAAGGGGATTTTGGAGTTTCAGATCTAGAACGTAAAACTGTATCAAGTAAGAATTTAAGGTCAGAGAATGTCTGAAGAAGAGCTTGGGGATCTTAGTGCCAAATTTCTGAAAGGGTTATTTGTGCGAATGTTGAAGCTCTCAAAGGTCATGGCCTGGGGTGTGGCAGCCAGGAGGCCAACTTCCTGTGCTGAGGTCATCCAGGGATGTGCAGGAATTTCCTGGATGCTGGTAGGGAACTTCAGGATGAGTAATTCAGAACCCAGAAGCAGGGGAGATGTTGAGGGTTTGGACAGATTACGGATTGAAGTGGCAATGGGAAGATAGAACAGCCCTGGTCTCCTTTCTCCATGAGCAGAGGGCAGGGGGAGAGACAGCAGCCTTCAAGGTTCAGGGTTATAGATGATATTTCTTCATGAGCCTCTGTGTGCTCCGTCCTGCTCTAAGGACTGAGGATGCAAGAAAAGGTGCGAGATGTGGTTGTTATCCCCAAGGAGCATGCAGTGGTACCCAGGCATTACTGTTGCCTACGAAATATTTAGAGGTACGTGTCATTGTAGCCCCGTTGCAATTACCACTAACTCTGTTAATATCTCCTCAATAAACCTAGGTGTTTCCATGAGAAGTTAAATTTATTGGGCATTTTTAGAAGAATGTCCTTAGTTATCAGCTCTTTCACCAATAGGTTACCTTTGGGCAGAAATAGAAAGCTCGTGGCTCAGAGTCCTCCTTAAAGCTTTACCACAAATTCAGATCATTTGAATTCCAGTACTCTGTTGAATTCATCTAAAAACAGTGTCTTCAATTACTCTGGATTTTTTTCCCTCATAGCAAAGAATCGGGGCATGAACAAACAAGGGCATGGCCTAGATTTCAACCTGTTCACTATTCAAGTTCTGGGAAAAACGCCTTCGGCACTGCCAAGACGAAAGGGTTTTAAGTCACTTAGATTGCTCCTAGAAAAAAAAATTGACTTTGTGAAAGGCAGGCATTGCTTAAGAATGATGATACTTGCCACGTCCACAGCAGCTCACATGGTACCTAGCACATATTAAGTGCTCAGAAATGTTTGTTGATGACTCATTGACCATTTATCACTTTCTGAAGGGGAGAGAGGTGACGGAATGAGCAGGAACCAGAAAAATAATTACAAAATATTAGAACTAGAAGGGAATGATGGACCACCTAGCAAGTACTCTCAGAAAGCCAGCCCTGGTTACTATAGTGGTTGCTGACTATCCTGTACCACCATGTTCCAAAGTTAGTAACTGGTTACAAAGGTAAATGCGGACTTGGGACCTCATCACATCAGCTTGGTTGGCTGGTGTCAGCCAGCTCCCAGCACTTTGGGATATTTAAAAACATTTCCTTAGGGGTTTATTATAGGGGAATTCCATTCTCATACTACTTGTTTTTTAATAGCCATTAACTTACGTAGATACACAATGATAAAGACTTAATTCAGGCTTAAGGAGGCCTCAGTCAGTCCAAAGACAAGTCCCCAGTCAAAAAACATTGAAAGTGAGAACTTAAATCAAAGTCGTATGAATGGACTCACTGGCTAAAAATATCTCCCCAAATGCAGATTTTTTTTTTTCCCTTCCCTGGACTCTGCAGACAGAGAGCAGACCACGAGCAGACTGGGTTTTGCTTCACCTTCACAGGCAGACATGGGGCTCGCAGGAAAGCTGGTTGTAGCAACAGGAATTTAATACTGGGATCAGCACGTTCTCTGGATTGGATTTGAATTTTTTATTAATATTATGCTTGGACCCCGAGAAAATTCATTTAGCCAGCCCGACTTATGACACTAAATGACTAGTTAACCATACATACTAATCACATAAATATGGTTTATGGAATGATATAAAATGGTTTCTGAAATCACTTTTAAACCGTCTTTTCAACAGTAATTATACCTGCCCTGGAATACCTTAAACCAAGCGATACTGGCAACAATTAACTGAAGCATCTTTACTCTTCTGGTGATTATCGTACAAAATTGCCACTGCAATAAAATGACAGGGTTGTTTTAATTTCTCTTCTTCCACTGCATTTCTCTTTTTTCCCCTTTCTCATTAAAACATACTTCATAACATTTCATCATGGGAGAAGTCTGCCTAAGTTTCCAGTTGCTGAAATTTAGTTAAACCATAAAATTGTTTCCAGATTACCAACCATGAAATGGAAAGACAATCTTATTTATGAATTTATAAATCAGATAATCTCCCTCAAATGAGTCCTGAAACCAGAAACACTTTGATGATTAAACAGGAGGGAAAAAGTTTTCTCATTACCATGTGTCAAAAGAATTGTATTTCTGTGAAGTGGATTTGGCCAAGACGGTGGAACACGCATGTGCAATCCGTGTGCACAGCGCCTGGGGCATGCACTGTTTCCTGAGCAGGGGGAGAGAATCGCTCTCCCTTGACCGTCAAGCTCAAGTGTACCGAACTCTCAAGGTTCTGACAGATCATGTCTCCTTCCTGGTGACCCCACCGGTGACATAGCCTGGAGGAGGCCACCCAAGGAGCATCCAGTCCTGTCCTCACAGATACAAAAAGGAGAACAAGTGTGTGGATATCTGGACTAAACACGGGGCTTTTGCTCTACAGCATCCAGACCCTCATCCTATGTCAACGTCATCCCTGGGTAGTCAGGAGAGTGGGGCGCCGTTTGGGGGTTTTCTTTCTCTGCATCCTAAAACCGTTGTCTAGGGGAAGATGGGTGAGAAGCCAAGTACCTAATGAGCCAAGGAGGATGCCAAAGGCATGTACAAAGCCCTATGGACACCCCTCTGAGAGGACCCACCTGTGCTGAACCATTTGGCAGTTCTCACCATGGTGATGAATCTGTTGACGGTCAATGTCTTGAATCTGGAATGATTCTAGTGCTTTGTTTCAGTTTTTAATGCTGTTGCCCTCCTTTGTTAGACCAGTTAATGAAAGCTGGTGACCAGAGAGGGACCAGAGAGTACGCTGATTTAGCCCTAATCAGGACTGTGCCTAGGCCAGCACTGGAGTCCATCTGCCGTTTCTCTCCCACCAGACTCTTGCTTATTCTCTGCATCTGTGGACTTACCTACTGTTTACATCTCTTAATGTGATTGTCTCTTGAGTGTAGTTAGTCTCCGCACCTTCGTATCCTGCACTACAGCGTCACAGAACCCGTTAAGCCTCTTCCTAACCAAAGCTGTCTAGACCCTAAGAATGTCCTGCCATTTTAAAAGAAATGAAATCCTTTGCATTTGCCTAGGATTGAATAAGAGCATTAAACTCGTATATCTCGGGGTAGCTCTCCGCCACTCTTAAGGTCTTGAGTTTGGCTTCCAGCATTACTGTGGGAAGAATGGGGGTTCTGGACAACTTCTACCTGGAACTCAGCAGGTCCTCCCAGAAGTGGTCCATTTCCCAAGAGCTCATTTGTGTGAGTCTGTACCCCCGACACATGGAGACCAGCCACCACCCCATCGTTTCCGAGCTGCCATGCAACTTGGGTCTGATAAACTTGGGATCTCCCATGGGTATTTACTAACCTGCTTTCGTGAGTGGAATTTCTTACTTATTTTTCTCTTTGGCAATGCACTGCTTAATGGCAGACAGGCCGCCAAGAATACACGTATAACTGAAAATGCTCTGCAGCTCAAAGGTTTAGCGTTCACAGCTATGCCTGAAAACACTTGGAAAGTCATTCCGGGTAGATGCATATCTCTTCTCACTGTTTGAGATTTCTTCTTTCCACACTATTAGAACAAAGAGATCATGCTATTAATACTTAATTTTTCCCCCCAGTGGGTTGACAACCATTAACTCTCCAGACTGCACGACTTACATCCAAGAAACCCAGTATTGTGACACAACCATCCATTTTAAACTAAAGAAAATGCATGGAATTCTGAAGTCAGAAGCTTGCGATTGTGAAATGAATCTCAATGGGTTCTTTTTACGGCACTAAGAGTTATATTCCAAAGGCAAAACGCAAGACCAAAAAGTTGTGTATGAACAAAATTACCCTTGAAAGTCCTCTTGATTGCCATGAAGTTCAAGATACAGATACAGCGTCTCTCGTGAAGTCCAGCATATCAGTTATTTTGTTCTAGTGAAAGAACAGACCACCATGACTTTTTCTGTTGGGTACCAGGTAAAGTAGTTGGCTTGTATTTAAAAGCCACAGTGTCTGAAAGTGCTGTTTGTAGCCCAGGAATCATCACCATTGCCCATACTACAAGAGGCCCATGGGACTGAGACCCCCGTGAAGAATGGGGTGCCTTTTCTGTCTCAGGCTGGGACTAGACACTTGCTGATGGGATACAATGGCAGTCCAGGTGTCCACACTGTTCTGACTCTTCTCCCTTCTCTTTTATTGTCTTGAACTACCAAGCAGGTATAACTGAATTCACATGCCAGTGCGTGTGTGATGGCTGTCCTTAGCAGAGGTCACTCTGTGGTGGTGATTTGATAATGTATTGGGAATACTGGTAATAGTTCCTTGGCACTGCCATTGTCTGACGTACAGAAATGTGAGCCAGTTTCAAAAGCTACATGAATTGTGCGTAGCACCGGAGAGCCCTGAACAGAGAGGTGTAGTATCTGTGCATAATATCAAAATTGGGAAGAGTTTTTATTTAGGTCTTGAGATAACCAAGTTGTTAGGGGTATTTGTTTTCCTGCTTGATCCTGTAAAAGCCCCCAGGTTCCTATGACATTGAGTTGAGGACCCTCTACCCTCAAGGAAGACATTGATGTCAAGCACACTTTTCCGTGTTCGTAAGAGACATTCGCTTTGTGTTGCTCTTGGGCTCTACAAGTTTTACTCCAAACACACAACGAACATCTCCATCATTTACACCGAAGTCAGTCAGCAGCCTCCCAGCTGCGGGGAGGAACACAGCTCAGAAGTGGCCTAGGGTCCCCCTGGTGCAGAGGTCAAATAGTAAAAGAAGGGCAGAAAGGCTCAAAAACACAAAGATGCACAAAGAGAATTATTTCCAAGCTTTTCCGTTTTCCATGAGGCCTCTGCTGGTCTGTCCAGTGTCTTTTCAGTAAGGTCATCGGGTTAATACTAAACTATGTCCATCAGATCTTGAGCTCAGTGGGAATTTGCAGGCTCGGTAGCTTCCCCAAGCCAGGTTGGGGTGAACTTTGGAGGCCTGCTAAGGGGAACTTTTATAACCCTCAGATGATCATTCACCTAGACAAACCAGTCTCAAAGTCAACATAAGCTTTAACAAACAATTCTCTTGTTTTACAGAGAGAGGATGCAAGCCATGGAGAAACAGATTGCCAGTTTAACTGGCCTTGTTCAGTCTGCGCTTTTTAAAGGGCCCCTTACAAGTAATAGCAAAGATGCATCTAGGTAAAAAAAAAAAAAAAAAAAAAAAAAGCAAACCAATTCAAAGTAATTCAATCTGTTTCTCTTTAATGATTAAGATCATTCATTCATTCCAATCGTTTTCTTGTAATCATTTCAAGGCTGAAAATACCCGCATCTCTATGAATCATGGTTTGTTTGCTTGTCTATTTCTGGTAATTCTTTGGCCCAAGAAGGGTAAATGGGCTTCCCAGTGCATGTGGCTTCATGGACCACTGTGCAGTGCCTGCCGCCGCCATCCACATGTATCCACATCCTCCGTCATCTGAGGGCCATGAGCGTGCCTCAGCTGTGCACCTGGGAAGCCTTTTCCATCCCGGCCAGTAGTGGTGCTGACGCTGAAATACCTTCATTGCTTAATACCCTCACTAACCGCTGCTGATGGCTCAGCATAGTGAATGGAGGGGGGGACGCAGTTGGGAAACCGGATCGCTGACTCTCTTTTTCTTTCCTTCAGCGAGAAAATGATGAAAACCACAGCCAGTAAGAACCACACAGATGGTGCAGGTGAGTGTCCTCCAGACGGGCAGGAGGCCTGGAGGGTGCCTTTGATGAGCCTGGTTTGCTTCCGGACGTATTAACCTCTCCCCAAGTCACCTATATGATGCAACTTCAGAGGCTTCTGGGGTAACTCCCTACACCACCCCTTCCCTGCTTAATGCTGAAATTCCAGATGAGTCATTAGTCCTCTCCCTTCAGTCTTCATTCATTTATTCACTTCCTCATTCATTTATTCATTTATGAGGCCATATATCCAACAAATGCTTATATGCCTGATACTGGACCAGGGCAGTGGACATCACTAGGACAGGGCTCCCTGCTCCCTAATCCGATGCAGAAAATGGATCTGGGACAGGTCATTATATGTGTGCTGAGTGTTAAGAAAAAAATGCAGGATGAATGTTTACCCAACAGAGCTGGCCTCAACCAAGGCCATTTCCCTGAGGAAGTAAAACAAACTGAGGCCGAAAGGATGAGGACAGAAGGAAAGAGCCATTCAAATAGAGAGCAAAGCATGTACAGATGCTGTGGTGAGGAATTTAGATACTATTCTAAGTGCAGAGGGAAGGCAGTGGAAGGTTCTACAGTGGGGAAGGGCCTCAGCCCAGCTGCAGGATGTGACCGGATGAGAAAGGGGCATGAGCTGATAGGGAGCCCCCATGGGTCAAGGCAGGAGAAAGAGGCGTGCTTGGACCAGGGCCTGCTTTCAAATGCCAGCATCCCCTCAAAGAGGTCCCGGTTATAGCCCCTGTGCCCTTTACTAGTATCCAGGTGTATTTGATGTCCATCTTATCCTGCAGACTCAAGGTGGGCCTCTCTCAAGAATGTGAAGTCTTCCCTTCCCTTGGGTTGGAAATAGAAATCGTCACCAGGGACATGCTTGGCTACTGAATTACTCAGAAAGCATGTGGCAAGTTGGGTGAAACCCCTAATTTGGAGGAAGCCCCACAGAGTGTAGTGCCACACGGTAGAATGGACAGAACTGGGGACTTCAGTTGAGACGTCTATTGGTCCTGGTTCCGCTCCAGCCAAGTTCAGGCCCTTCAGCCGTAAAGCCAGCAGGGCTGCTCTTCCAGCATTCCAAGTCCTCATGGGATTGGTTGGTTTACTTAGAAATCAGTCAGTGACCTTGGTGGCAGCCAGAGAATCGTTTCGTGGAAATTGCTGAGCTTGTCTTCATAGCAACTGCCAGGTTGCTTTGGAGATATTTATTCATCTATTTTCTGATCTATTATGAACCTACAGAAGAAAAGGCGCTTACTGAACTCGTAGAAACAGCAGAAGGGTGGTTGCCGGGGGTGGGGGACATGGGAGATGTTGGTCAAAAAGTACCAACTTCCAGTTAGAAGATGAATAAGTTCTAAGGTACAGCATGGTGATTGTAGATAACAGTGTTGAACTATATACTTGAAAGTTGCTAAGAGAATAGGTCTTAAATGTTCTCTCCCCAAGAAAGACATGGTAATTATGTGACAGGATGGGCGAGTTAGATAATAATCATATGGCAATATGTAAGTGTATCAAATCAACACATTGTACACCTTAAAGTTGTACAGTGTTACATGTCAATTATAACTAATAAAGTTGGGGGGTTGGGAGGGGGAAGCTACCAAACACTAAAACATTTTACTCCTCTGGATTCTATTCTAGAAATTATTCATGTCCAATACCATTGTTCTAATAGATATGTACATGCTGTTTTGTATTCTTCTTTATTCCTTTTCCCTTTTGGTAAAATAATAATTAATAGTAATAATAGGAAGCATTTAGTGAAGTTTCCTATGTACCGGGCACTGTTCTAAGTGCTTTTCTAACCTGAACTTGTTACCCCCTGACGCAGCTTCATGGGATAGGTACACTCATGATTCCCATGTTCCAGATGACGACACTGAACACACATCCATACACACATGACACACATCAGCGTGCTCCACCAAGCATGACATGATATGACATCATGATACCTCATCCTTTTGTGTTAAGGTGCCCCAGTCCCTTTAAAGAAATGTAGGTTGCTTCATTTCTTCGTTTTGAAAAAGTTTGCAAATGTCTTTTTTGAAGCATGGGGGAAGGAGCAGGTGTCATTTCTTTGGGATGCATTTCCCAGAGTGGAGTTAATAAAGCCAAAGGGACAAACAGCTCAGTGGCACTGGTGACACATGCCAGTTCTCTCTTCTGAAAGGCTGGGCCAATTTTCGATGCCACTGGTAACACACGCGTGGGTTTGCTCCCCTGCGTCTCTGCTGAGGTTGGTCTTTCTCATTCTAATCTGTCAGGGCTACATGTGGTCCACAGGGCTTTCGTTGCCATAGCAGCCTTGTACGGCGTGCAAAATACGTTCTTCCAGAATCCTACGAAGTTAGCGACGAGAAGTATTATCCCTGTTCTGTAGACAAGTACACGGAATTATGTAGTAAGTCAAGGAAGCTCATTTGGCCAAGGGTACATGAAAAAGGGAAACCCAGACTTGCTGTTACTTTAGGAATATTTGGTTGACCGTGGGTATAAGAGAACAGAAGGAACTTCCCATTTCACAGTCATAGCCTGTGTTTTATAGTGTATTGTATCATTTAAACACATAACCCTGTAAAGAAGATGTTAGCTGTGGAGCTACTAAGATTCGCAGCCAGTCTGGCCAACCCCAAACGCATTAAATTCCCATCAAATGTGTACTTAATAAGATTTATATTAAGATATACCTGACTGAAGTAAGTTACCTAAGAGCGGACTTCGTAGGAGGAAGAAGAGGCTGTTGCCTGGAGAGGGTGAGGTGCAGGGAAGGGAGGTTCTGAGGATAAACTACCTGCTGACTCTCCTCCCTAGACTAGAATGTGACCACCCCACTTGTGGGTTCAGAGAGCGGGTCCCAGGTCCCGTGACTAATCTGAAGCGGAACTCATTTACTACTTGGGGTCCCCACCCACCAGATCAGCTCCATCCATAGATTTTGGGGCACCTGCCTATAGCTCTCAGCCTGTCACCACTGCCACCTGCTGCCACTCCAGGTGGGGCTCCTCCCCCTCACTCTGCTTAGAGAAATAATCACAGCCAGGGCTTCCCTGGTGGCACAGTGACTAAGAATCCGCCTGCCAGTGCAGGGGACCCCGGGTTCGAGCCCTGGTCCAGGAAGATCCCACGTGCCGCAGAGCAGCTAAGCCCGTGCACCACAACTACTGAGCCTGTGCCCTAGAGCCTGCGAGCCACAACTACTGAGCCTGCGTGCCACAACTACTGAGGCCCACGTGCCTAGAGACCATGCCCTGCAACAAGAGAAGCCACTGCAGTGAGAAGCCCGCACACCGCAACGAAGAGTAGCCTCCACTCACCGCAACTAGAGAAAGCCCATGTGCAGCAACGAAGACCCAACACAGCCAAAAATAAACTAAATTTTTTTAAAAATTTAAAAAAATAATAATCACAGTGGGGTCCTTCTGTGCCAGACACCAGGCGGAGCAGTTTATGTGTTAATTCCATCATCCTGCACAATCACCCTTACAACCATTTTACAGATGAGGAAACTGAGGGAGAGAGAGAGAGGTTAAGTCAGTTGCCCAAGGTCACACAACTAGGAAGTGGGTGCTGAGAATGACTTCCAGGTTTCTGGTTTAAATACTTGAGTGAATAATAGTGCCATTGGCTAAAATGAGTTCAAAAGAGATTTGGGGGAAATAAGTAGAAATAATAAATTCAACCTGCTTGTGGAAAAGTCCTGTAGCAGCATGAAGGTATGGGGACGGGGCTGTAAAGAGAATCGTGTGCTGGAGGCAAAGATGTGGAGGACGTTGGTGGGTGGCATTGTGGAAGTGACCTCCCTTGAAGTCATGTCCAGTGAGAGAAGAAGCAGGCCAGGATTCAGAAGGTTGGTCGAGGAAGAAATTAGGAAAGAGGCTGGCCAAGATGGGCTGTGGAGAGGGAAGAAGACGAGGGAAAGGAAAGTTTCAGTTATTGAGAAGGAAAGGAGTGACTGACGAAGCCCAGCATCACATCAGGGTGCCATCATGGCAACCCAGCGTCTGTTGGATTGACAGCTGACCACTGGCCACCTTCTAAAGGGCCAGTGCAGTGAATGATGGAGTTGGAAACCGGATTTAGTGGATTAAGAGGTTATAGATGAGGAAATTTTATACATGAGCATAGGTTCCATAAAGAAACTCGGTTGTGAAAGACATATTTTAAACCCGTTATCGGTACTCAATTCTCGCAGATGGCACGTAAACATGAGCCTCTCCTCCACGGAGGATGTCGGCAAGGTGCAACGGTGACCTCAGAATATACGAGGAGAAGCACGATTGTTGAAGGAATATGTGCCTTCATTTGGCTGAGGAATTAGCAGGACGGTTCTCATTACCGAACAGGAGTAGCTGGCTAGCACAGTGTCATTTTTGTTGGAGAAACACCTTGAGGGTGTCATCATTTGTACAGATGAAGTTGTGTGGTGAGGGTAGGTGGGTGTGCGTGCACGCGTGCGTGCGTGTACACACGCACCTGTGCCTGAGAATGTGGAGTGATGATAAAGTAGCCTGAGTCTTAAAGGAAAACTTCCAGTTCATTGTCATCCCCTCAGAATACTTGTTCTTGAAGGTGCTGTGTTAACTCGGACAGGCTGCTGTTACTGGAAATGTTACTGGATGTTCTTGCACTGAGGACCTTCGCAGTTAGGGAACCCTCTTTGGAATAACTACAGAGATGGCAAATCTTGCTCTTTCGAGGGTGATGTTGATCTAGGGGATGGTCAAAAGTCAGTCAGAGTCATGACTGGTGATGACGCAAGTGGCCAGTTGGGCTCATAAAGATAACAAAAAGCTCACCGTCTGGTCTGCTGGGTCTCCTTTGTAAATCCTTCAAATGCTTTCCCATGTGTTCCCCCGACTCTCCAAGGGGACCACGAGAGCTGGGAGACCAGTTCTGTTGGGACGGGCACCCAGGGGTGAGGAATTTGGTGCTCTGTCAGCTCTCTGTTGGCACTGCTGAGGCCGCGCAAGTAAGAGGACGGTTTTGAGGCACTTCCTTGCTCACTGGCACACCGTCCATAGCCGTGGCAGCAGCTTGCGGGGCTGTGCAATCTAGGGAAGGACAGGTTTCCACGGCTGTTGAGCCTAGATGGAAAGAGAGGCCGCTGTGCTCTAAGCGCTCCAGGTACACAGAGCAGCGAGAGGGTTCTGCCGTGCAAGGCCGGCCTGAACTAAGCAAACCTTCCACTTTGTCCCTTACAGGAAAGAGAGCTGAACAGCCCCTTCAGGTGTGAGTGAGTTGTGTGTGTCTGTGTGTTGTGGATTCCTTGCCTACTCTCTACTTGAAGCCTCTTCCACAGAATTGCATTGTCCTAAAAACGAAGTAGCATCTCCTTTTGATGCGCGCACCTTGCCGATCCTGTGAGTGCTACTTGGGGTGCTTTGGGGGACATTTTTAAAACAGACTTGGTCAAAGCAGGCCCTTCCCAGATGGACTTAGGAACTACGTGAGGATGATTTAAGTTGCACTCAGGGAGCAGAAGTTTATGGCAGCAACAAAACTGTTGAGGAAGAGTTTCTCTCTGCTGCCTTTTTTTTGGATTCTTCTCCTCAAGAATATTCGCGTCATGCCTGATCTTCTCACTAAAGGAGGTATACGCAGAGGTCCTGCTTCCTTGGGGCTGGAAACCCGAAGGGAGTACCCAGTTCCTATTAGTCTCCCCTTGGTGATCGGCCAAATCTCTGCCCAGAACTAAGTGGGTGTTCTTGGGATACATCTGCCTGTAGGGAATAGTGACAGTAAGCAGCCTGTGTTAGGGCCCAGAGTTTTAAGTTATTTTTTCTATTATAAAATTATAGGGAATTCCCTGGTGGTCTAGTGGTTAAGACTCCGTGCTACCACTGCAGGCGGCATGGGTTTGATCCCTGGTCTGGGAAATAAGATCCCACAAGCCATGCGATGCAGCCCCCCGCCAAAAAAATTATAGATATTCACTATGCAAATTTTAAAATACAAAAAGTGGTGATATCAAAAATAGAAAACTCACAGAATACCACCAGCTAAAGTTACTGTTAACACTTTGTTGTATGTACATCTGTCTTTTTTCTGTGCAAACCCGTGTGTTTAAAGAAGACACATGGATAGACAGACAGCTAGGTTCCTTAATATGGCATCATGCTGTACATACCGCTCTGTGATCTCCCTTCCTATAGCACCAAACTTCTAGAACATGACTTCTACAGACTACACCCTATAACATTGCATGCACGTTGCTTAATTTATTGAAATTCGATTCCCTCTTTTTGCCCTTTAGAGAACCAGTGTCATTTTTTACGATTCTTTTCATCATGAAGGAAATGGGCATTTTCAGAGTTACCAGTAGTCTGTTGGGATGGGACTTGAAGCTTAGACTTTCCTTCCTGGCATTCTCAGGGACTTTCCTGCTCTTTTCTCCTAGGAACTCCCCAGGTTTCCGGCGGGAAGCCTCTTGGCGCCCTGGAGTCTTCGGGGCCACCCAGCCAGCTCCCGCCTGCTGGCACCTCCGCCGCCCACATGAGCCTGCTCGACATGAAGAGGAGTGTGGCCGAACTCAGGCTCCAGCTGCAGCAGATGCGACAGCTCCAGGTACAGACCATGTTCCCTGTGGATGGTGTCCTCTGACTTAATGGCCCACAGTCAGCTTCCTCCTCCTCCCATCCGCCTCCTTCCACATCCCTGGCCCCACGGCACCTTCTCGGGGTTCTTTCCACCATCCTTTCTAGGGATAACTGAGGACCAGGGTGCAGGCGCCGTTCCGCAGTGGTCCCCTCTCCCACACACATAATCTTGGTCTAGAACCTTCCACCGCAGGGGTAGTCTGTAGCCACTTCTTTAAGCTGGGTGTGCTTTTACACATGAAAAAAGCATTAAGCCTGTGCTTTTTGGAGGAGAGCTGAAAGCAGAAGAGCCCGTGGAGCATTCTAGCAGCCAGTTACGACTTCCTGCTTCACAGCGTTGGGCTCTTGCTCTTCCCCACTGAGCATGTGCAAAGGTGCTGCGGGCAGCTCAGGTGTTTTGCAAGGAGCTGTGATGTATTTAGAAATAGGAGTTCAGACCGGAGGGTGAATTCATAAGGAAAAGGAGCCATCGTGGATGACTTGAGAAAAACATCTGCATTTTATCTGGGTAGTGTGTGTGCGCCACAATATTCTCCTTACTCGTTCCCCTTGTTAGGAATATATGCACTACACAGGAATCAAAGGGCAGGGAAAATGACCCTTCGTGTCACGAGTCTTGGTGAACAAATCCCATAAATCTGACGAGGCAGGGCGATAAGGAACTGGGAGGGTGGACCTTTGTGAGGTCATCTGTCTGCTCCACGGAGGAGCCTCACGTCTCTCTGCCCTTGGTGGCAGGTTGGTGAATGTGCACGTAGTACTGGCTTAGACTATCCCCAGGTATCCTCCTGGACTTCGAGAAGCTCACAGTGCAAGCGTTAGTACAAGGCACATGTAGCCAGGAGCAGCCGCACAGCTGCGGTGCCCTCAGTGAGTTGCAGGCTCCTGTGCTGGTGCGTCCAGGAAGGAAAGGGCTTCAGAGCACAGCTGCTCTCTCCCTTCAACTCGCCGATGCATGAGTCCTGCATTTTCCACAACCTGAGTAAAGCTTCGAAGATGATTTCCCCTTGCCCTCTACCTACTGGAGAACAAACAGGAGGGGAAGGTAGCTTGAGAGCCTGCCTTGAGGTCCCATCACCGACCAGGCTGCTCATGCTTAGGTCTCCAAAGGCTACTCTGCCTCTCGGGCAACGTCCCAGACTCCTGGACAGCCCATGCGAATTCACTTAAATCCTCTTCTGAATCGTGTCACCGGGGACGTTCCCCATCCTTTACGTTCGCTTCTCCTTGCTTTGTGATTTTAAAGACACTTTGCAGTGAAATGAAGTGTACAGGTTGGGCTGAGGGTGTGTGCAGGGTGCCAAAATCCAGTGCCCACAGTGTCTGGCGTTAACTTGAGTGGATGAGGGACAGTGACAAGTTGGCCTCTCTAAAGGACAGTTGCCACTCAGCTCCAGGCAGCTCTTGACCTGGTAGAATGAGAGTCCATTGTTTCTAGATGTTTCGGTATTTCAAGAGAATCTGGAGGTTTTATATAAAATACCTGTACTCATTCTAAAAATGTTGGAAGGTAATTTAAAAATCAATTATTTCGTACTCTGCAGGCCAGAGAGGGTCTGTGGGCTCCCAGGTTCTTACCTGGGGGTTATGGAGGTTAAGCCCCCGTCTTGGGCTGCATCTGCCTTTTAGTGCCACCTGCTGGTCATTTGGAAATTGTGCACCCCTAGTTGGACCTTCACAAGAAAAAGATTCCTAAATGCGTCGTGTGTATGGTAGTTCCTACTGCTTTCAAAAGTGAGCATCTGCTGGTTTGGGGCAGAGGTGGAATTGCCCTGAGGTGTGGCGAATTTGATAACCTAGGCCGTGATGTGTGAGGCTGCAGCATCACCCTGCTGGTGGCCGGCAGTGTTTGGTCCTCTGGCCAGGAGGGAGGGCTCTCCCACAACTTGCCGCTCCTTGTAACCCATGAACTGGGGAGGCTCAGTTGCAAAATCACAGCTTCTCAAACAAAGAGGTTCTATAGTCAAGTCCGGGACACTATCTTAACCGCGCAGTTTTCTTTATTGCCCCAGAGCTGCTCAGCTTTCCTGGTTTCTGGGTAAAGGACACCGAGCAGGTGTGCTCTTGAGCTGAGACGTTGGTACAGTTCTAAAGCACAGGCACGTGGGGAAAGAGAAGCACTTTGTTTCCTAACCTGGATGCTCTTATTTCTACCTCGGTCTTGGCATCCTCCGTGCCCCCATCAGCTTTAAGGGGAGTCTATTTGAGACAAAACCAGTTTAGAATAATTAAGCTATCTCAGCACCAATCCCCCCTCAGTACATGTATTATACACCAAAAGTAAAGTGCAGCCCCCCAAAATGATTATAAGCCCAATAATGGAGCTATGATTAGAGAGCTCCGAAACTCTAGAACAGTCTCAAAAGAACAAAAATTGAATTAGAAATTCAAATGTTCTTTGAACTGTGTTATAAAATAGTGAAAATGAATGAAATCTGTTTGTGCTTGGCAGCCGGCTCCAGTAATTAGATAATTAAATCAATGGGAAAATCCTAGACTGTCAAGCATAGTCTATTTGAGCATTTCATTTGCAGAACTGATGGATTATTCTCCAAAGCAGAAATTTGATGCAGGCACTGTGGGGCATATAGATTTAAATAGGACAAAAAGAATGTTGAGGGAGGTGAAGGAGCCTCAGAAAATGATCCAAAAAAACATGAAAACTTCGCTCCCGTCTTTCTGCTCACCAGTCTCGCGTGAGTTACCAGTCTCAGAGGACGGTTCTTAATCCTGGCTACGCATTAGAATCACCTGAGGCCTTTCACAGAAATATTGATACCCAAACACCCCTGCCAGAGTCTGACTTCATTGGTATGGATCAAAGGCCAAGCACTGGTGGTTCTAGAACGTTCCAGGGTGAGAACTACTGCTCTCAGATATTATGAACTCTCAGTCCATTGAGATGCCTTTTGGAAATTGAGATCTCAGCCAGCTATCACAAGGGGCGAGGCAGAAACACCCTGTAAGCATGAAAAACACACCCAGTGACTTCAAAGCCCTGATTCTAAACAATGCGCCTCATTCCCAGTGGCTAATCAGACGTATTCTCTGCTTGGTCATAAACGATAAGAGCTATATGGAACTTTTATATTGTGATGGTCCCACTCCCAGGTAAGGGCTGCACCTGCAGTTAGCTGGCAACAACGGAAAAAGAGACAGGGGAAGGTCTGGCACCTAATGTATGTGCCCTTCAAAAGATGATTGTCTATTACCTTTTCTGGTATGATAGAGAAAAAAAAAAAGTGATGAGCTACATCTTTTTTCCAAAATGCCACAATACTTGGGTTTTACTAAGGTCGTCCAGTATCCACAGAAGTGGCTGCAGTTCTGCCCCCCTTTGTGGGCTTGAGGGGAGAGAGAAATTTCTGGAAGAGCGGGTTCAAGTTCCTCGGGGGGGGGGGGGCAGATGAGACTTGGCCTCCTTCTCCAGTTCCCACAATTTTTTTCTTTGTCCCTTATCTCTTCCTTGTGCTTCCCGACAAACTGAAAATTAGATTATTCTGAACTTGGTGTTCCATTTTTAAGACTACTGAGAATTTACTGTGTGTTCCCAAGAGAGGGAAGAGGTAAGACATCAACATAAAAAAGAAACATAGCAGGACACAGAGCCATTGTACTTGAAATGATATGATTCAGCACACTTATCTTAAGGTGTCTTTTCATAAGGTAGTGCCTCGTACAAATGTGCCAGAGTCTCATTTATCTTCTGACATTCAAAATAACGGTCACGGGAATGTGTGTCCCTGAAAAAAGCACTCGAGAGGCTGGCCCATGCTGAGCAGGCCTATTTCTCCCCACCAGGCAGAAATAATCAATGGAACTAGCACAGGAGTTGACAATCAGGCTGCCATACAATGTATCAAGCCCTAGATAGACCTGCACACAGAGGCTGTCTAAGACGGGGCAACACCTCCCAGATAACACGTGCTTGTGACGAGGCATCCGATACCTGGTTCCCTACAGCCTGGGGAGCTAAGCTGGGTGGTCAGGAGTCATTCTGGGGTCTGGCTGTTAGGAAACTTCCTGACCTGTTGTACAGCCACTGTTTACTGTCACTGCTGGACAGCAAAATCAGCTCAGTTAAACGACACTGCTGGCAAGACCGACGGTCTTAAATTTTACCTGAGAAATCAAGATGAGTATGTGAGGTACATGTCCATTTTGAGGTGGGTGGAATTAGGTTTAGGCAGTTTCCTAGCTTCTCAGTGAAGCTGATATGGATAACTTGTTTGGTCCACTTAAATTTTTAATAGCGAAGAGCGTTACTTCCGTCTGAGTATTTTTATAAAAACGTCAAAGCACAGAATAAACTGAAGTTTCCAGAGATGAAGGGATAACTACAACTGTGCTTGCCTCCCTACTGTTGACATCTAGAACACTGAAAAATAAGTAAATGTGTGAAACAACTCTATTCAGACATTGGACAACAGACAACACAGGAGCGTGGTCCTTAGGAGAATGGAAGGGAAGGAGGTGAGACCTGTAACTTCCTCAGCTTTCTGTCTGGGGACACTTTTTAGATTGTGACGCAGAGAGGGATAACCCAAACAGAGCACTGGCCATCCAGCTGAGTTGAGGGTAAAGAGCTGAAGCAGCTAGAAGTTGTGGAGCGAAGTACCAAATAAAAGGAAGGTCTGTGGGAAAGAATTATGTAAATCTGTGGATCTGTTGTCTACTAGTAATCCAAGCATGTGTATTGTGAAAGACCACTAAGCCAGACACAAAGTGGGAGGCTGTACGCCAGAAATTTCCCAGAGCTCACACAGGGAGATGTTTATGTCTTAACCAGCAGGCACAAAGAGGTTTTATTAATCACCTGGGGCATTCAGTAGCAATCAGAGAAAGGCCATGCTTCAGTCTTAAGACTAAACTAGCCCTAGAGTAAAGGCTACCCTAGATTCACCCTGACAAAGCTTAAACACAAGCTTCTAAAGAACAAAAACGGTCCACAAGGAGCTAAACTGTCTGCCAAAGGAAGTCTAACATCTGTAAAGGAAAACAACAAAACCCAGAACTCCGTGTCCAGCATTCAATCAAAAGTTACTAGACAGGTGATGATGCTGAGAAATGTGACCCATAAGCTTAAGAAAAATCGGTCAGTGGAAACCAATCAGAAATGACAGGGATAATGAGGTCATCAGCAAGGACTTTAAAACAGCTATGATAATCATTCTCAAGGATTCAAAGAAAAACATGAACACAATGAGACCCAAAAAAATAGAAGATATTTTAAAACTCTAAGTAAAACTTTCAAGAGCTGAAAAACACAATATCTCAACAGACTTAATAGAAGATTAGTCACTGCTGAAACGAAATATCAGTCAGCTTGAAAAGATAGCAATGGAAATGTCCAAACTGAAGGATAGAGAAGAAAAAGTCTGAAGAAAATGAACTGAAACTTAATGGTTCTTGGGACAATATTAAGTGGTCAAGGGGGAAGAGAAAATTACTAGAAGAAACAATGGCTGAAATTTTTCCAAATTTGATGAAAGCTGTAAATCTACAGACCAAAAAACTTAATAAGCTCCTAAAAGGATAAGCACAAATGTAACCAAAGCAAAAGCAAAAGCAAATTGCTAAAAACCAAGAATAAAGAGATACATCTTAAAAGCAGCCGGGGAGAGGTGGAGGACACATTACCTACAGGGAAACGTAAATGAGAACCCTGACTTCTCAGAGACAAAAGCTAAGTCAAAAAACAATGGCGTCACATCCTTAAAGTACTGAAAGTAAAAAACTCCTTCAGAAAATAGAGGACGCTTCCCAACTCATTTTACAAAGGCAGAATTACACTAAGAGCAAAACCAGTCAAAGATATTATAAGAAAAGAAAACCACAGACCAATATGCCTCATGAAACTATATGTAACAAATCCTTAACAAAGTAGGACCAAGTGAATCCAGCAATATATAAAAAGGGTAATACATTATCCTGGATTTTACCCCAGGAGTCCAAGGTTGTTTTAATATGAAAAAAAATGAGTCAATGTATTTGACCTTTTAGCAGAATAAAGAAGACAATCATATCATTTCAGTAAGTGCAGGGGAAAACGTGACAGTATTCGATACCAATGCTAAAAGCACTCAGCGCTCTTGGGGTAGAAGGAAACTCTCTTAACCTGATAAAGGATGTCTGAAAATCCTACAGAAAACATTATAGTTAGTGGTGAAACACTATCACATTCTCCATAAAATCGGGACCAAGGCCAGAGAAGCCTCCTCTCATTTCTGTTTAACTCTGTACTGAATATCCTAGCAAGTGCAGTAGGGCTGGAAAAAGAAAAAATAGGCATGTGGATGGGAAAGTTAAAACTATAATTGGCATTACTCGCAAATCACAATCATGATTGTGTAATATCAAATCAAAAAGAGGGCTTCCCTGGTGGCGCAGTGGTTGAGAGTCCACCTGCCAATGCAGGGGATGCGGGTTCATGCCCCGGTCCGGGAAGATCCCACATGCCGCAGAGCAGCTGGGCCCGTGAGCCGTGGCCGCTGAGCCTGCGCGTCCGGAGCCTGTGCTCCGCAACAGGAGAGGCCACAGCAGTGAGAGGCCCGTGTACCGCAAAAACCAAAAAAAAACCTTCCAGGGCCTTCCCTGGTGGTGCAGTGGTTAAGAATCCGCCTGCCAATGCAGGGGACACGGGTTCAAGCCCTGGTCCGGGAAGATCCCACATGCTGCGGAGCAACCAAGCCCGTGCGCCACAATTACTGAGCCTGTGCTCTAGAGCCTGCGAGCCACAACTACTGAGCCCACGTGCCACAACTACTGAAGCCTGCATGCCTAGAGCCTGTGCTCCACAACAAGAAAAGCCACCGCAATGAGAAGCCCACGTGCAGAAGCAATGAAGAGTAGCCCCTGCTCGCCACAACTAGAGAAAGCCCACGTGCAGGAATGAAGACCCAACACAGCCAAAAATAAATTTTAAAAAAAGATGCTTCCAGAAATAAGTGAATATAAACAAGATCACCAGAATCAAGTCAATATGTAAAAACATTAAAATGTTAGTACATGCAACATACTAAATGCATACAATAGAATGCCACTCAGCATGAAAAATAATGAACTACTAAAACTCTCAACAGCATGGCTGGATCTCAAGAACAATATCCTGAGGGAAAGAAGCCAGACACAAAACATTTCATAGTGTGCAATTCCATTTGTATGACATTCTAGAACAGGAAAAACTAAGCTAGAGGGACAAAACGCATATCGGTGGTTTCCTTGAGCTGGGGGTTAGGAGACTGCGTGCAGAGTGTCATGAAGGAATTTCCTAGGGTGAGAACAAATGTTGTCTCCCTTTTTAGTGGTGCTTCCATCAGTGTATACATTTGGCAAAACTCATTGACCTGTGCACTTAAAATGGGTGTATTTTCTAGTTTGTAAACTATACCTTAAATAGAGTTTTATTAACTGGAATTTAGAATCCCTGCTAAGCAAAACTAATCGTCATGGTTTTTTTGGTTTGTTTTTTTATTTACTTTATTTTTTTTTTTTTTGCGGTACACGGGCCTCTCACTGCTGTGGCCTCTCCCGTTGCGGAGCACAGGCTCCAGACGCGCAGGCTCAGTGGCCATGGCTCACGGGCCCAGCCGCTTCGCGGCATGGGGGATCTTCCCAGACTGGGGCACGAACCCGTGTCCCCTGCGTCGGCAGGCGGACTCTCAACCACTGCGCCACAAGGGAAGCCCTAAATGTCATGTTTTAAAGTGCTGGTGACTAGTTTATCTGAAGCATTTAGTGAGAGATGTTGGCACACTTCAGCACTGCGTTTTACGCATGCTGGAAGTCTTAGAGACAGTGGTAAGGACTCCAGGCAGGGAGGGCAGGGGACCGGGGGACAGTGGCAAGAGAACCTGTGTACGTCTTTATTCCTTCATGATTAACTCATTGTTGCCCATGTGCCAGCCAGTGTGCTATGGGAATTCCCTGTTTAGTCTCTCTCTAGCTGGCTCCAGGAAGCCCCTCTTTCTGGGAAGGAAAATCATACAGCCTGGAACTCGAGGCAAGCCTCTCCTTGCCTCCGCTTTGAGTGGAATAATGTGAGTGTGATCTGACCCTGTTACCAGTTGAATAATTTGAATATTACATGCAGTTGTGTTCTTCTGATATGGCTGTGGACATCTCAGAAATGTTATACATATGATCCGCAGTTGATTGGACCTGCGGATGCAGAAGCGTGACTATGGAGGGTGGGCTATGAAGTTACACCCGGATTGTTGATTGCGTGGAGGGTAGGCACCCCACGCCTGCGTTGTTCAAGGGTCAACTGTATTGTCATTCATACCTCAAATATGTGTTGGGAACCTACTGTGTGCCAGAAACTGCTTGTGGCTGGGAATAAAGCAGACATTGCTATGTCGTAATGTGTCTAGCAGATGGCGATTGGAAAATTACTGGGTTGAATTTGAAAGACCCAGTTCTCATGCTGATTCTGCCCCCCCTACAACTGCTGAGTGACTCTTAACAAGTATCCTAACTTCTCAGGGCCTCACTTCTCCCATCTTTCAAATTTTAAGAATTTGAAATATTCTAGCAATAATTTCTGGCTTCATAGCCACTGTCAGTATCCACTGCTGATTGGACCGTAACTGCATTGGAGCTCGTCTGTGAGACTTGGGCGGGAGGGTTAGGTGTAGAGGGCCGTGCGGCACAGTGACATCATCTATCCATTCCTGAGCCCTCCTCCTAGACCACAGCGCTCACCCTTGGCGGCACATCCGAATCATCTAAGGGGTTTAAAAAATTCTCAGTGCCAAGGCTGCATCTCAGACCGGTTAGAATCTTTCAGGGATGGACCTCGCATCAGTCCTTTTTGGACACATTTAATTGTCTTCTTATTTGTGCCTTACGTATCCATTACCATTCACCCTCAACCCCCAAAGGAGATAGGTCTGTGGGACCAGACACATGGCATTGAACTTGAGCGTACCATTTTGATAACAGCTGATGTTACTGTGTGTGTTTAACAACTGCAGTCAGAGCAAGCCAGGGCATGCGCACTGAGCTCGAGGCGTAGCTGAGCCCATGGGTCACCCCACGTCTCTACCATCCGGGAAGGAACTTTGGATACTCCACTGTCTGTTATTACCAACATTATTGCTTAACTCAGTTCACGCATTCAACAGATATTTATCGAATGCCGGCCACGTGCCAGGCACGTGTGTCCTGGAGACTCTGTGGAGAGCAGAAATTAACCAGGTAGAGGGAGTAGCACATGCAAAGTCCTCGTGGCAGAAAGGAGGTTGGGCAATCAGAAGAACTGAAAGGATGGTCCTGTGGCTAGAGCAGAGACAGTGCCAGCTGCACGTGGTGCAAGGAGGCTGGCGATGTGGGAAAGTGCCCGCCTGCCCGACACCTTGTGGGCAGAGCTGTAGCTGCAGAGAGCATGCGGGGAAGTCGCCGTCTGTGCATCGTCTCCAAACGTGTTGCCTTTCAGCAGTAGACTGTCTTTAAGACCTTAATAAAAAGATATTACTAGCAAGAACAGTGTGAGACCACGATCATGAGTCATACAGAGGAGGTAACCCAAGGGCAGCACATTTTTATTTGCTTCCCTCCCAGACAGACCAGCAGGTCCCGCCCCCAGGGTGATGCCCCCTGATAACAACAGGTCATCTGCACCGAGAGCTCAGTTTGTGCCGGGCATGACTGCAAGCACTTTATTGCCTCTCGAAGCTCCATTACCAGTCTGTGAGATAGGAACTATTACTATCCCTTTTTCTGTTTTGGAGAGACACAGGGAGATTAATACATACGAACGCATTTCGTTCCAAGAGTGCGTTCATAAGTCCAGTTTGTTTGTAAGTCCAAGAAAGTTAGCCTAGGTACCCAACTAACACAATCGGCTATATAATACTGTACTATAATAGGTTTATAATACATTTCACACAAATAATACATTAAAAACAAAAATTTTTTAAAAATAAATTTTTTTTTTTTTTGCGGTACGTGGGCCTCTCACTGCTGTGGCCTCTCCCGTTGCGGAGCACAGGCTCCGGACGCGCAGGCTCAGCGGCCATGGCTCACGGGCCCAGCCAATCAGCGGCATGTGGGATCTTCCCGGACTGGGGCCCGAACCCGCGTCCCCTGCATCGGCAGGCGGACTCTCAACCACTGCGCCACCAGGGAAGCCCAAAGAAAACATTTTTTTTTTCAAAGAAAACATTAATCTTACAGTACAGTACCCTGAAAAGTGCAGTGGTCCAGTACAACAGTTGGCATACAGGGGCACGTCCGCATCTTTGAAAGTTCACAACTTGAAGATTTGTGTGTAGGGGACTTACTGTAACATAATCACACTAATTTTCCACTAAGTGGGAAAACTCGGAAATGAACCCAGGCAGTGTCTCTCTGGATGGCCACTTGATCGTGGTGCCATGTTGATGTTCGAACATGATGGTGGTTTTGCTTGAGTGGTTCGTGTTGAAACGTTTTATTTTATTCAGAGAAAATGGAAGCCATGATGAGGTTTCAAGTGGGTAGTAGGAAACACGGTCAGATGGTATTTCCGCTCTGTTTGCACAGATGATGGACAGTTGACAGAGGCATCATTATCCCTATGAGGTGATACACAGTGCACGAAACCAGATAATGAAGAAAACAATAACAGCTAATTGAAATTTCAGGGGAACTTTAGATAATATAATAGGTATAATATAATTACTGGTTTTGAGGCTGATTGAATGAACTCACTTGATGCATGTGCTGTCAGAAAATTGTCCTGCCCCAGGAAAGCACTTAACGCCTTGTTGGAAACAGGACTCAAGTGTTTGGCTAGATTGTTGTGAAGCGTGGATTCAAACTCACACATCCTATAGTCTGGGGTGAGAAACAAGAGTGCTCTGGAAACTACATGGAAAATTATATGGAAATTGTGGTCTTATGTATGCAAGCGAGCTACGTATAATCCAGGGAAATTAGTTAATTGCCAAGAGCCTTGGGCTCGTCTGGAAATGATCATTGCCACCGTCAACATCAAGTTCTGTGTTTTGGGAGTTTTTTATTTTATTTTTTTATTGAAGTATAGTTGATTTAAAGTGTTGTGCCCATCTCTGCTGTACAGCAAAGCGACTCAGTTATACACACACACACATTCTTTTTTTAATAAATTCTTTTCCATTATGATTTATCACAGGATATTGAATATAGTTCCCTGTGCTCGACAGTAGGACCTTGTTGTTTATCCATCCTGTATATAATATTGAATAGTTTACATCTACTAATCCCAAACCCCCAGTCCTTCCCTCTGCCACATCCTCAAGTACTGTGTTTTGATGGTCTGTGATTACAGGGCATTTGGTCCATGGACCCATTAACAAGAGGGATACAGATTCTCTTTTAACTGATACGCTGAAATAGTCCACACTCTAATCAACTTTCGTTGAGTACCTTTCTGTACCAAACAGTATCTCATTTAATTTTCAGAATAGCCCTGGCAAAAGAAGTGAATCCCCATCCTTAGAGATAAGGAATGTGCCCAAAGTCTCTCAGTGCATCCGGGAGAGGGTGTAGGGTTTGCTCCAAAGTCAGCTTGGCTCCACAGCTGGTACTCTTGGCTCTCCCTAGGAAAACATGTCAGTGAGACTTTACACCCATTACCAGGATGCACTACCAGCGTATAGAAAGGACCCTATTTTTTTTGGCAGACAGGGACGTGGAGGTCTGGTTGTCAGTTGACTGCTAAAACTTGGACGTTGGCTGAAGCTGCAAGATTATATACGGTCTGTGCTCCCTTCCCTCTCTCACTGAAATAAAGAGAGATTCAACTGTGGGGATGTTTATCCAAACCCGCGCCTGGAGCCTGTCAGGCACCCCGGCAGCCCCGTGGCAGCCCTCAGAGCCAACGGAGGGTGGTTTCTTTTGTCCAACAGCTGCAGAACCAGGAGCTGCTGAGGGCGCTGATGAGGAAGGCTGAGCAGGAAATCAACAGCAAAGTGATTGAAACGTTGAAGAGACTGGAGGACCCTGTGCAGCGACAGCGGGTCCTGGTGGAACAGGAGAGGCAGAAGTACCTGCACGAGGAGGAAAAGGTTGTCCGGAAGTTGTGGTGAGTGTGGTCCCTTTTTGCATGCTTAGCTGCTCAACCTGGAAGGCAAGCCTGTCTTTGCCAAGGAGGAGGCACTTCCTAGACGGTGTTCCGAGCCTCTTTCTTTATTGAGCACCTACTGTGTACAGTTAGAGTTCTGCTGGTTCTGGGTATCCACGGACACTTAGCTAGTGCCCCTCCATCCAGGCCCAGGAAATTCAACAATCCTTGGGAGTCTGAGCTAGTCTCTTTATTTATTTATTTTTTTAATTATATATATTTTTTGCGGTACGCGGGCCTCTCACCGTTGTGGCCTCTCCCGTTGCGGAGCACAGGCTCCGGACGCGCAGGCTCAGCGGCCATGGCTCACGGGCCCAGCCGCCCCGCGGCACGTGGGATCCTCCCGGACCGGGGCACGAGCCCGCGTCCCCTGTATCGGCAGGCGGACTCTCAACCACTGCGCCACCAGGGAAGCCCTGAGCTAGTCTCTTTAAAGCCGGAGCATCACACTGTTCTACAGGGCTTGGCAACGCCTAAAATTAAAAGGGGCCAGTTGCAGAATCCAATGATAAATGGGAAGTCTGCATTTAGTCTCAATAAATTAAAACTAATAGCCAAAAACACAGCGCCAAAGTTATCCTCCTATTATTCAACGGTAGTTAAAATCACAAAAGAAGAATTTAAATGTAAAGTATGTTTGATCCAGAATGAAAGATGCTTCCTTGAATGTTACCCATCTTCTGTGAGGTTCTTATTGAAAGCATCCATCAAGTCCCACTATTGAAATGAGCAGAGTTTTATCATGCCTCAGTCACTGGGGCAGGCCCATATTTTATGTTAATGTATGTTTTGTTATGCGATGAAGATTTATCATAGAACAATTTCACCTTTTAGTATAATGAATAATCATTTGCGAGCGTTCTTCTAGTGTTGGTATTTTTTTTGAGTTTCATAAAGCCTTTTTTTTAAATTATTTTTTAAATGTTTTATACAGTTTTTAAAGGTTATACTCCATTTATAGTTATTACAAAATATTGGCTTTATTCCCCATGTTGTGCAGTACATCCTTGTACCCTATCTTTCACCCACTAGTTTGTACCTCTTACTCCCCGACCCTTACATTCCCCCCTCCCCGCCTCACTGGTAACCACTAGTTTGTTCTTTGTATCTGTGAGCCTGTTTCTTTTCTGTTATATCCACTAGTTAGTTGTATTTTTTAGATTCCACCTATAAGTGATATCATACAGTACTTGTCTTTCTCTGACTTGTTTCACTTAGCATAATGCCCTCCAAGTCCATCCATGTTGCTGCAAATGGCAAAATTTTCACTCTTTTTTATGGCTGAGTAGTATTCCATTGTATGTAGGCAATTCTATTGTCTCTTGGAAAGCTTAAACCTCCCAAAATGGGACTGTGAGGGAGCAGCTTCCAAATTCTTTTCATGACCAGAATCACCAGAAGCCAACAACATGATGGAGAGTACTATGCTCTATCACCTATTTGATATTTGAGGTGTAGCTTATGGCACCTCATATGCCAACCCAATGTGCCTGATTAAAATTAGAATACCCCTCTCAGTAGCAGTCTAGAGGAAGAAATCAGTTTGAGTTATTATTTTCCTGAAGAAGAGAATTTGACGATCGTGCATCATCTCAAGAGTAGCCTCTGGGGCTTCCCTGGTGGCACAGTGGTTGAGAGTCCGCCTGCCGATGCAGGGGACACGGGTTCGTGCCCCGGTCCGGGAAGATCCCACATGCCACGGAGTGGCTGGGCCCGTGAGCCATGGCCGCTGGGCCTGCGCATCTGGACCTGTGCGCTGCAATGGGAGAGGCCACAACAGTGAGAGGCCCGCGTACCACAAAAAAAAGAGCAGCCTCTAAATTTTTATTTAGTTCATGCCTTTATAGACAGTTAATCACCCACCATGAGGTAAAAAGGGTATTATTTGTCTGAAACATTTCTGTGACAGCCCGATTGTCTACAACTACATCTCAAGGTTCTTCTTGAAAAGTTCTTTTAAAAAAACATAGCCTTTTAATATTTTTATAGAATTGCCAATTATTTTTCCTTCCAGCTTAATTGAGATGTAATTGTCATACATCACTGTAAGAGTTTAAGTACAGCATAATGATTTGACTTACACACATCTTGCAACTATGGCCACAGTAAGTTTAGTGAACATCCATCATCTCATAAAGATACAAAATTAAAGAAATAGAAAAAAACATTTTTTCCTTCTGATAAGAACTCAGGATTTCCTCTCTTAACAGCTTTCATATATAACCTACAGCAGTGCTAATTATATTTATCGTGTTGTACATTACACCCCCGAGTACTTATTTATATTATAACTGGAAGTTTGTACTTTTCTCAACCTGCTGCCTACCCGGGGACACTCAAGGCTCTGGCAGTGGACTAGATGTTCGCTTACTGCCACCTAGTGGTTCTTCAAATCAAAGCTCTTTTCCTGTTTCTTTAAGAGGGGTTTTTCTGTTGTTGGATTTACAGGCAAACTGCAAGGATGCACCCCATCTAGGGTGGGGTTATTAATGGGCCAAGGCGACAGGATGTTATTATTGGTGTGTTTGTCTGTTGAAGTAGGAGACCTTAATTTAGTTCTATTGGAACTGGCAGTACCCTAAGAGGTGTGTGTAAGTGTGTGCACACACACCCCAGAAATCAGATCTGTGATCATTTCTTCTCTTTGTAGCCTGGAGAGGACACTCAATCCTTACTGACAGGACAATTGGTATAAACCAGAGGTTCTCGGTCAGGGGCAAGTTCGTTCCCCTCCCCTAAGGACATTTAACAGTGCCTGCCGACATTCTTGTTTGTCACAAGTAGGGGAGGTTGCTACCGGCATCTGTCATCAATGGGCGTTGAATTTTGTCAAAAGCTTTTTCTGCATGTATTGAGAGGATCATATGTTTTTATTCTTCAGTTTGTTAATGCGGTGTATCACACTGATTGATGTGTGGATACTGAAGAATCCTTGCATCCCTGGGATACATTCCACTTGATCATGGTGTATGATCCTTTTAATGTGCTGTTGGATTCGGTTGGCTAGTATTTTTTGTTTGCTGAGGATTTTTGCATCTATATTCATCAGTGATATTGGCCTGTAGTTTTCTTTTTTGTGGTATCTTTGCCTGGATTTGGTAGCAGGGAGTGGCCTCATAGAATGAGTCTGGGAGTGTTCCTTCCTCTGCAATTTTTGAAATAGTTTCAGAGGGATAGGTGTTAACTCTTCTCTAAATGTTTGATAGAATTCACCTGTGAAGCCATCTGGTCCTGGACTTTTGTTGGAAGATTTTTAATCACAGATTCAATTTCAGTGCTTGTGATTGGTCTGTTCATATTTTCTGTTTCTTCCTGGTTCAGTCTTGGAAGGTTGTACCTTTGTAAGAATTTGTCCCTCTTCTAGGTTGTCCAATTTGTTGGCATATAGTTGCTGCTCCTGGCATCTAGTGTGTCGAGGCCAGGGGCGCTGCTAAACATCCTGCAGTGCATAGGACAGGCCCCAACACACACAGAAAAGAATTACCTGAGCCCAAAGGCCAAGTGCCAAGGTTGAGAAGCCGGACCTAAAGCCGTCCGGGCTCCTCCTTCTGCCCCCTCTGTCCCTCTTTCTCCTCTGTCACATTGCAGAGTGCACCCACCCTCCCTTAGTTGGTATCAGCAACACTGAAAACGAAGAGTGGGTCCTTGGTCAGCCAGGCGGCCAACCTGGGCCTCCCCGTGGACAGCCCCGGGAAAACGGCCTCGCACCTGCCTCATACCACAGCAGAGTATCTTCAGCCAAACCAAGCTACTCCTGTACCAGCTGCTTCCATCGCCTCCGTGGGCGTGGAGGGAGCGGCCAGGACGCGGTGCAGGAGGGGAGGCCAGGCGGTGAGGCTCAGGGGTCCCTCTGCTCCTGCACTGTCCTTATTGAAGGCCCCAGCATTCACTCCATCTGTGGTTTGCGCTCCCCCCAGTGACCTGGAAGACTTCGTTGAAGATTTAAAGAAGGACTCTGCCTTGGCCAGCCGCGTGGTTACTCTAAAAGATGTGGAAGACGGGGCTTTCCTCCTGCACCAGGTGGGAGAGGCAGTAGCTTCCCTGAAAGGTGAGTGTCCTCCTTGCGGTGGGGTGGGGGGAGTCTGAAGCCTGTTTCCTGGGGTGTTTGAAAATCTATCAGACAGTGAAGGATTCATTCGTGCACACGGGCAGGTACTCACCCAACACCTCCGTGTGCCAGGCACTGTTCTGGGCACTTGGGATACATCACTGCCTGTCTTCTGGGAGCTGATACTTTAGTGGTGGCTGTAATATTTAGGACTGAATGACTCTTAAGACCCTTAAGTACAGTGCACCAGGCACCTGTACCAAATTCATTAAACACAACCCGAGGGCCGCGTGAGCTTATCCCAGACATACAGGCAGGAAATGAGGCCTGGGGCTCTGCCTTGGCCCAGGTCACGCTCGGCCCAACTCGGCCTCAAGGCACGTGAGCTGCCCTGTGGTGGGTGAACCCCGCGCTTCTCAGCCCTGTCCAGAGTCGGGGTCGGGACAGGGGGCTTGCTGCTCTGGCTTTTTCCTACAGCTCACCAGCTGCTCTTGGCCCGCAGGAGAATTTCCAACCTTACAAAACAAGATGCGAGCCATCCTGCGCATAGAAGTGGAGGCCGTGCGGTTTCTGAAGGAGGAGCCGCACAGGCTGGACAGTCTCCTACAGAGAGTGCGCGGCATGACCGACGCCCTGACCACGCTGCGCAGGTGACCGCGGCTTCCTGGGCTGGCGGGGGGCGGGGCTGGGGTGAGAACTGATAGTTTGACGCCAGACTTCTTGTTGGTTCTGATCTCACAGCCAGGCAGTCAGCCGTATTTGGACATTGTCTGCTCCAGCCCTGGTGGTGGTAGGTGTCAAGAATATAATAAACAGGAACCCTGCCCTTATAAAGCTTCCTTTCCCACGTGGGAAACAGACACGACTACCACGCATGAACCACTTCCCAGTCTTCCCAGTAGTGGCAGTCCTGAATTTTCCTTTTTTTTTTTTAAGTAGAACTTGGAAATTACAGAGATGTTACCCCTTAGATCTTGGACCAGATTTGAGAGCAGGTCACAAGCAGAATATAAATTCTTGGGGAGAATTTTAATCACTAATAATCTTTAATCACTATAATCGTTTGATCAGGTTTGTAGGAGAAATATGTTAAATGTGCAGTTGACTTTTAGATGAATTATTAACTATAAGGGAGCAAGTGAGATTTTTCTAGTAACAGTGACCTCAAAAGGAACCTCTTTTGAGATGCTAAGACTACAGAGCGCACTATAATCACCTGTGTAAGTTCCAGGATGCCAAAAATAATCTGAATTAGAACAACAAGAGGCCTCTTCCTGCAGAGACCTCGTCTGCCTGGGCACAGGAAGAGGTTGTACGTGAATTGCATTTTCTCACAGGTTCCCTCATTTAAAATTGCCAGAGTGAACTTTTCCTTCCCGTAGGATAAAAATATGTTCAAAGAATTCTTAATTACGCTCTTACCTAAATAATTACGCTCTTACCTAAATGTGGTAACCCACCCACAAAGCCTAAAGCAAACCATCCTTATTAAGTGTTTAAAGAGGGAGCAGCCTGGCTGGTAACGTTGCCCACCCTCCCTTCTCTTCCACGAAAAACAATTTTTAAAAAATTTTAGAGCCAGCACAGATGAAGCTCAGTATTTGTCTTATCTCCATCTAAAAAAAGATGGGATTGTGTGTCTTGAATGTTACAGGACTTTGTGTCCCATAAATGCTCGGTGGTGGGAATGATAGATAAAGCCAGTTAAGTAACTTTAACAATAAAAATAGCAGAAATATTAGCTGCTCATCACAGGCCTTTACACTATTAATCTTTCCTTGGTATCTTCCCGGTATAACATGCTGCACTCAGCACTGTGGAAGACACAAGAAGGAAGGTAGGAATATGCACGACCCCAAGGACAGGCACATGTCCTGGTGCCTGATAGAGAAGACAGAGCGGGTGGCAGTCACAGTTCAGAGCAACTTAGCGGCTTGGGAAGATGCTGAAGGGATTTGGTAGGTGTTGAATTTGAGGTGCTGGAAGGATAGCAAAACAGAGCTGCCCATGAGGCACTTAGAGTTAAGGGAGTCCCTGCCTAAGTCGGAGGGAGAGAGGGAGGAGAGGTTTAGAGTTGGAAGTCGCCTTCATGAAGATGATTACTGAAAATGGAAGCGATGCCTATGATAGAATGAGAAGGAAAGGAAGAGAGAGACCCTTAGGGATTTGGGATTGAAGGGACGGGGTAGGTAAAGAGCAAAAGAAACAAGTGAGTGGAGAAGGAGACAATGTCTTCTTTCCAATCAAAAAAAAAAAAGCATTTTGCTAAGAAGGGAAGGAGGGACTAATTAAAAATTATGGGTCGAGTGCCATGTGTGACAGAGTCTCCCATGTAACTACATTGATCGTAGCACCCAGCCCTGAGGAAGACATTGAACAGCACTGTCACCGTCACTATTATAATCTCCAGAAAAGTATCTGAGGCTCACAAAGGTGAAGTTCCCGGCCTTACAGAGCTAGAACATGGCAGAACTGATACTCAAACACAAGCCTGTCTGACCCCGAAGGTCATGTCTTTGCCGCTGGACCATGGGTGGAGGTGGACAGACAGAATCAATGACCCCGCCCCCCGAGCAGAGGAGGACTAACCCGGCGGTTAGACTCAAAGTCACTCGTGATGTTGCAGAAAGGCTGGTCAAGTCCAGGTGGGGCAGCCAGATGGCACCAGGCTGAGCTGTAGGAAGAGCAAAGCAAAAGGAACTGGCATATAAACCACCCTCCCAAGACGTGGAGCAGTGAAAGGAGGAGAGAATGGAGGGTTTAGGAAGCTTTGGGTTAGAACCGAGCATCTACGAGAGCTGCCCAGGCCTGGATGGGGTGCAGGAGTTACTGTTAGAATCATGTGGCCACTTGATGTCACCACCCCCCAAACAGTGACAGGATTGCATCAGTCTGGACAGAACAGTGCACGTGGAAAGGGAAAGACAGACCATGTCCTGAGGGAAAAAGTAGGAAAGCAGCTGCCGGAGATAAGGAGGAGGCAATTAGGTTGCTATGGGAACCCTCAACTCTAAGCTGCTAGTCCGGGTTTTAGAATCTTAATTTTGCAACACAATCGTGCCTGGCTTTGGGATGACACAGCACTCAAGCATACCATACAACTAAAATGCACGTTACCTAGCTCACCAGTTCATGCTGCTGTGCGTGGTTTCTCCCAGGCATGTCACTGATGGGCTCTTGAAGGGCACAGATGCAGCCCAGGCCGCACAGTATGTCGTGATGGAAAAGGCCACGGCCGCAGAAGTCCTGAAGGCCCAGGAGGAGGCTCCCCGCGCCTCGGGCCAGCCCCTCCCCGGTGCGGGCGTCCCCGGCGACGTGAAGTCGGAAGTGGTGCCCTTGACGGTTCACCACGCTCAGAGCTCTCCTGTGGTCATCCAGCCGTCCCAGCTCTCCTCCGCGCTGCTGAACCCTGCCCAGCACTTGCCAGGGGGGCCCGGGCCTCACCCGGCCAGCCCTCCCGCTGTCACACAGGAGGTGACCTCAGCTCTGCAGTCCCCGCAGATGCCCGGGAATGGTTCCTCCGTGCAGAGCCTGTTCATGGACGAAATCCACAGTGTGAGTGCCAAGAACAGGGCAGTGTCTATCGAGGTAGAGTCCTATTTCCATTTTTCGTAATTCCATAAAGGAGGAAAGGATGTGGTCCTTTCCTTCCAAGAGTGTGGTTGTGGAGATAATGCATATATGTATCAAAGATATATTTTTACCAAAAATATATATAACTTGCTATTTTAATAACTTTCTATTTTATATACATATCAGTTTTTTTAAACTGTAAATGGGTTTCAATGGCCAGGTTGGGAGAGAGGCCATCAGATTTCAGACGAGGCTCAGGCACCCGACCTGTAGGAAGGTGAGGCAGTGGTGTGCTGTTGAACAACCGGCATTCTGATGGGAGAAGCCTCATTTGTACTGTCTGCCAGTTTCTGTGGTGCAAAGACTCCCACCATTGCTGACATCAGTGACCATGCTGGTGGGAAGAAGGGTGACAGTCAGCCCTCCCGAGCCAGTGTGAGCTGGGAAGGGTTTGCCAGTGACCTTGAAAATGAAGTAGAATCTGGGTAAGCAGAGGGTGGTAAGAACATTCTAGGATAGAGGGATCCTGGGGCAAAGGCTGGACCTTGGATAAACCAGTTTAAGTGGAACAAGAAAGAGGAGCTAAGGCTGGCAAAACAGGCTGGAAGCTGGTTTGGGGCAGCTTACTCACCATTCCCATGGGGCCAAGGTTCATTTCATGGGTATCAGAGAAATGCTGTAGCTTGGACCAGTGATAAAAAAAATGGCATCTTCAGAAAATTAATCTGGAAACAATATGCAGAATAGATTAAGGTAGTGGGTCTCGAATTAAGGGTGCAGGATAGGAAGTTGTTACAGAAGTCTCAGAAGGAAGGAGAAAGAAGGTCTCAAGGTCACACAACATGGAGAGAAAACTTGCTGTGTTCGTAAATATTCTTTTCAAGAGCTGGTGTAGGTGCTCAAGCAGCACATTGCGTTTCCCTGGCTCTCTCCTTCCTCTTCCCTAAAATGTTTCCTCCACTCATTACTGTGTCCTTAGCCACCTGGTCCTAAGCATTCCTGCCTCTCTTGCAAGTCAGCAGCAGCAAACTCTGGTTTCAGGAGGAGATGGACCTCTTAAAACCACTAAGGCCACAGTCATGGCCACTGGGCCTCTGAACACTA
This sequence comes from Delphinapterus leucas, assembly GCF_059928025.1. NCBI lineage: Eukaryota > Metazoa > Chordata > Mammalia > Artiodactyla > Monodontidae > Delphinapterus > Delphinapterus leucas. The sequence continues at coordinate 11,234,785 of NC_143130.1, read as the reverse complement.
GGTAGCTCCCCTCTGCTCCAGAGTCAGTGGCTGTGCCCCCTAATCCAAGTTAGCTGCTTACAAAATGCATAAGATGGGGTGGAGTGTGATTGGCTGATGATGATTCTGCCTATCAGAGTCAGGGAGGGGACCAAAAACATGGTTGCTCCTGAAAAGTAGTGGATTCACCACTTCAAACATCTCTACATTTAAAGGATGTCAGTAGGATGATTCTTTTATTTAAAAAATGTCTATGGAGAACCCACTAGGCATAGTTACCATTGTTACATGTATATTTTAAGTAAGTTTTGATGGCACACTTACAAGTCATCTCTGAAATGCTCTGATCCACGATAAGGAGGCCTGAGTCTTCCTGACAGCTCTGCTACGGAGCTTCATTCACTCAAAAGATGTTACTGAGTCCTAGTATGTGCCTGGCCTTCACAGGCTCTGGGGTTGGCAGTGAACAGAAGGGACCAAGCCCCGGCTCTGGTGATAATAAATGCTACGAAGGAAAACTAGAGGAGGATAAGGATGGTGACAGTGGTGGCTGTTACTCATAGAGAGTGAATCTCGGGCAGATCCTTCGTCTCACTGGGCCCCAGTGTTCTCGCATGTAAAATAGATTGATTGCGTGATCTCCTGGGTCTTCTCCAACCCTGACATTATGGGGTTCCACTAATCCTGGTGCTCATTTCCACTCTATCCTCCTGGAATGATTAATGTGGCATCTCAAAATCACAGGAAAATGCTCTTTTAAAAAATGTACGGGTATTTAAAAATGCATTTTATATATTTCTCCCTCCTGTAGAACCTGATGGAGCTTAGAGATATCTCAATAGCCCCTCATTTTGTAAACAGGAGAATGTGACCCAGAAGATCATACAGCAATTCTTTGACAGCAGTGGAACTAAGACATAGGATTAGTGAGTGTTTTGGTGTTTGTTTCTGTTTCTTTGAACATCTCCTCTACAACGGAAACTCAGTGTAGAAAAACAAAACCTTAGTTATGGGATACACGCCTTTGAACGCGTATATCCCTGTGTCCCTGCCGTGAGTGCTGGCGAGTATGTAGTAAGTGCTCAGTAATAAGTGAATGAATGAATGGTTGGGTTTCTGAGCTTGCTCCTCTGTGAATGAATACCACTTGGGCTTCAGTGGCAGCCCGTTTAAAACATGTAGCAGACAGCACAAGGGTCAGGTTTGTCTGATGTGCAGAAGTGTCCCTGGACACAGAAACCAGAGCATCACTTTACCAACACTTCAACTGTGTTATACTTCCTCCCACCCCGACATGCAATCTCAAAACTTTCTTTACTTGCTGTTGTCCTTCAGAAAGCAGAAAGGAAATGGGAAGAGAAAAGGCAAAATCTGGACCACTATAACGGAAAAGAGTTTGAGAAGCTCCTAGAAGAAGCCCAGGCCAATATTATGAAGTCAATTCCAAACCTGGAGATGCCGCCAGCCTCGGGCCCACAGCCAAAGGGCGATGCTCCAGTGGACAAGCTAGAACCTTCAGGTAGGGCGCTACCAGAGCTTTGTGGGCTGCTCACCCTCGGGTCAGTGTGGTGCCACCCACATAGGCACAATCTCTCACTTCCTAAAAACCTTATAAAGTAAAAGAAAAAAAATTAATTGGAAAAACAAGCCCCAGGTGTCCCTAGAGCCTCCCTACTAGTTTTTGTTGTTTTATTGACTACTACTTTTTAGTTATAAACATAGTAGGGAAACTGTGTTCTGCACTAGGAATCTAGAACAATGCTCACTAAGGAAAAATGTAGCTCCCCAGTTTCTGCCTTTCCTACGAATTTATGACCCTTCACAGCACCAGCTGGGAGAATATGAGACCTGCGTTTAAATTGAGAGGTTTTTCTTAGAAAACGTCAGCTTTTATAGGGATATTAGATCACAAGGAGAAATCGCATTTTTTAAATCAAAATTATTAGATGGTATATTTAATCAACCGAAACTATGGAAATTAAGCATCAGTGTGTCAATAATAATACAAAAAAGCTGTTAAAAAACTTAACCTGCTAAATCTTCAACCAGTTACAAACCGTGTGCCTTATTCTCATCTTAAAATTACGGACAGCATATCTCAAGTTGGTCAAAGAGGGAGCCTTTGTCATTACACATGAGAGGGAGACCAGAGCCCACCTCCAGGGCCCATCAGCCTGTGCCCGTCCCCAGAGGCAGCCATCCCGAGGCCAAGCTGCTGGCCTAGGACAAGACACATGTCCCAGTGGTGCTGGTGCCCTGTAACCTGGCACCCTCTACATAAGACAGGGACCGCCCACTACAAATAATCACTGGCTTGTCACCCTGATGACTTAGCCAAATCTTCATTACAACTTTCAGCAGGAAGTCCTCAAGCACCTCCTCTAAACAACTCTGTTTCAGTTGCTCAGAAAAGACACACACACTCCTGGGAGGCCAGGCAGGCCTGTGTGTCCCCAGAGTTGGGACAAAGGCCAGCTGGAAGCTCTGACCCCGAATTTCTTGTTTTACCACTTTTGTGAGCTCTTAGATAGAGTGTTGGTAAAAGGCTGAAGTGAAGAATGTTGGTAAAGGGCAGGAGTGAAGCTCTTTCCATTTTGAGAGAGAAATGCCGTTTGGGGGGCATTTTTCTGGGGAAAGCTCAGCAGACAGCTTCATCTCCCAACCTTTGGTGTTAATACTGATTTGTAATTCTCTCATTTCTGCATTTGCTGCCTCCTTTTCTTAGCAGAGAACCTTTTCTAACCACATAACCGTGACCAAAACGATCCACTTTCTCCCTGACTTGTCCACTGACACCTTCTGCCTCTGGCTCTTCCTGGGCCAGATTCTACTCTAACCTCCTCTCCTGCCAACACTGCTTTCCAGACTCAGGGATGAAGGCTCTGCAAGCCATGCAGGGAGCTCTGACCCTTCATCTCTCCAAGTAACACTCAACTTTTTGGGGTAACAAGAGATTTGTTTAATAATAATAGGTAATACTTGCATAGCATTTACTATAAGCCAAGCACTCTTCTAAATGCTTTATGTATATCAAGCCCGTTTGATCTTCACAACACCCTGGTGGAGATGATATTACTAGAATACCCATTTAACAGATGGGAAAACTGAGGCAGAGAGAGGTTAATTAACTTGTGCAGGGCCTTTCTGCTTAGGGCCTGTATTTTCAGTTGTTGCACTATGAAGAGAATAGAGAAATTTTTAAGTCAGATTGCATCAAGTTTCTAGAAATACATTGGACTTTCTGGATGTTATCTCGAAAGATGATTTTGCAATGACACACTGTTTTCCAGAAGACTCTCCAAATTCAGAACAGGACTTGGACAAGCTGGGGGCTAAGTCCCCGCCTCGTCCTCCCCCACCTCCACGGAGGAGCTACCTGCCAGGATCGGGGCTCACCACCACGAGATCCGGCGATGTGGTCTACACCAGCAGGAAGGAGAATGCCACCACAAAGGTCTGATGGGTGAAGCCCTGGTAAACTGTCTCTGGGTTCAGATGCTGCCCTTAGACAAAGTCTTCTCTGTTCTCATTTAGAACATAAAAAGTAGTGAGGCAGAGAAGAGAAGTAGAGAATAAACTAGGTCTCCAAGGAAGCGCCATTGAACTAGGTGGCACTGTGTTCCAAGGTGACACTGAACTAGGCTCTCAGGCACCTTTAAGACATGTGTAAGGAATGACCATTGCACAAAATTGCACACATGGGAAAATGTCAGCCAGTGCTATAGGACTAGACTCAGCACCAGGAGTTTTAGCCTTACTTGACTTTTAACTGTCTGTGAAATGCAAATCACCAGCTACTTCCCCAGCAAAGCACACTAAGATTGAAAACGGGGGCCTGAGGGGTAAGCAAAAGAAAGATCATCCTACAAAGGTAACTGAGATTAGCTAACAGAGTTGTGGGAGTCTTCAGAAAGAGGTTCAGAGAGCTTTAACTTCCACTTAACCTGGCAAGTTTTGTCATGTATGTTCAATGTAAAATACAATTTCCAAGGAGGGCCTTTCTTAAAGGCACTGAAGTTACAGTCTTATTATAATTCTTCAATCCGTTTGCCAAAATGATACCTTGGGCAAAGAAAAACCCAAACTAAATGCAAGTAGACAAATTTGAAGAGCTAGGAAGCCAGTGCACCAGGCAGTGAGAGAACGTGTATTCTTTTGTGCTCTGTCCCTCTTTTGCCAGCACCTGGGGGTGTTAAGCCAGTATCTGTGGTTTGCCTCTTTCTCAGGCAAGCAGTGAAGATGCTGGACCAAGCCTGCAGGCTAGAGCCACAAAGTGTCCAGCAGAGGAGCCTGCTTCAGCCTGGGCCCCGTCACCACCACCTGTCACTACTTCCTCCTTAAAGGATGAGGAGGAAGAAGAAGGAGACAAAATCATGGCAGAACTCCAGGTATGTGGATGCAGTAACTGACGTGGCCGCCTGCCCTTCCCATCCGGGACTCTGGCTGCGTCTGACGCCAGTTTATTAGCTAGAGAGGGCTGGGGAAGAGCCCCATGCCCCTGGGCCATGTAAGCTGCATCTCTGGCCTTGGCCTCCACTTTTCCAAGGTGGCACTGAACTAGGCTCTCAGGCGCCTTTAAGACATGTGTAAGGAATGACCATTGCACAAACAACTCAGAAAGTTTATACCAAAAAATCAATCCCAAGCTTTCCTAGCTCTGGCTGCTAGGATTGCCTTTCCTTTCCTTTCTTTCAGTGTGAAAATAGTCCCTGCTTCATTTTAAAAGCACTTAAGATGGGGATTAGAAATACCAGCCATTGTCCTGTCTTCCCAAGGACTGAGTAAAGCCCCCTTCAAGTGGTGTCCCCTTCTTTGGCTTTAATTCTTAGAATGACAGGCCTGGAATCATGTGGCCATCTGTCCTCCATACCAAGTTTCCAGTCAGTATCAATGTCATCTTTTCAGGGATTCCAAAAAGCTTAATAATTTTGTTTCCCGTCTTCTTTGTTCTATTTGAGAAATGATACTTTACTTTTAGATTTTTATGTGTTAATTGCCACAGTCTACTCCTAGGACTAAGGAGGGGGTACAAGGCTACACCCAAAGCTCATCCCACATTCAGATCATGGTGTGAATCTGCCCTAGGTGTACATTCTAAGAACTCGTCTAGACGACAGTCTGTTCATAAAGTATTTCATTTTGATCCATGAATTAACGTAGGATATTTTGCTGATTTGATGGTCAGGTCACAACCTCCTTCGGGCTCCAGCACATGTTCACTAAGGTACCGATGATCTTGTGCAGGCCCAGGGATCTGCCTTCTTCATTTGGAGGAGGGAGAACATTCTGACCATGTCACTTCCACCTCAGCTCTTCTGCTCTGCTTCCCATGGAAGTAATTGCCAACATTAAGCGCCTTGGGTTTTCCAGGGAAAACAGGGCTGCTGGTTTACTTGTCACATGCGTGAGCCCTGTCCAGCCCTATTAAAACTCAGACTGGCCTGAGACATCGCCTCCATCAAACAGTTTGGTCAGAGAATTTCATTCATAGGAACCATAGATTTATAAAGTTACTGACTCATGGAACAGTTGAGAGCATGGAGGCCTCCATCAGTTTATCCACTGAGGGCCCTCTGACTAAGACACTGGTACATCAGGGCTACATGTTGCTGGGCGTTGGTGCTTCTCCTAAGATGTGTAGGCAGATGCTGGGGCCATTCATTGTAGGATTTGCCCCCAAATTATGGTATAAGTAACAAATATGGAGGGAGAAAGAACGAGATAGTGGAGTAGAAGGACGTCAGCTCACCTCTCACAAAAACACCAAAATCACAACTGACTGCTGAACAACCATCAACAAAAAAGACTGGAACCTACCAAAAAAAGATATACTACATCCAAAGATAAAGAAGCCACAACGAGACGGAAGGAGGGGCGCAATCACGACAAAGTCAAATCCCATACCCACTTGGTGGGCGACACACAAACTGGAAAATAATTATAGTGCAGAGGGTCTCCCACAAAAGTGAGAGCTCTGAGCCCCACATCAGGCTCCCCAGCCTGGGGGTCTAGAATTGGGAGGAGGAGACCCCAGAGCATTGGGCTTTGAAGGCCAGTGGGGCTTGGTCGCAGGAACTCCACAGGACTGGGGGAAATGGAAACTTCATTCTTGGAGGGCACACACAAGGTCTTGTGCCCTCTGGAACCCAGGGCACACCTATGTGCAGTGACTTCATAGGAGCCTGGGCCAGACCTACCTGCTAGTCTTGGAGGGTCTCCTGGAGAGGTTGGGGGGCAGCTGTGGCTCACTGTGGGGTCAAAGACACTGGTGGGGGCATACTGGGAAGTACTCGTTGGTGTGAGCTCCCTGGGGGGCTTCCATTTTTACCTGCCCCACCTGACAGCCTGTAGGCTCCAGTGCTGGGATGCCTCAGGCCAAACAACCAACAGGGTGGGAACACAGCCCTAGCCCAAAGCCACCTCTAAACACACCCCTTGACATTTTCAGAGACCTCTGGGACAAGATTAGGTGCACCAACATTTGCATTATAGGGGTCCCTGAAGGAGAAGAGAGAGAAAGGGCTCGAGAAAATATTTGAAGAGAGAATAGCTAAAAACCTCCCTAACGTGGGAAAGGAAACAGCCACCCAAGTCCAGGAAGCACAGAGTCCCAGGCAGGATAAACCCAAGGAGGAGCACACACCAAGGCACACATTAATCAAACTGACAAAAAGACAAAGAGAAAATACTAAATGCAACAAGGGAAAAAGCAACAAGTAACATACAATGGAATCCCCATAAGGTTATAAACTGATTTTTTCAGCAGAAACTCTGCAGGCTATAAAGAAGTGGCATGATATATCAATATTTAAAGTGATGAAAGGGAAAAACCTACAACTAATATTACCCAGCAAGGCTCTCACTCAGATTTGACAGAGAAATCAAAAACTTTACAGACAAAAAGCTAAGAGAATTCAGCACCACTAGACCAGCTTTGTAACAAATGCTAAATGAACTTCTCTAGGTGAAAAAGAAAAGGCCACAACTAGAAACAAGAAAATTACAAATGGTAAAGCTCACCAGTAAAGGCAGGAAATCATTCACACACAAATGTGATATCAAAACCAGCAGTCGTGAGAAGAGGAGAGTACAAGTGCAGGATACTAGAAATACATTTGAAATTAAAAGACCAGCAACTTAAAAACACTCATATATATTATACAGACTGCTATATCAAAACCTCATAGTAACCGCAAACTGAAAATCTACGATACACACAAAAAAGAAAAAGGAATCTAAACACAACACTAAAGTTAGTCATCAAATCACAAGAGAACAAAAGGAAGAGAAGAAAAAAGACCTACAAAAACAAATCCAAAACAATTAACAAAATGACAGTAAGAATATACATATCTATAATTACCCTAAATGTAAACAAATTAAATGCTCCAAACAAAAGATACAGACTGGCTGAATGGATACAAAAACAAGACCCTTATATATGTTGTCTGCAAGAGACCCACTTCAGATCTAGGGACACATACAGACTGAGACTGAGGGGATGGAAAAAGGTATTCCATGGAAATAGAAATCAAAAGAAAGCTGGAGTAGCAATTCTCATATCAGACAAAATAGACTTTAAAGGACTGTTTATAAGAGACAAAGAAGGACACTACATAATGATCAAGGGATCAGTCCAACAATTGTAAATATATATGCACCCAACATAGGAGCATCTCAATAGATAAGGCAAATGCTAACAGCCATAAAAGGAGAATTCAGCAGTAACACAATAATAGTGGGGGACTCTAACACCCTACTTACAGCAATGGACAGATCATCCAGACAGAAAATCAATAAGGACACACAAGCCTTAAATGACACATTAGAGCAGATGGACTTAATTGGTATTTATAGAGCATTCCATTCAAAAGCAGCAGAATACACATTCTTTTCAAGTGCATGCAGAACATTTTCCAGGATCACACAGTGGACCACAAAGCGAGCCTCGGTAAATTTAAGAAAATTGAAATTGTTTCAAGCACCTTTTCTGACCACAGTGCTATGAGATTAGAAATCAACTACAAGGAAAAGAAAAAAAACCCACAAACATGCGGAGGCCAAACAATATGCTACTAAACAACCAATGGATCACTGAAGAAATCAGAGGAAATCAAAAATACCTAGAAAAAACAACCCAATCCAAAAATGGGCAGAAGACCTAAATAGACATTTCTCTGAAGAAGACATACAGACTGCCAACAGACACATGAAAGAATGCTCAACATCATTAATCATTAGAGAAATGCAAATCAAAACTACAATGAGGTGTCACCTCACACCAGTCAGAGTGGCCATCACCAAAAAATCTACAAACAGTAAATCCTGGAGAGGGTGTGAAGAAAAGGGAACCCTCTTGCACTGTTGGTGGGAATGTAGATTGATACCGCCACTATGGAGAACAGTATGGAGATTCCTTAAAAAGCTGAAAATAGAACTACCATACGACCCAGCAACCCCACTACTGGGCATATACCCTGAGAAAACCATAATTCAAAAAGAGTCACATACCACAATGTTCATTGCAGCTCTATTTACAGTAGCCAGGACATGGACGCAACCTAAGTGTCCATCGACAGATGAATGGATAAAGAAGATGCGGCACATATATACAATGGAATATTACTCAGTCATAAAAAGAAACGAAATTGTTATTTGTGGTGAGGTTGGTGGACCTAGAGTCTGTCATACAGAGTGTAGTAAGTCATAAAGAGAAAGACAAATACTGTATGCTAACACATATATATGGAATCTAAAAAAAAAAAAGGCATGAAGAACCTAGGGGTAGGACAGGAATAAAGACGCAGACCTACTAGAGAATGGACTTGAGGACACAGGGAGGGGGAAGGGTAAGCTGGGACAAAGTGAGAGAGTTTCATGGACATATATACACTACCAAATGTCAAACCTATAGCTAGTGGGAAGCAGCCACATAGCACAGGGAGATCAGCTAGGTGCTTTGTGACCACCTAGAGGGGTGGGATAGGGAGGGTGGGAGGGAGGGAGATGCAAGAGGGAAGAGATAAGGGGATATATGTGTATGTATAGCTGATTCACTTTGTTATAAAGCAGAAACTAACACACCATTGTAAAGCAATTACACTCCAATAAAGATGTTTTAAAAAAAATACCTAGAGACATGAAAATGAAAACAGGACGATGCAAAACCTATGAGACATAGCAAAAGCAGTTCAAAGGGGAAGTATATAGCAATATAATCTTACCTCAGGAAAAAAACCTCTCAGACAACATAACCTTACACCTAAAACAACTAGACAAAGAACAGACAAAACCCAAAGTTAGTAGAAGGAAAAAAATCGTAAAGATCAGAGCAGAAATAAATGAAATAGAGACAAAGAAAGCAATAGAAAAGATCAATGAAACTAAAAGTTGGTTCTCTGAAAAGATAAACAAATTGATAAACCTTTAGCCAGACTCATCAAGAAAAAAAGGGAGAGGGCTCAAACCAACAAAATTAGAAGTGAAAAAGGAGAAGTTACAACGGACACCACAGAAATACAAAGGATAATAAGAGATTACTACAAGCGACTATATGCCAATAAAATGGACAACCTAGAAGAAATGGACTGAACCAGGAAGAAATAGAAAATATGAACAGACCAGTCACAAGTACTGAAATTGAAACTGTGATTTAAAAACTCCCAACACACAAAAATCCAGGACCAGATGGCTTCACAGGCAAATTCTATCAAACATTTAGAGAAGAGTTAACACCTGTCCTTCTCAAACTATTCCAAAAGATTGCAGAGGAAGGAATGCTCCCAAACTCGTTCTTTGTGGCCACTATCACCCTGATACCGAAACCAGACAAAGATATCACTAAAAGAGAAAACTGATGAACATAGACGCAAAAATCCTCAACAGAATACTAGCAGACCAAATACGACAATGCATTAAAAGGATCATACACCATGATCAAGTGGGATTTATCCCAGGGATGCAAGAATTTTTCAGTATCTGCAAATCAATCAGTGTGATGCACCACATCAACAAACTGAAGAATAAAAACCATGTGATCCTCTCAATAGATGCAGAAAAAGCTTTCAACAAAATTCAACACCGCTTTATGATAAAAACTCTCCAGAAAGTGGGCATAGAGGGAACCTACCTCAACATAATAAAGGCCATATATGACAAACCCACAGCTAACATCAACAGTGAAAAGCTGAAAGCATTTCCTCTAAGATCAGGAACAAGACACGGATGTTCACACTCGCCACTTTTATTCAACGTAGTCTTAGAAGTCCTAGCCATGGCAATCAGAGAAGAAAAAGAAATGAAAGGAATCCAAATTGGAAAAGAAGAAGTAATACTGTCACTGTCTGTAGATGACATGACACTATACACTGAAAATCCTAAAGATGCTGCCTGAAAACTATCATAGCTCATCGATGAATTCAGTAAAGTTGCAGGACATAAAATTAATACACAGAAATCTGTTGCATTCCTATACACTAACAATGAAAGATCAGAAAAAGAAATGAAGGAAACAATCCCATTTACCATCGCATCAAAAAGAATTAAATACCTAGAAATAAACCTACCCAAGGAGGCAAAAGACCTGTACTCTAAAAACTGTAAGACGCTGATGAAAGAAATCGAAGATGATGCAAACAGATGGAAGGATATACCATGTTCTTGGATTGGAAGAATCAGTATTCTCAAAATGACTATACTACCCAAGCCAATCTCCAGATGCAATGCAATCCCTATCCAACTACCAATGGCATTTTTCACAGAACAAAAAAAAATTTTTTAATTTATATGGAAACACAAAAGACCCTGAATAGTCAATGCAAGCTTGAGAAAGAAAAATGGAGCTGGAGGCATCAGGCTCCCTGACTTCAGACAGTACTACAGAGCTACAGTAATCAAAACAGTATGGTGCTGGCACAAAACGAGAAATATATTCAATAGACCAATGGAACAGGATAGAAAGCCCAGAAATAAACCCATGCACCTATGGTCAGTTAATCTTCGACCAAGGAGGCAAGAATATACAATGGAGAAAAGACAGCCTCTTCAATAAGTGGTGCTGGGAAAACTAGACAGCTACATGTAAGATAATGAAATTAGAACATTCTCTTACACCACACACAAAAATATATTTAAAATGGATTAAAGACCTAAATGTAACACTGGATACTATAAAACCCTTAGAGGAGAACATAGGCAGAACACTCTGACACAAATTGTAGCAATATCTTTTTGGATTCACCTCCTAGAGTAATGAAAATAAAAACAAGAATAAACAAATGGAACCTAATTAAACTTAAAAGCTTTTGCACAGCAAAGGAAACCATAAACAAAATGAAAAGACAACCTACAGAATGGGAGAAAATATTTGCAAACGAAGCAACCAACAAGGGATTAATCTCCAAAATATATAAACAGCTCATGCAGCTCACTATCAAAAAAAAAAAAAACCAGCTCAATCAAAAAATGGGCAGAAACATTAAAAAGAATAATGCCTTTTGCAGCAACATGGATGGACATAGAGATTATCATATTAAGTGAAGTAAGTCAGACAGAGAAAGACAAATATCCTGATATCACACACACACAAATTCCAAAATCCCACCAGGGTATTTACTGTTGCTTTCTTTCTCCAACAAGTAGTTATTTTCTTTAATTGATTAATTATTAGTGATGTCTTAATAAAGATTAATGAACACATAATAGTATTTATTGTAAACTCTACATTTATTTAAAAAAAAAAAAAAAAACAATGGGCAGAAGATCTAAATAGACATTTCTCCAAAGAAGACATATAGATGGCCAAAAGCACATGAAAAGATGCTCAACATTCCTAATTATTAGAGAAATGCAAATCAGAATTACAATAAGGTATCACCTCACACCAGTCAGAATGGCCATCATCAAAAAGTCTACAAAACAATAAGTGCTGGAGATGGTGTGGAGAAAAGGGAACCCTCCTACACTGTTGGTGGGAATGTAAATTAGTACAGCCACTATGGAGAATAGTATGGAGGTCCATAAAAAACTAAAAATAGAACTACCATACGACCCAGCAGTCCCACTACTGGGCATATATCTGGAGAAGACCATAATTCAAAAAGATACATGCATCCCAATGTTCATAGCAACACTATTTATAATAGCCAAGTCATGGAAGCAACCTAAATGTCCATGGACATATGAATGGATAAAGAAGATGTGGTACCTATATACAATGGAATATTACTCAGCCATAAAAAAAGAATGAAATAATGCCACTTGCAGAACATGGATGGACCTAGAGATTATCATACTAAGTGAAGTAACTCAGACAAAGACAAATACCATATGATACCACTTATATGTGGAATCAAAAACATAAATAAATGATACAAATGAACTTACTTACAAAACAGCAACAGACTCACAGACTAAGAAAATAAATTTACGGCTGCCAAAGGGAAAAGGTGGCGGCAGGGGAGGGATTAATTAGGAGTTTTGGATTAACATATACACACTACTATATATAAAATAAACAACAAGGACCTACTGTATAGCATAGGGAACTCTACTCAATATTCTGTAATAACTTAAATGGGAAAAGAATTTGACAAATAGGTATACGTGTAACTGAGTCACTTTGCTGTACACCTGAAACTAACACAACATTGTAAATCAGTTATACTCCAATATTAAAGTATGGTATAAATAATAAATCATGGTATCAATAAATCATGACCTGGCTTGTTTCAAATGGATGACTAAGCACTAGATAACTTCTCATTTGTGAAGGGTGAACAACAAGCACTAATGATCAAAGAAGTGAGGCTTTTAAGCTTGTGAATAATCCTGCACTAGCCCCCGAGAGAAGTAATTTTTGTTCCAGCCACTTAGAGCCCATCACTTGAGGATATTTCCCTCCACTGAAAGCTAATATCTTCGATGCTTCCTTTGACTGAAAGCTTTACAAAGGCAGAGTGTCTGGCTTCTTGTTATATTATTGGTGGTCAGGTAACAGTGGTGAGTGAAGTACTCTGACCCTAAGGTAACCAAACCTCATTAGCCAGCCTGCTGCATCGAAGAGTCGGGCAGCGGCCATGCTGGAGCCTTTGCAGGCTCTCGAGTTAGACGCCTCCCCCACCCACCAGCCCCTCTGAGGCAGGAAGGAGCAGCTGCAGCACCGCCCGCCCCGAGTGTAATCGTAGAACAGCTTTCCTGCTCTGCGTCACCAGGCATCAGAAGAAACCACAAGCTCCCGAGTCCAGGGTCTAACAGCCCAACGGAAATGCCGAGTGGCCTTAGCAAGCAGAGCCCCGGGCACCTCCAGGGCCCACGAGAACTGGGTGGGTGTCTAAGGAGGGAACTGGGAGCCAGCAGAGCGAGGGAAGAGCAGGCCGGGGAAGGTCCCAGGCATCCGCTCCGCTAGTATTTTAAAACCTGTGCTGGAATGTTCACCTGGGGAAAGCGTGAGGTATTCTTTGTGCCTGCAGTTATTTCCAAATGACAGTATTTGACATTAAGGAAATACGAGGCGATCAGTTCAAATTATTCACTTCAGTAACTGCTCTTTAATCCTGCCTGCACATGAGAATAATTTGAGGAGTTAAAAAAAAAAAAAAAATCCTACAGCCCAGAGAGTCTGATTTAATTATGCTCTGGGTGAGGCCTGGGTAACAGTATTTTTTTTCAACTGGGTGTCATGTAGCCTGATTGAGAATCACCGATTTCAGGACATTTCGCTGCTTGGGTTACTGTCTCTCCTGCTCTCTCGATCATATATATTGTCACTTCTTTTCTGCCCTATAGACACAGCAGATGCTTTTTCTCTGAGAACCGACCTCCCTCACTCAGTGTTCACAGGAGTGGCCCTGGGCTCGTATAACTACGATCCATCATTAGTTTTCAGAGACAAGTCTTCGGGGGTCAGGCAGCTCCCAGGCCACTCAGAATCTCTTGCGTGCTGAAGAGCTTGCTTTATTCTACGTGAGTCAGAACTACCCGGGGCACAGCGGTATGTTGCTACTGCAGACAGCGAATTGTTAAGGATTTCTTTCCTTTTAAGGTTTAATGGTTTGCAATATCTTGTGCCCCTTTATAATGAAGAGGAAAAAAAGACAGATAGCTTCTTAATTCATTTACGTATTCAGCATTTTTTAAAGGTCAAAGCCCTTTAAAAGAAGCCCTGCTAAATGCAGATCAGGTTCACCCAGACAGGAAGAAGGGGCGTTCTTTTCAAAGGCTCTATCCATTTAATCTTAGCCTGGACCAGAAAATAAGGAAGCCTTTGGCCCGGGCTTTGCTGACCTGAGGTCAGATGGGGAGCCGGTTTTCAGGGCGCTGACGCCCTGGCGTGACCCGCATGTAGGACCAGGCCGGGGTCTCGACCGGGAGATCCTCTGGATTCCCTGCCTGTTCCCTCTGACCTCCTTGCTGCACTCGGATCCCTGTTAACTCAGTGTTTTAATTCCTTAGGCATTCCAGAAGTGTTCCTTTATGGATGTAAATTCAAACAGTCACGCTGAGCAGTCCCGGGCTGACAGTCACGTTAAAGACACTAGGCCGGGGGCCACAGCCCTACCCAAGGAGAAGAAGGTAACGTGGCAATTACACGTTGGCCACCCGGTGGGCCGTCCTTCTTTCCTTGCTCTGACACTAATGCTGCTCTGTGCTTGAGCTTCTGTACCTTCTCTTTTTTCCTCACCCTTCTTTTTTTTGTTTTAAACTAATGGAGACACAGCTTGGGGTTTCACCAGAGATCTCTGGCTCAGGTTTCCTGAGCGGACGCTGTGTTCCTGTGCACAGCACACAACAGTATATGCAGAATTCAGGCATTATCTTCCCAAACCAGAGATATACATACACCTTCCAAGATTTTCTAGAACAATGCTGGTGGAACAAATGGAAACATCAACCAAGTAGGTAGCAGTTTTTCTAATTTGTATCATGTCTTCTGGACCAAAGACATCTACGTTAAAAGTAGGTGAAAGCTTTAGATTCCAGGAAGAGAATGCATAGCAGAGCTGTCTATCTGCCATCCACAGGCGTATCCGTGGAAACATACACACATGTATTTGCACACATGTTCGAGGATGCCAAACAGAGTTTTTGTTACTCTTAGAAATTCTCAAAGTGTACCTGCCAAGGTAGTAAGTTCAGTATCGTTTTGGTGCTACTAAACTTTGTGGCATTCTCATGGCTTCCAAACAGACGTCCAGGCTCTGAAACAGAGGTCACTGTCATGACATAGAACTTTAAGGAGAGGAGATTAACCTGCATATTTGAACTTCAACTTTGTGAGTTGAATCTAGAGCTTTTGTGATTTTTGGAAATAGAGCCATCTTATTTAAATGAAGCCTCTGTCTAAATTTCAGGGTAAAAAGCTTATCATGACCAACTCAAGCCTTAACATTTTGTGCCAGGAACTTGTATCTTAGAATTCAAAGGTTCTAGCGTCCTTTAAATAAAGTCAAACAAATCAGCCATAATATATAGCCCAGTAGTCACTCCGCATAGGTACCTCAGTGAAAGAGATACAGGATCACACAATCGGAGGGCTATTCTAGCACAGTCCTTCAAGAGGTGCAGTCCTGGGGCTTACAGCTCTCAGCCGTGCAGCCCCCCGCAGAGGCTGACCTGCTCCCCCCCGGCTCCCAGCTTTCCCAGAGCCCTCGTGTAAACTCCGCCAGCCACGGAGCTGGCAGGTGGAGCTGTTAACCAGGCGATGGGGATGGGGGCTCTCTAGGCACGGGGGAGATTAGGAGACTGTCTGGATAAATCCTTCTTGTGAGGGAAGCCTCCTATTAATGGGAATTGAACCCATAATTATCACACTGGAAATACGCTGCTTCTTCAGTCTGTGGACTTTCCTTCTGTGGCCTTATTAAAGCCAATTCACAGAAGGTCCTGGCAGGTCCTGAGTTATGTGCTGTACTTGGGCCAGTGTGACCGTTTCTTTTAAACACTGACCCGGAGCTTCTCGAAGATCCCTCTGGAGACAATCATCATCTCATTGTAGAATTTTGCTAATTTGCTAAAAAGCTGCATGGGGTTTCTTGCCCTGCAATTAGAAATCCACATTCCATCGATCACACTGATCTCAATCAAGGGTCCATCAGATACTAAGCAGGTCTGTACTGAATGCCCAAGACCAGGGCATTAAACACTAGGCTTAATTACAGATGCTTTTTCTGGATAATTAGTAGACTGATCTACTTCATAATAACCGTGACTATCAGACCTGTCCCCAAAGTATTGCCATTATTAACCTCTTCCTGGGCTATTCATCTACCCTTCTATAACTCAAATGTTTCTTAAAGTTTTTTTCCTCTTATTATGAAGTGCTAGTCTAGTACTTACTTTTATGCAATTTTTCTATAACTTATGTTTCTAATTTTGGTTTCTTGCCCAAATGCATATGGTCCCTGCTTCACCAGTTGTCTGAACAACCCAAACCTCGGGGCCCCAAAACAGATATTAATGAGGCTTAACTACCTTTCCTGCAGAGTCCTGACTATCTAAGACTACCTAAGATATCGTTGTGAGATTACATGACGACCGTGAACAAGTTACCCTGGACAAAGCTGATGCACTTACTTTGATCCAGGCCTTCATTTTTCTAGCCCACTTCCAAAAATGCTGGGTCATGTGAAACCTACACTTGACATCTTTATCTTACTGACTTTCCATTGGAGGATTCCTGCTAGTAGATCTGTTTTAAAATACGTATATTGCTGGGTAGCATTTGAAATATTTAACAGTGGGGATGACACGGGCCCTGACCAATCAGAACAGATGCCAGCCCTAACCCCCCAATCAGTGAGGCCAGCAGAACAGTAGCCCTGCAGATGCAATTCCTCCTGTGACTCAAGGGTAAAGGCGCACTCAGGTCCTAGCATGATATGCTGACTCCCTGTTTGGAGCTGAAACCTCATTTATTTTTCTTCTTGCAACGTTTACTTGATGCATTAGTTGTTGATTCTAAATTTAAAATCCCACCAAAGAGATGATATTGTTCCACTGTAGCAGCTGAATCTCGTTGCTCTTGTTTGGGGCCTGATGCGGCTGAGGGGAAGTTAAACAGGAGGTGTTTGGTGGCTCATGCACCTTGGATCCTGTGCCATATTTCCATGTGATAAATACTGACTTTGTTGTCTCTGTGCGTTATTGCTTGAATGTGTACAGACATTCTTTCTGGTTTTAACCAGGCAGCAGGATCGCTCTAGGCTGTCTTTGGTGGAGCCTGGGTTCTTGCGCTTCGTTATGTTGTCATTGCTTTAACCCAACAGGCTTCTTGGGATCGTGTCCCATCCTGTTCTAATCCCCTCTTCCTCTTGGGCTTCTACAGCCAGAAGAAAGGACAGCAGTGCCTTGGAAGTGACAAGGCATGGCTAGTGGTAGCATGGTGGCAGGGCCCGAGGCTACCGATACACCCGTGCCTGGTGGAGCATTCTCCATACCCGGTTCTCACTGCTGGGCTCTTACCTCCTGAATCTCTCGGTGAGAACCTCAGAAGTGCATCTTTCCTCGGCATCAGAGCACACAGAGAACCAGAGCTGAATCATGTAGTTAAAATATTGTACCTGATTACCTATTTGGTATAAATACCCAGAAATGAGAACTGAAATGTCTAGGTCAAACAGAAACCATTTCAAAGGGTTTTGATTTGTTTGTACCACCAGAGGGCCAAGCAGAAAAATTGTAGAGTACCCAGATCTTCATGGATGAAAGCTGGAGTCTTTGTTAATGGGTATTATATTAAAAATTCTTGTCTCTTCAAGGAAAAGCTGAATCATGTTGTCACAGTCACCGCTTGAGCCTCAAATATCTGTTTTGTAAATGTTTAGATGACATCTTGGCAGCATTGGCAGCACTGTCACTCTGGATTGGGATTTGATCATCTTGGCTACGATTAGTTTCAAGGTTATTTTGACACTTTACTTGGCAAGTTTAAGTACAAACTGCAAGTATGTTTTCAAATCTGTGATTTGACCAGGGAAAACTGGGTTTTTTTCATCTCAAAGTACCATACCCAAGCAATGCAGAGTCGTTATAGGACAATCCCCAAACAAGAAGCACAGATGAGACTGAAATATGAAATAACTAGTTGGCAGAGACGTGAAAACTTTCCTGGTCTAGTTCCTTGGTTTATAAGCAAGAAAACTGAGGCCCAAGGAAGTGAAATGACTTGCCTAAAATAACACAGTTAAGTGGCAGATCTGGGTTAGAGTCAAAAGCTGCCTGCTCATGTATTGTGCTTTCTATGATGCCATGCCACTCTTCTGGTTTTAGAGTCGGCTAAGCTCACAATCAGATGTTGAAAAGAGGAGGTGTTGGTCCAGAACTGGTCCCTTTATTCTCTTAACTGCTCCTCCCACCAAAATTTGAAATCCTTGAAATATTTTGCTAATTGAGATTTTCATCTTGTGCAAACACAGGGCATTTTTGGAAGTTGGAGAACCAAGCCACCCAAGGTAAACAGAGCTGTAGGCTTTGGACTGGTGTGTAACGAATGTGCTTGGCCCGCATGTTTTGAAGTGTAATTAAAGAAACAATCTAGTTGTAGCCCACTTTGGGGGGGTGTGGTTTTGTGGAGTAACATGTCCTACACTATTCTACCAGAATTGGGAATTTTTCCACGAAGACGTACGGAAATCTGATGTTGAATATGAAAATGGCCCCCAAATGGAATCCTGGAAGGTGAGTCCACCAGATCTGTGTTCCAACTGATACCATGCAGATTAATTCCCTTCCTTTGCAGATCCATTTCTGATCACTGTGTGTGGTTTCCCTCCTCCACTCTCCCTCCCAGGTTACCGCAGGGGCTTCCATACCTAATGACCATCCTAAGTGGGAAAGAGGAATGGAGAATAGTATTTCTGATGCAGCAAGAACATCAGAATACAAAACTGACATCTTAATGAAGGAAAGTTCCATATCCACTAAGAGTTTACTTAGAGACGGTAGAAACTATTCCCAGAAAAATGTGTCCCGGGTCAATTCTAGTTTCTCTGGCGTTAGTTCCTTAGAAGGTGAAATCAACAAAGGACCTAAAATCTCAGGGCTGCCGTACCCTGTATGTGACACTGAGAATCAGAAGATGAATTATGGGAAGACAAAGGGGGTGATCCAGCAAGGACAAGAAAATACAGATAAGTGTCACCTTCCCTCTCCCACTAGATCAACCGAATCGACTATTCGTGATGTCGAAACTCAAGACCAAGAGGTTCCCTTGACAGAGTTTGGTCAAGTTGTCCTAAGACCGAAGGGAGCCAGGCCTGCTAACGTGACGCCTGAGGAGGATGGAGAGTCAACGGCAGGCTCTCCCACCGAGGAGAGTGCAACCACCGACAGCATTGCCTTCATGATCACCAAAACCGCGGTGCAAGTTCTCTCCAGCGGGGAGGTCCGCGACATAGTGAGCAAACAGGGGCAAGATGTACAGACGGTCAACATTGACGCCAAAAAAGAGACAACTTCCCAGCAAGAAGGTACTGACAGTGAAGAGCCGGTCGTGTGCCTGGACAAGAAACCCGTGATCATCATTTTTGATGAACCCATGGACATCCGGTCCGCATACAAGAGACTTTCAACCATATTTGAGGAATGCGATGAGGAACTGGAGAGAATGATGACAGAGGAGAAGATAGAGGAAG
This sequence comes from Delphinapterus leucas, assembly GCF_059928025.1. NCBI lineage: Eukaryota > Metazoa > Chordata > Mammalia > Artiodactyla > Monodontidae > Delphinapterus > Delphinapterus leucas. Next base: position 11,215,175 of record NC_143130.1, on the reverse strand, counting down.
AGGAGGAGAATGGAGATACTGTGGTCCAGAGTAACATCTCCCAAAAGCTTCCTAAGGAGGGGGCCTCGGGCAACCTCGGAGCAGGGCGGGAGGCTGAGAGTAAATTCCAGCTGCACTTCCTTTCAGCGGAGACCGGAATGTCAGGAGGACAGGAAGTGACTAAAACCGAGCAGAGCAAGTTCAACCCAGCCGATTCTCCAAGTTCAGAAAGCCAGGGCGACACGACCGATGACCAGTTTGAAAGCCCCAAGAAAAAGTTCAAATTCAAATTCCCGAAAAAGCAGCTCGCCGCTCTCACGCAAGCCATTCGCACGGGAACCAAGACGGGGAAGAAGACGTTGCAGGTGGTGGTCTATGAAGAGGAGGAAGAGGACGGCACTTTGAAGCAGCACAGAGAAGCCAAGCGCTTCGAGATCAGCGGGTCTCGATCCGAAGACACCCCGAAAAGTATGCTCAGGAGACTAGAGCAGCCCAGTCTGGAGAGCACAGCTCCGATTTCGAGAACTGATGAAATCAGAAAAAATACCTACAGAACGTTGGACAGCCTGGAGCAGACCATCAAACAGCTGGAAAATACGATCAGTGAGATGAGTCCCAAAGCCCTAGTTGATACCTCGTGCTCCTCCAACAGAGAGTCTGTTGCAAGCTCATCCCACGTGGCCCAGGAGGCCTGTCCCCAGTCCTTGCTAGTCCTGGATGAAGCTCCCACTGCCCTAGAGCCCCCCTCGTCTGTACCTTCAGCTTCACGTAAGGTATCTTGGTCTGACGGAAAATGAAAAGAGCCAGCTGCTTTCTTAAATCTGTCATAATCACCATTAGCGAAAGGTGTCTTGTGATTTACTTGCTTCCTTTCAGGTGGCTCGTTTCGTTTGGTTTCGTTGTCTGTTCGCAATGATCCTTCCTCTCACACTTTCTCCCTCGCCTTCAGAACAACAACAACTAGGTGTCTAACAGCTAATTGATTCTGTTTTTACCTCTGTTGCTGACTGGTGTTGGGAAAACCGCAAAGGATGCTGGGTCAGCCATTTGCCGTTGGAGTGATTGCTCTGATACTCACATTAAAATCCGTTTGATCAGTAGTGGAGCAGTGTTATTCTGTTTGATTCTTCAAATTAACCCCAGTGGTGTCTCCTGATGTCCGTCTCCTAGATCTGTCCTGCATGTAGGGCTGTGGCTTCTCACATTGAGCTTTTCTACGCACAGTGGGGCGGCCTCGGGGGTAAGCCGCTCACACGCGTCCTTTCTCTCCCCCCCTTGCTGCTTCTCCCCACAGGGCCCCACGGGAACCCCTCAGACGAGCAGGATGCCGATCCCCATGAGTTCCAAGAACAGACCCGGAAGCCTGGACAAACCTGGCAAGCAGTCCAAACTGCAGGATCCCCGCCAATATCGTCAGGTAGTTTTACCTTAAACCCAGTATTGGATGGACACTCTTGCGCTTAAGAAGCAAGTCACTGACTTAGTTTATACCAAATATTGCATTTTTCTTTGTAAGATACGGTTTACGTACACGTCCTGGATCTGGGGGCATGAAGAGAGTCTAAAAGCCTCTGTTGAATTTCTCACCACTCTTTTGCATGCTCGCAATGAAACAGCTTTTACTTTGTGACTCCAAAGTTGACCTGTTAACACAAGGTGGCGGGCCAGGTGGCTTTCCTTGGGGGAGTGTAGTGGTTCATCAGAACACCTTGGGAAACCGAGACAGACAAAGCTGCCCTGAAAGTCACCAGCACTAACGTGTACGTGGACGGCATCGCACTAGAGGCCCATTAACACTCCGTCACGATGCCTCAGCCCCGCCCCAGTAACAGCCCTCACGCAACCCTCACGTCTCCACCCAGCACCCGGAGACGGTAGTAGAATGATGTGCCTGTTCTCACAAACACTCTTCTTCCTTCTTCCCTGTTCTGTACACCCTCTGCTCTGCACTTTGGGGGTTTCTCCCAGGTCCAGTACAGCACGACAAGACTTAGCTCAGGCCTTGAACTGGTTTGGTTTGGTGTCTTTGATTTAATGACTCTCAGAAGGGCTGTGTTGCCAGACCCTGTGGATTGATGGTGTTACCAGCTTTCTGACAAACTGTCTCCTGCCATCTTTATTTGCAGGCTAATGGAAGTGCTAAGAAAGCTGGTGGGGACTGTAAGCCTACTTTCCCCTCCTTACCTGCTTCTAAGATTCCAGCCCTTTCTCCCAGCTCTGGGAAAAGCAGTTCTCTGCCTTCTTCTAGTGGTGACAGCTCTAACTTCCCTAATCCACCTGCTACTAAACCATCGGTTCCTTCTAACCCTCTCAGCCCCCAAACAGGACGATCTGCTCCCTCTGCCTCCCTCATCCCCTCTGTCTCTAATGGCTCCTTGAAGTTTCAGAGCCCCGCTCATACAGGTAAAGGTCACCATCTCTCATTCTCACTGCAGACTCAGAATGGCCGAGCAGCCCCTCCTTCCTTCTCCTCCTCCCTGCCCCCCCCTGCCTCCCCAGCTTCACTGAATCAAGGTGCCAAGAGCATCAGGACCATCCATACTCCTAGCCTCACCAGCTACAAGGCACAGAGCGGAAGTTCAAGCAAAGCCACCCAGTCCACAGCAAAGGAAACCTCTTAAAGGCCAAATCCTATTAGGCACGAGTCGGAGTTGCATTTAAGAAAAAAAAAATTTTTAACAGTCTTCGACGAGTGTTTTCACAAGAGAATGTAACATATCGCTGTACTGTTTGAGGTTTAATGCTAAGTATGTGCTAAATACTGGATTAATAGATTTCAGTAAAGCTTGTTTGTTTTTTTACTTTGTCGCTGTTATAATTACATAGTGTTTACTGTCTCTATTCAATACCTGTTAAATGAAGTAAGCATGTGTTACCAAAAGAGAGTATGGCAGGAGAGAAGGGTGTGGTGAGACAAGAAAAAAATGTATGAAGCATGTAAAACATGTATGATTCCAGAATTTTAGTATGTTTTGTATAAAAATATTTTTCATTACGGAGACTAGACGTGAACAGAGAAATACACAAGTGTGACTATACAAATTGTAAAACAGATACTATAATATTTCCTTTTATTTTAGTGTTATTTAGCTTTATTACAGATTTCTATTTTTGTCAAAACTTCATGGTTCCTTTCGAGATCTTTTTTGCCAAAACATTTTGATACTGTAGCATTGTACATTTGAAAGTAGCGTGCTAGACAATAAGCCAATGAACTTCTACACAAGCCAACACAGAGGCACATGTAGAAGGCAATGATCAACCCTACTGCACTGCCATGAAAATTATGTATAATAATTTGCCGGCCCAAGCAAGCTAGTTTTGTTCTGTTTCTTTCTTTTTTCTCTTTTCTAACATATTGGGATTCTCTAGTTGTTTTCTTTGCAGTATCTAAATCCTTCCTTTGTTTTCTGAGACCTGGTAACCCACACTATTGCATTGTGGATTTTAGAATGTACGCTTCTGTACGGTTCTGTAAACTGATCAATTTTTGTAAATATATAAATAGACACCAAAAATACTGTATGTGACAGCACATAGAGTAGTTTTCCCACACCAAAGTTAATTTTTATGCATGCTTTAAAAATATATCTTGGGATGGGCAGAAATGGAACTTCCTGGACATTTTTAAAAAGCAACAAGTTTGCACAGCTAGAGTGTTTTTGTAAATAAATGTATTTGTATAACACAGTTATGTAATATACAGAACTATAAGCAGAGACTTTGCAAAACTAAATAAAGGGCTGCATGCTTATTATTTTTTGTACCTTGTCCCTATAACTACTTCCTAGTCAAAGAACGCAACCGTTACCAAGTTAAAAGGTTTTGGCTTTGAGGGCATGGTAAGTAAACATGTAACCAGATGCAAACTGCTTTTCTGAAAGTTGTGCTTTTCTTTTTTTCTTTTTAACATCTCTATTGGAGTATAATTGCTTTACAGTGGTGTGTTAGTTTCTGCTTTATAACAAAGTGAATCAGTTATACATATACATGTATTCCCGTATCTCTTCCCTCTTGCGTCTCCCTCCCTCCCACCCTCCCTATCCCACCCCTCTAGATGGTCACAAAGCACCGAGCTGATCTCCCTGTGCTATGCGGCTGCTTCCCACTAGCTAGCTATTTTACGTTTGGTAGTGTAGTGTATATTATGTCCATGAAACTCTCTCACTTTGTCCCAGCTTACCCTTCCCCCTCCCCGTATCCTCAAGTCCATTCTCTAGTAGGTCTGCATCTTTATTCCTGTCCTTCCCCTAGGTTCTTCATGACCATTTTTTCTTTTTCAGATTCAATATATATATATGTGTTAGCATATGGTATTTGTTTTTCTCTTTCTGACTTACTTCACTCTGTATGACAGTCTCTAGGTCCATCCACCTCACTACCAATAACTCAGTTTCATTCCTTTTTATGGCTGAGTAATATTCCATTGTATATATGTGCCACATCTTCTTTATCCATTCATCTGTTGATGGAAACCCATGCACATATGGTCACCTTATCTTTGATAAAGGAGGCAAGAATATACAGTGGAGAAAAGACAGCCTCTTCAGTAAGTGGTGCTGGGAAAACTGGACACGTACATGTAAAAGAATGAAATTAGAACACTTCCTAACACCATACACAAAAATAAACTCAAAATGGATTAAAGACCTAAATGTAAGGCCAGATACCATCAAACTCTTAGAGGAAAACATAGGCAGAACACTCTATGACATAAATCACAGCAAGATCCTTTTTGACCCACCTCCTAGAGAAATGGAAATAAAAACAAAAATAAACAAATGGGACCTAATGAAACTTAAAAGCTTTTGCACAGCAAGGGAAACCATAAACAAGATGAAAAGACAACCCTCAGAATGGGAGAAAATATTTGCAAACGAAGCAACTGACAAAGGATTAATCTCCAAAATTTACAAGCAGCTCATGCAGCTCAATATCAATAAAACAAACAACCCAATCCAAAAATGGGCAGAAAACCTAAATAGACATTTCTGCAAAGAAGATATGCAGATTGCCAACAAACACATGAAAGAATGCTCACATCATTAATCATTAGAGAAATGCAAATCAAAACTACAATGAGGTATCACTCACACCGGTCAGAATGGCCATCATCAAAAAATCTACAAACAATAAATGCTGGAGAGGGTGTGGAGAAAAGGGAACCCTTTTGCACTGTTGGTGGGAATGTAAATTGATACAGCCACTGTGGAGAATAGTATGGAGGTTCCTTAGAAAACTAAATACAGGGGCTTCCCTGGTGGCGCAGTGGTTGAGAATCTGCCTGCCAATGCAGGGGACACGGGTTCGAGCCCTGGTCTGGGAAGATCCCACGTGCCGCAGAGCAACTGGGCCCGTGAGCCACAACTACTGAGCCTGCGCGTCTGGAGCCTGTGCTCCCAACAAGAGAGGCCCGCGCACCGCGATTAAGAGTGGCCCCCGCTTGCCGCAACTAGAGAAAGCCCTTACACAGAAACGAAGACCCAACACAGCCAAAAATTAATTGATTTAAAAAAAAAAAAACTAAATATAGAACTACCATACGACCCAGCAGTCCCACTACTGGGCATATACCCTGAGAAAACCATAATTCAAAAAGAGTCATGTACCAAAATGTTCATTGCAGCTCTATTTACAATTGCCAGGACATGGAAGCAACCTAAGCTCTGCTTTTCTGAAAGCTCTGGGATGATGCCTGGTGAGTTCCTGATAAATTCATTGCAAGTATGGTGCCTTCCCATGTAACTTGCTGACCCTCTTCTCCATGGCTGACAGCAAGCAAACCAGATACAGTTTCCACCACCCTCATTTACCAGACAGGCTCTTATTACTTTCTTTTTTAAATTTCCAGTATTAGTAAAGTAGAAATAAATGCCTTTATCACTGGGTTTTCTTGTTTTTTTGAGTTCTCAATTTTAAAAAATATTGTTGGTCTAGAGGGAAATATGCTAGCTAACATTACACCATATGTATTCATTTTAAAAATCAGGAGAAGAGCTAGTGAAAATAATATCAAGATTATGAACTGACTGTAAGAAATCTCAGGAACCTGCTTATCATGATTTTTTGCCCCCTCCCAATATTTAACTTGACTTCATGTAAAGTACAAATATTACTATTACTTTAGCACCTGATTTTTTAAATTTATTTAGTTTATTTTTTGGCTGCATTGGGTCTTTGTTGCTGCAATGTGGGCTTTCTCTAGTTGCGGCGAGCAGGGGCTACTCTTCATTGCGGTGCGCGGACTTTTCATTGCAGTGGCTTCTCTTTGTTTCAGAGCATGGGCTCTAGGCACTCAGGCTCAGTAGTTGTGGCACACGGGCTTTAGAGCGCAGGCTCAGTAGTTGTGATGCATGGGCTTAGTTGCTCCATGGCATGTGGGATCTTCCCGGACCAGGGCTTGAACCCTTGTCCCCTGCACTGGCAGGTGGATTCTTAACCACTGCGCCACCAGGGAAGCCCAGCACCTGATTGTTAATGTTCTCAAACTTCAGGTTTACTGAGCTGGGATGCCTTCACTAGTAATATGTTAGTATGTCTCTACTCATTATATTAATTGTAATCACATATTTCAGGGCACACTCAGGAAAGTCATTATCTTTTTTGCCCCCCTTTTTGTCCAGTTTTATTGTGATATAATTGACATATAGTGCAGTATAAGTTTAAGGTGTACAGTGTAATGATCTGACTTACATACATCATGAAATGATGAGAACAAGTTTAGTGTCCAAAAAAGACATACAGATGGCCAATAGGCACATGAAAAGATGCTCAACATCACTAAAAGAGGAACGCAAATCAAAACTACAATGATGTACCACCTCACACTAGTCAGAATGGCCACCATGAAAAAGTCTACAAGTAGCAAATGCTGGAGGGGGTGTGGAAAAAAGGGAACTCTTTTACACTGTTGTTGGGAATGTAAATTGGTAGAGCCACTATGGAAAACAGTATGGAGGTTCCTCAAAAAACTAAAAATAGAGTTGCCATATGATCCAGCAGTCCCACTCCTGGGCATATATCCAGACAAAACTATAATCTGAAAAGATATGTGCACCCCTATATTCATAGCAACACTATTTACAATAGCCAAGACATCGAAACAACCTAAATGTCCGTCGACAGATGAATGACAAAGAAAATGTGGTACATACATACCATGGAGTATTACTCAGCCATCAGAAAAGGATGAAATGATGCCATTTGCAGCAACATGGATAGGCCTAGAGATTATCATACTAAGTGAAGTAAGTCAGAAAGAGAAAAACAAATACCTGATGATATCACTTATGTGTGTCATCTAAATATGACAAACCAACGTATCTATGAAACAAAAACAGACTCACAGACATAGAGAACAGATTTGTGGTTGCCAAGGGGGAGGGCAGGATTGGGAGTTTGGGATTAGTAGAGGCCAACTATTATATGTAGTATGGATAAACAACAAGGTCCTACTGTATAGCACAGGGAACTATATTCAATATCCTATGACAAACCACAGTGGAAAAGAATATATATATGTATGTATAACTGAGTCACTTTGCTGTACAGAAGAAATTAACACAACATTGTAAATCAACTATACTTCAATAAAATTTTTAAAAAATTTTAAAAATCAGTTTAGTGAAAATCCATCGTCTCATGTAGACACAAAATTAAAGCAATAGGAAGCCATTATCTTACACTTTTTAGGTATAAAAGGTTCCAACATTTCAATCATGTCCCATAATATCAACTATATTATATAAATTATAACGTATATATTACAATGTATACATAAAATATAATACAGCTAAAATATATACACAAGCTAGCTGTCCATGTCAGTTTATTTGCTCCTGTGTGTGGACAAGCTGAGAATTCTTTGTGAGCAGCTATACAAAGTTTTCAGTTGACCTTCAGACTTACCAGAGCTCTGGCCAGGATGATGGTCAGTTTCAGCCAGTGTAATAAAGACTGGAGCATGTTCGCCAGGTAGGGAAAAGCTCAGCATGTCTCCAGCATTACCTTGCCCAAGACCCGGCCAAGCGCTGCCTGCCTCCAACACCACACACAAAAGTAAACTCCAAATGGATTAGAGACCTAAATGTAAGACCGGACGCTATAAAACTCTTAGAGGAAAACATAGGCAAAACACTCTTTGACATAAATCACAGCAAGATCTTTTTTGACCCACCTCCTAGAGTAATGAAAATAAAAACAAAAACAAATGGGACCTAATGAAACTTAAAAGCTTTTGCACAGCAAGGGAAACCATAAACAAGACAAAAAGACAACCCTCAGAATGGGAGAAAATATTTGCAAATGAAGCAATGGACAAAGAATTAATCTCCAAAATATACAAACAGCTCATGCAGCTCAATATCAAAAAAACAACCCAATCAAAAAATGGGTGGAAGACCTACATAGACATTTCTCCAAAGAAGACATACAGATGACCAACAAACACATGAAAGGATATTCAACATCACTAATCATTAGAGAAATGCAAATCAAAACCACAATGAGGTGTCACCTCACACCAGTCAGAGTGGCCATCACCAAAAAATCTACAAACGATAAATGCTGGAGAGGGTGTGGAGAAAAGGGAACCCTCTTGCACTGTTGGTGGGAATGTAAATTGATACAGTCACTATGGAGAACAGTATGGAGGTTCCTTAAAAAACTAAGAACTACCGTGAGACCCAGCAATCCCACTACTGGGCATATACCCTGAGAAAACCATAATTCAAAAAGACCCCAATGTTCATTGCAGCTCTATTTACAATAGTCAGGACGTGGAAGTAACCTAAATGTCCATCAATAGAGGAATGGATAAAGAAGATGTGGTACCTATATACAATGGAATATTAGCCAGAAAAAGGAACGAAATTGGGTCATTTGTAGAGACGTGGATGGACCTAGAGACTGTCATACAGAGTTAAGTGAGTCAGAAAGAGAAAAATACATATTAACGCATATATGTGGAGTCTAAGAAAAATGGTATAGATGATCTTATTTGCAAAGCAGAAAAAGAGACACAGACGTAGAGAACAAACGTATGGCTACCAAGGGGGAAGGGTGGGGTGGATGAACTGGGAGATGGGGACTGATATATATACACTATTGATACTATGTATAAAATAGATAACTAATGAGAACCTACTGTAGAGCACAGGGAACTCTACTCAATGCTCTGTGGTGACCTAAACGGGAAGGAAATCCAAAAACGAGGGGATATATGTATAGGTATAGCTGGTTCACTTTGCTGTACAGTAGAAACTAATACAACATTGTAAAGCAACTATACTGCAATAAACATTTAAAAAATAAATTGGGTGATGTTAGATTGGGTGAGCTCCTGGATTTTCAGATTTTATTCAACCACCATTAATGGATCTTGCTACATATTATTTTAAGCTCGTCATTCAACCAACAGATGGTTGCACCTGAAAAAAGATTCTTAGAAATAAACCATGGGGCTTCTCAGATTCATTCACCAATCAATCCATCAACCAGTGCCCCTTACTGGCTGTGCAACCTTGGACTTGTCTTGGTTTCCTCATCTATTAATAGAAAATAGTATTGGAGCCTCCCTCACAGGATTGTTGAGAAGATTAAATGTGACGTAGTACAGAAAACTCTTAAGACAGAACCTGACATCTAGCATACTCAATAAAGGTTAGTTAGGGTGGTTGCTGTCCTTGTCACTGCTGCAATTATGACTGGACACTGTCCCTGCCCTTAAAAGGCTTCTGGTCTGGCGGAGGAGGGGGTGGCACAAACACGGACACCCAGGGAGTAAGACAAGTCGAACTGTGGCCGGAAGAATCCAGGAGAGCGATCATGTCATTGGCAGTGAGGGCATTTGGCCCTCGCAGGTACAATACAGAACTTTTAATAGTGTCACAGCACTAAAGAGGCTGCTTTTATTTTAATGCTGCTTGGGACTGATGTACACAGACTAGGAACCAAGCCAAGACCCTGAAATTGTGGTTACAGAAAAGGGGTCCTTTGGTGAGATCTATTTTCCATTTTCAGGCATGGGAGAAGGTGCCCTCACATCACCCCACCCAGATGCCTTGGGTGGTGAGAGGTGCTGGTGGCCATCCCTGAGCTAAGTCCCATGAGAAAAAGTGGACACATCCACTGGGGACCGAGAGCAGGTTTGGCCATGCCCCTCCTCCAGCCAGATTCATGGCAAACCCAGACCTCCACCAGCCACCTTGTAATTAGAACTAACTTCCCTCTCCATGGTTCTGTAAATGCAAACGCATTTGAGAGCAACCAGGAAGCTTTTCTGGAGGGAGTCAAGGAATCAAAACGGCTTCAACTCCAAATTCAAAAGTTAATTTTGCAGAAGTAACCAGGTGACATCATCCAGGGAAACACACCACTGACCACAGGCAACCACGCACTCTGTGATCTCTGCTTCTGACGGGAGGCTGTCCAAAAGCAAGAAAGTGATCACAAGAGCGCTTCTGAGGAGAGAATCCCAGACTCTCCCAGGGCTCCTGGCCCTCCAGCTCCAGAGCCAAGCTCACCCTGAAGGCAGGAAGTTCAAGTTATACTCCGCACACCCCACCAAGAAGGCGGGGGGGAGTTTACAGTGCAGACCTTAGATTCACACAAAATGCTTTATTTGTTTAATGGCCTTGAATACATGTCCTCATGTCTGTGGACACATCAACAATAACGGCCATCTGTCGCCTATCATCATGGGCCGCGTTGTGGGCTAAAGTATTCTGCATATATTGCCTTTTAATCCTCACGAAAGCCCTGTGAGAAAGTTCCCGCCGTTATCCTCCCCGTCGCGCTGCGGAACACACAGGCTGGGTAAAAGATGTAAAGTGCAGGACGGCCGTCTGGGATGAGGCTTGACCATTTTGCTCAGAGTGGACGGAATGAACCAAACGAATGAGCTTCATTCAGAAAGTCGTCCGTTTAGGGATTATTGGATGGCAAATTTTGGCTGCCTCACCTTCAAAAGAAGGGGTAGGCAGGAAGGCGCTCAGCTCAGGGGACTAATAGTCCCATCCTGCATCCTTGGAAGGCAGGTGAAGCTGGGTCGGTAACTCAGATGGTGACTCCTTTCTCCCTGAGCCCCAGGAAGGGCAAGGGGCAAAGCGCAGAAATCCAGCCCCATGACACGAAAGGCCCCGCCCTTCCCGACCAGGCCACGCCCCGTTTCCCAAGCTCTGCCCAACCCCTGCGGCTGCTCCCTCTAGGCCACGCCTCTCCCGCAGCCCTCGATCCTCCTGGTACCTGGTTGAACTGCCCCTTCTCCAGCCCTGAGGGTAAGAGGCTCCCAAGTGGCCCCTAAAAGACGTTTCTCAGGGATTTGTTTCCTGAGGCTTCCCAGGCACAGACGTGAGTGGGCAGTTCAGTCCCTCAGTGAGAGCCTTTGAAATGCGAGGACGAGGGTCTCAATCCTATCAGATCCTAAGCTTGCTTTTAAATTACAGATGTTCTGCACGAGATAAAATGCTTGATGGCATATCGTACCTACTCTCCTACTGTCCAAAGCAAAACGTAATATAATGCCCTAACTAACGGTAATATAAGGAAGCCGTCACACGCCCGCATGGATAAGCAGAATTCAGCAACCAATGTTTTGCTGCATTTGGAGACAAACCCCATGTTTGCTGATATGACTTTTCCAAAATAGTGAACGACTCTGTTTAAAGTTTCAAAGAAAGCAAAGTACGATTCTTCCTCATATTACACATTCCTGGAAACGTTACTGCCTATTTTAAGAATGCAAAAAAAAAAAAAAAAGCTTCTTATTTGTAAAACAGAACTGACCTCTAGACTCAGATCATTATAAACAGGTTTTTTGCTACGTAAACGTCCAGTGGGACATCACACGGTCCTGCTGGAGGGGGGGACAGTTCTTCCTCAGCAGCTGACTGTAGAACATCGAGTATCCCTGGCCTGCCTCCATGAAATGCCAGTTTCGCCTCCATCACTGTGACAAGTGAAAAAAAAAAACAACCTCTCACAAATACCCCAAATTTCCTCTAAAGGGCACTGCTGCTTTGGCTGAGAACCACTGGCACAGAATAAGGAACAGACTCCACTACTGAAAAAGGCAGGGCAAACCCCAAAGGCACAAGCATCCAGCAGTGAGGCTCCAGCCCGACACACCTCTCCCACAAAGTAACAGCACTTAGGGGCCACGCGCAGAGCTCGGGTCCACTTGAATGTCCTTCTGCCTTTTCTGGACCTTTCCCATGATGCTTCTACCCATATTAGCATTTATGCTCTTTCATTCATGCCTGGAAGAACAAGTGATTAACAACAAAAGAGACCCAAACTGAAAGCAACCGTAAGGAGGAGAGGGATAGGAAATCTCAGGAAGGTGGGTGGGAACGGATTTTTCTTTTCTAAGTGCTGAGCCTCTGGGTTTCGCAATGGGCTCTGTCATTTAGAATGAGGGCCCTACCCTGCTACAGATACTATCTCCTCTCTGATGTAATGTGAAAAGAAAGGGAACCAGGTGGTGGCCCGTGGACTACACCCCAGCAGCCCAGTCTTGCATTTGGGATAACTCTGACTCATGTTCCAGGTTCTCAAACATGGCTGCAACCTGGGATCACATGGAAGACTTTAAAAATACCAAGGCCAGGACTTCCCTGGTGGCGCAGTGGTTAGGAATCCGCCTGCCAATGCGGGGGACACGGGTTCGAGCCCTGGTCCGGGAAGATCCCACATGCCGCGGAGCAACTAAGCCCGTGAGCCACAACTACTGAGCCTGCGCTCTAGAGCCCACGAGCCACAACTACTGAGCCCACGTGCCTAGAGCCTGTGCTCTGCAACGAAGAGAAGCCACCTCAATGAGAAGCCCACACACCAAAGCAAAGAGTAGCCTCCGCTCACCTCAACTAGAGAAAGCCCGTGCGCAGCAACGAAGACCCAACGCAGCCCAAAATTTAATTAATTATTTATTTTAAAAAATGCTGAGGCCTGGGTCCTACCTGCAAAGATTCTAAATCAGGGATCTGAGGTGTTGCCTGTGCATGGGGATTGTCAAATCTTTCCAGGCTGAGAATCACAGTCTTACACTAGGAAAGCAGCGGCCACAGGAGTATTGAGAAGATGCTGCCTCTTAAAAATAAAAGGTGACTATTGGGCTTCCCTGGTGGCACAGTGGCTGAGAGTCCATCTGCCGATGCAGGGGACACAGGTTCTTGCCCCGGTCCGGGAAGATCCCACATGCCGCGGAGCGGCTAGGCCCGTGAGCCATGGCCGCTGAGCCTGCGCGTCCGGAGCCTGTGCTCCGCAGCGGGAAAGGCCACGGCAGTGAGAGGCCCGCATACCGCAAAAAAAAAAAAAAAAAAGTGGAAAGGGGACTGTTACCACAAGACAGCAGATTCACCCCTGGAAAGTATGACCTTTTTCAAGCTTTCCAACTGTTTAAAAAACAATGACAATTTGAATTTAAAGACTTTTCTTCCCTCTTCCAGCAGATATTGGCTTCTGGTGCTTTTTAGAGTTTTTCTTAAGTTTTGATGCTTCCAGTGCAGTCAGGGTTTGTCAACACTGGCTGAACTTACAGCTTGTTTGGTTTGCAGGTAGCTGACATGTACAGTTTTCAAGTGCCTTTGGAGCTGGAGTCATTTAAGGATCCGACTTCAAGAAAATCCAGATGTAGCTCCCCCGCTTAGCTTCTGGAAATCCTAGAAGTCCCCAAAATGGTTCCCAGGGTTTGGTTAAATGGGACATTTCAAGTGCATTTGTTACAGAGGCCCCACTTGATGGTGGATATCTTTCTAGTGATTATTTCAATTGTTGCATCTGGGTCTCTGTTTGACATATTATGAATGTAGAAAGCCGAAAAGCAGAAGTGGGGAGCTTCTCCTGGGGAGGGGGCCAGTGGGAGAGTGGCTCATGAGGACATGAAAACTATTCAGGTGACGTGGAGTCTGGGGACAGGACAGGGGAGTTCAGAAACAAAGACGTGCACGGCAAGCAGAGGAAGACTGGGCAGGAGAAAGCCTCTCTCCGACCTCACCCTTGCAGGGTAAGAAGGTGGGGAGGGTGGGATGGAGACTCTTCCACGAGGCCCTCATCCTCCCTAGTCCTCAGAGGATTAGCTCTTCCAGCTGGCCCCTGCCCTCGCTCCCACAACACTGAGCCCTGGAATGGATCCCTCTGGTGGTACCCAAGCCTCCATATTGCCACGCCCAGTGCACATCCTTCAGTCCCCATCTGTGGCTTTATTTAAAGGTTTTACCTACTAATACTCCATATTAAACAAAGAGATGAAGTCCCTTTTCTATGATGAAGGGCAGCAGGAACCAATGTGCACCTTTACCAACCCATATAGGGCAGTAGGAACACAGACTAAAAACAGAGCTACCATATGATCCAGCAATCCCACTCCTGGGCATATATCCGGAGGAAACCATAATTTGAAAAGATACATGCACCCTAATGTTCATTGCAGCACTATTTACAACAACCAAGACATGGAAACAACCTAAATGCCCACTGATAGATGAATGGATAAAGAAGATGTGGGATATATGTATACAATGGAATAATACTCAGCCATAAAAAAGAATAAAAATAATGCCATTTGCAGCAACATGGATGGACCTAGAGATTATCATACTAAGTCAGAGAAAGACAAATACCATATGATACCACTTGTATGTGGAATCTAAAAATACGATGCAAATGAACTTATTTACAAAACAGAAATGGACTCACAGACTTCAAAAACAAACTTATGGTTACCAAAGGGGAAAGGTGAGGGAGAGGGATAAATTAGGAGTTTGGGATCAACATATACCCACTACTACTATATATGACATATACATACACATACATACAATATAACACGTACATACTATATATGACATATACATATACTATGTATAACATATACATACTACTACTATATATAAAATAGATAGTCAACAAGGACCTACTGTCTAGCACAGGGAACTATACTCAATATTCTATAATAACCTGTGGGAAAAGAATCTGAAAAAGAATGGCTATATGTGTATGTATAACTGAATCACTTTGCTGTACAATTGAAACTAACACAACATTGTAAATCAACGACACTCCAATATAAAATACAAATTAAAAAAAAAAATTTTGGCCAACACAGTCCTGCATTAGTTAAGTGCTTCTCCATAGCAGTTACTTAATCATATTCTGTTTGAGGCAGCTCTTAAAGTAGTTTTCAGTGCTGCCTCTTAAGGCAGATTAGATCTAAGATTATACGCAGATTAGAGGGCTAAGCTTCCTTAGATCTGTAAGGAAGATGAAGTCTGTCTTTGAGCTGTTCAGTCTCCTTGCTTGAGTGTCTTTCCCCCTTTCTTTTTTTTTTTTTTTTTTTTTTTTGCGATACGCGGGCCTCTCGCTGTTGTGGCCTCTCCCGTTGCGGAGCACAGGCTCCGGACGCGCAGGCTCAGCGGCCATGGCTCACGGGCCCAGCCGCTCCGCGGCATGTGGGATCTTCCCGGACCGGGGCACGAACCCGTGTTCCCTGCATTGGCAGGCGGACTCAACCACTGCGCCACCAGGGAAGCCCTTTCCCCCTTTCTGATTTTGCAGTCACTGGACCACACACACCACTGCCAGTGTCTGGGGCCTCGGTGCCGCTCGCCTCCACACCCCTGGCCTCCTCCAAGCCAGAAAAGAGCCGTATGGGCCTGCTCTTTCTGAAACAGAGGGCCCTGAACACCTCCTGTATCTCGAGAAGGGCTTTTTTTTTTTTTTTTTTACCCCTGCCACCAGCTCGGGTAAACCAAGCCAAGAGAAAATATTTTGCACACAAGAAAGAGTTCACCCCCCTGAAGATGGAGTCAGGGGATGAGACTTTCAGGAATAAATAGGTCATCGTATGGTGTTTGCAATCAGACAGTCTTCATTTCCGCAAATGAATAGAATCACACAGCGGAAGGGGTCTGGCCAGGTCTGACACACCTTCCAGGTCCCAGAGAAAGAATGTCCTTTCATTGAGTGACCCCAGAGAAAGGGGCTATGCCCTCCTTCTGCCCCGTCTGTCCAAAATTCCTCAAGAGACACTCCCAGGACATTCCTGCCCTAGGGGATCTGGCTGTTACCTGCCCTTCATCTCAGCTCAGAGTATCTGCCACATCACTCCCTCTGCTCCAGCTGCCCTGCCATAGGTTCTGTCCATCAGACAAGCCTGAGCCATAAGCTGCTCTCTCTGCCTGGAATATTCTTTCCAGGAAGCCTGGATCAGGACCCCTGCTATGAGCACCCTCTCCTGCATAATCCTTGGGAGAGCTGACAATCCCCAAAGTGGTATGAAGTAGTCAGTAAAAATTTAAGAGGTACAGGGATTAAGGTCCATCCATACACACAGAGAGGCCCATAGCAGTGAGGCAGGAGATAGATGGGCCCCAAGCTAAACAGATAAAAGACAGAGACCACATATTTCTCATTCTTGAGGTCAAGGAGAACTTCCCAACTATACACGCACAGAAAAGCTCCTCGGAGGTCAAAAGGGGAGTGATATCAACCTACCCATAGGCCTCTTTGCTGGAGTCCATCTTGGCTAAGAAATGCACGCACACACGGGAGGGTCCTGAGATATACCACGTACAGATCCAGGCAAAGCAAGATGACTGGCCAAGGAAACCTGAAAGAAATGCCCCATATAAGTGATGTAAACTACCACGAGGACACGACTCTCTCTGAGTCCGCCCGTGTGTCTATCCTCCTAATAAACAATTTACTTGCTTCACTACTTTCTGTCTTTGTGGGAATTCATTTCTGCAAAGCTGAAGGGCCAGGTCCTTGTCACTGGTCATTAGTCTAGTGGCTAGGATTCACCGCTCTCACCATTATGGCCTGACCTCAGTCTCTGGCCGGGAACCAAAATCCTGCTTCAAACCACTGCAGGCCAAGGCCACCCAAGATCAGCAGGACCCGCTAAAAACCATGAAGGACGATGCTCTTCTGTGGAACCTGGTGCAAGGGGGCTGGGAGGCTCATACAGTTTCCCCCCTTCATGCCATCCAGAGCTTAGACTCCCTCCCAGTTCAGCAGCGTTGCTGCCACCTGGTGGTCATTTCTGGAACTTCCTCCAAGAGACTTGCAAGCCCTGCTCCTCACTAAATCCAACTTCCTTCATCTCAGTTTTGGCCACGGGTGTACAGACGTACAACCCACCAGTGGTACACAGCCACGGCCTTGGATGAATGTGTGACGCAGGTGGCATTTGTATTCATTTCAGGGCCTCCCTTTCAGAACTACTCAGTACCTTTCATCATTCCTATTTGGGGGAAAGTGATAAACTAAAGCACTGGAAAACTAATGTTTCCCTCTTATCACCTTAGAGCTATAGGAAGATGGCAATGTTTAATCAAAGGGTCGAGCATCCAGTGGTGGAATTCCAAGTATCGGAGGCCAGAACTGTTAGGACTGAATACTGGTGTCCCTCCTAAGTCCATGTGTTGAAGCCCAAATGCCTAACATGATGGTATGCGGTGGGGGGAGGGCGCCTTTGGAAGGTAATGATGGTTAAATGAGGTCATGAGGGTGAGGCCCTCCTGTTAGGATTAATGCCCTTCTAAGAAGACACCTGACTCTGAGAAAATATTTGAAGAGATTATAGTTGAAAACTTCCCTAACATGGGAAAGGAAATAGGCAATCAAGTCCAGGAAGCATAGAGAATCCCACACAGGATAAACACAAGGAGAAACATGCTGAGACACATATTAATCAAACTATCAAAAATTAAATACAGGGACTTCCCTGGTGGCGCAGTGGTTAAGAATCCACCTGCCAGTGCAGGGGACACGGGTTCAAGCCCTGGTCTGGGAAGATCCCACATGACGCAGAGCAACTAAGCCCGTGTGCCACAACTACTGAGCCTGCACTCTAGAGCCCGTGAGCCACAACTACTGCAGCCCACATGCCACAACTACTGAAGGCTGCGCACCTAGAGCCTGTGCTCCGCAACAAAGAGAAGCCACCACAATGAGAAGCCCACACACTGCAACAAAGAGTAGACCCCACTCGCCACAACTAGAGAAAGCCCGCATGCAGCAACTAAGACCCAACACAGCCAAAAAATAAATAAATTTATTTTAAAAAATTAAATACAAAGAAAAAATATTAAAAATCAGCAAGGGAAAAGCAACAAATAACATACAAGGGAATCCCCATAATGTTATCAGCTGATTTTTTCAGCAGAAACTCTGCAAGCCAGAAGGGAGTGGCAGGATATATTTAAAGTGATGAAAGGGAAAAACCTACAACCAAGATTACTCTACCCAGCAAGGATCTCATTCAGATTCAACAGAGAAATCAAAAGCTTTACAGACAAGCAAAAGCTAAGAGAATTCAACACCACCAAACCAGCTCCACAACAAATACTAAAGGAACTTCTCTAAGGGGGAAACACAAAAGAAGAAAAAGACCTACAAAAACAAACCCAAATGGTAATAGGAACACACATATCCATAATTACCCTAAATGTGAATGGATTAAATGCTCTAACCAAAAGACACACACTGGCTGAATGTATACAAAAACAAGACCCATATATACACTGTCTACAAGAGACCCACTTCAGACCTAGGGACACATACAGACTGAAAGTGAGGGGATGGAAAAAGACATTCCATGCAAATGGAAATCAAAAAAAAGCTGGAGTAGCAATACTCATATCAGACAAAATAGACTTTAAAATAAGGACTATCATAAGAGACAAAGAAGGACACCACATAATGATCAAGGGATCAATCCAAGAAGATACAACAATTATAAATATATATGCACCCAACACAGGAGCACCTCAATACATAAGGCAAATGCTAACAACTGTAAAAGAGGAAATTGACAGTAACACGGTAATACTGGGGGACTTTAACACCCCACTACACCAATGGACAGATCATCCAGACAGAAAATTAATAAGGAAAAACAAGATTTAAATGATACAATAGACCAGATAGATTTAATTGATATTTATAGAACATTCCATCCGAAAACAGCAGAATACACTTTCTTCTCAAGTGCACATGGAACATTCTCCAGGATAGATCACACCTTGGGTCACAAAGCAAGCCTTGGAAAATTTAAGAAAACTGAAATCGTATCAAGCATCTTTTCTGACCACAACACTGTGAGATTAGAAATCAATTACAGGAAAAAATGTAAAAAAACACAAACAAATGGAGGCTAAACAGTGTGCTACTAAATAACCAACAGATCACTGAAGAAATCAAAGAGGAAATAAAAAAATACCTACAGACAAATAACAACAAAAACACCATGACCCAAAACCTATGGGATGCAGCAAAAGCAGTTCTAAGATGGAAGTTTATAGCAATACAATCCTACCTCAAGAAACAAGAAAAATCGCAATACAATCCTACCTCAAGAAACAAGAAAAATCGCAAATAAACTATCTTACCTTACACCTAAAGGAACTAGAGAAAGCATAACAAACAAAAAACCCAGTTAGTAGAAGGAAAGAAATCATAAAGATCAGAGCAGAAATAAATGAAATAGAAACAAAGAAAACAATAGCAGATATCAATAAAACTAAAAACTGATTCTTTGAGAAGATAAACAAAATTGATAAACCTTTAGCCAGACTCATCAAGAGTGAGAGGACTCAAATCAATAAAATTAGAAATGAAAAAGGAGAAGTTACAACAGACACCGCAGAAATACAAAGCATCATAAGAGACAAGCAACTCTACGCCAATAAAAAGGACAACTTGGAAGAGATGGACAAATTCTTAGAAAGGTACAATCTCCCAAGACTGAACCAGGAAGAAATAGAAAATATGAACAGACCAATCACAAGTAATGAAATTGAAACCATGATTAAAAATCTTCCAACAAACAAAAGGCCGGGACCAGCGGGCTTCACAGGTGAATTCTATCAAACATTTAGAGAAGAGCTAACACCCATCCTTCTCAAACTATTCCAAAAAATTGCAGAGAAAGGAGGCTTCCCTGGTGGTGCAGTGGTTGAGAATCCGCCTGCCAATGCAGGAGATATGGGTTTGAGCCCTGGTCTGGGAAGATACCACATGCCGCGGAGCAACTAAGCCTGTGCGCCACAACTACTGAGCCCGCGTGCCACAACTACTGAAGCCCGTGCACTGCAATGAAGAGTAGCCCCCGCTCGCCACAACTAGAGAAAAGTCTGCATGCAGCAACAAAGACCCAGTGCAGCCAAAAATTAATTAATTAATTTTTAAAAATTGCAGAGGAAGGATCACTCCCAAACTCATTCTATGAGACCACAATCACCCTGACACCAAAACCAGACAAAGATATCACAAAAAAAGAAAATTACAAACCAATGTCACTGATGAACATAGACACAAAAATCCTCAACAGAATACTAGCAAACCAAATACAACAATGCATTAAAAGGATCATACACCACGATCAAGTGGAATTTGTCCCACTTGACAGAGGAATTCAGGGATGCAAGAATTTTTCAGTATCTGCAAATCAAATCTCAATAGATTCAGAAAAAGCTTTTGACAAAATTCAAAACCATTTATGATAAAAACTCTCCAGAAAGTGGACATAGAGGCAACCTACCTCAACATAATAAAGGCCATATATGACAAACCCACAGCAAACATCATTCTCAATGGTGAAAAACTGAAAGCATTTCCTCTAATATCATCAGGAGCAAGACAAGGATGTCCACTCTTGCCACTCTTATTCAACATAGTTTTGGAAGTCCTAGCCACAGTAATCAGAGAAGAAATCTGATTTATAAAAGGAATACAAATTGGAAAAGAAGAAGTAAAACTGTCACTGTCTGCGGATGACATGATACTGTACATAGAAAATCCTAAAGGTGCCACCAGAAAACTACTAGAGCTAATCAATGAATTTGGTATAGTTGCAGGATACAAAATTAATGCACAGAAATCTCTTGCATTCCTATAAACTAACAACAAAAGATCAGAAAGAGAAATTAAGGAAACAATCATATTCACCACTGCAACAATAAGAATAAAATACCTAGGAATAAACCTACCCAAGGAGGTAAAAGACCTGTACTCAGAAAACTATAAGACACTGATGAAAGAAATCAAAGATGACAGAAACAGATGGAGAGATATACCATGTTCTTGGATTGGAAGAATCCATATTCTTAAAATGACTATACTATCCAAGCCACTCTACAGATTCAATGGAATCCCTATCAAACTACCAGTGGCATTTTTCACAGAACTAGAAAAAAAAGTCACAATTTGTATGGAAATACAAAAGACCCCGAATAGCCAAAGCAATTGTGAGGGGGAAAAAATGGAGCTGGAGGAATCAGGCTCCCTGACCTCAGACTATACTACAAAGCTACAGTAATCAAGACGGTATGGTACTGGCACAAAAACAGACATATAGAACAATGGAATCGGATAGAAAGCCCAGAGATAAACTCGTACACCTATGGACATCTCATCTATGACAAAGGAGGCAAGAACACACAATGGAGTAAAGACAGTCTCTTCAATAAGTGGTGCTGGGAAAACTGGACAGCTACATGTAAAAGAATTGAAATTAGAGGGGCTTCCCTTGTGGCGCAGTGGTTGAGAGTCCACCTGCCGATGCAGGGGACACGGGTTTGTGCCCCGGTCTGGGAAGATCCCACATGCTGCGGAGTGGTTAGGCCCGTGAGCCATGACCACTGAGCCTGTGCGTCCGGAGCCTGTGCTCAGCAACGGGAGAGGCCACAGCAGTGAGAGGCCCACGTACCGCAAAAAAAAAAAAAAAAAAAAAAAAAAAGAATTGAAATTAGAATACTCCCTAACACCATACACAAAAATAAACTCAAAATAGATTAAAGACCTAAATGTAAGACCGGACACTATAAAACTCTTAGAGGACACTCTTTGACATAAATCACACCAAGATCTTTTTTGACCCACCTTCTAGAGTAATAGAAATAAAAATAAACAAATGCGACCTAATAACACTTAAAAGCTTTTGCACAGCAAAGGAAACCATAAACAAGATGAAAAGACAACCCTCAGAATGGGAGAAAATATTTGCAAACAAATCAACGGACAAAGGATTAATCTCCAAAATATGCAAGCAGCTCATGCAGCTCAATATCAAAAAAACAAAACCCTATCAAAAAATGGGTGGAAGACCTAAATAGACATTTCTCCAAAGAAGACATTCAGATGACCAACAAACACATGAAAAGATGCTCAACATCACTAATTATTAGAGAAATGCAAATCAAAACTACAATGAGGTATCACCTCACACCAGTCAGAATGGCCAGCATCACAAAATCTACAAACAATAAATGCTGGAGAGGGTGTGGAGAAAAGGGAACCCGCCTGCACTGTTGGTGGGAATGTAAATTGCTACAGCCACTATGGAGAACAGTATAGAGGTTCCTTAAAAAACTACAAACAGAACTACCGTGAGACCCAGCAATCCCACTACTGGGCATATACCCTGAGAAAACCGTAAGACACATGCACCCCAATGTTCACTGCAGTACTATTTACAATAGCCAGGTCATGGAAGCAACCTAAATGCCCATCAACAGACGAATGGATAAAGAAGATGTGGTACATATATACAATGGAATATTACTCAGCCATAAAAAGCAATGAAACTGGGTCATTTGTAGAGACGTGGATGGACCTAGAGCCTGTCATAGAGAGTGAAGTCAGAAACAGAAAAACAAATATCGTATATTAACGCATATAGGTGGAATCTAGATAAGTGATACAGATGAACCTGTTTGCAAGGCAGAAATAGAGACACAGGTGTAGAGAACAAACGTATGGACACCAAGAGGGAAAAGTGGGTGGGGTGGGATGAATGGGGAGATTGGGATTGACATATATACACTAATATGTATAAAATAGATAACTGAGAACCTGCTGTATAGCACAGGGAACTCTATCTACTTCACTTCGCTGTACAGTAGAAACCAACACAACACTTTAAAACAACTATATCCCAATTAAAAAGAAGACACCTGGGCTTCCCTGGTGGCACAGTGGTTGAGAGTCCGCCTGCCAATGCAGGGGACACGGGTTCGTGCCCCAGTCCGGGAAGATCCCACATGCCGTGGAGCGGCTGGGCCCGTGAGCCATGGCCGCTGAGCCTGCGCGTCCGGAGCCTGTGCTCCGCAACGGGAGAGGCCACAGCAGTGAGAGGCCTGCGTACCGCAAAAAAAAAAAAAAAAAAGACACCTGAGAGGATGGCCATCTGCAAGCCAGGAGGAGAGCCTTCACCAGAACCCAACCACCCTGATCTCCAACTTCCAGCCTCTAGAACTGTGAGGAAATAAATGTCTGCTGTGTAAGCCACCCCATCTGTAGTATTTGTCGGTTACCAGAACTAAGAACCGAGGTATGGAATCCCCTGGGAACTCAAATCCCACAAGCGGGGGTGTGAATCTGTGCAAGGCAGCCCTGTCTCCCACCTCTGCTCACCATGAACTTGCTGCCCTTTCATTTTTAGCTGTGGGACTTCTGGAAGCAGTTGTGCTGCGCACAGCAGGGGTGAAGGAGCCAGAAGCTGACACGTGGGTGAGGAAGGAAGCCGGGGAAACCGAGGGCCTGACTCAGGTGTGCTCACCAGAACAGTGGTTCGACCCAGAAAAGGTAGTCAGCGAGCAGGTGACGGCGTATTTTAATTGAAATCTGAACAAAAGGCTCCATGCAGAGCCTAGTGATAGGGTTCCCGCTCTTAGCCTGAAGATCCGGTTTCTATTCGAGCTCCCCAGGACTGCATTAGATTCTGAGCAACAGGACCTCACAGTTCATTCTCGGGTGTCAGCAAAAGACAAACGTGTGCAAATGCCAAGCCACGCAGCCCCGTTCTAGATTGTGCAATTGATACTTTGTACTCAAGGACGAATTTACATGTATCCCTGTTGCATTTCCACCTGTTACAGTCAACAGATCATTCCAGGTGCATTAAATAAAACACAAACCCTTTACCGGGGGCCACGGGGCTCTGCTATGCAGCTCCTACCAACATCTCCAACCTGCTCTGCAGACGCTTGTGCTTGAATGCAGGGAATGCAAAGATATTACCTCTGTCTTTCAGTAGCTCTTAGCTGGTGGGAAACCCTTACTGTGCCCCAGAGCCCTATCAGGATGGCGGGGGAGGTGTGTGGAATTTTCATCTGCAACAAAAGGCCACGTGCTCCCAAAAAAGGAGAAATTCTGCCCTGGCGTCTTTTTGAAGTGCCGCTGCCAGCACCTCCCTCGTCCAGGCTCTCGGGTGTCAGCACACCTGGAGGCCCGATTACTCGGAGTCGGGGTGGGGCTGGGGGGAGGCGTTCTCACTGCGTATGCGCTGAGTCCCCGCTCCCTCCGTTGACTCCCCCTCCCCCCGCCAGCAGAGAGGATCCCCCATCTCCCGGCGACCAATAACTCTGTCTCCCGGGTTCCCAACCAGAGGGGATTTGCCCCCAGGAGACAGCTGGGAATGTCTGGAGACAATTTTGGGGTCTCACCCCTGTGGGTCTTGGGGGGTGCCACTGGCGTCTAATGGGTGGGCGCCAGGGTGCTGCCGACCACCCTACAACCCACAGGACAGGCCCCCAGAATCAACAGTGACAAGGCTTGTCAACACTCACCTGGGACGGCCTTCCAGTCTCTTCACAGCGGAGGGCCCAGGGAGCATGGCGTCTCGCTTGGACGGATCCGGTTCTCAGCTGTCGGAAGATGCCAGGGAGGGAGTGGGCTGTATCCTACTTTCCAGCCCCAAACCACTCCTTTTCGGGGCAGCCCCTTCACGGGCAGCTGACCGTGCCATCGTGGCCCCCAGTGGGGAAGAAGGAAGAGGGCCTCCGGTTCCCCGAGGCACCAGGCCTCCTTCCTCTGGCCTTCACACTCCCCGCTCCCTCTTCTTTGCCACCACCATTTAGCCTTTTCTAACTTTGGCCCCTCCGTGCTGGTTTTAAGCTACGTCGGCGTCACACGCAGGGCTTGGGAGGGAGGAGCCGGGGGTCGTCCCAGGCTGCAGAGCCCGCTCTCCGCAGCCCAGCCCGAGTGGGCGCAGCTGGGCGCGCTGAGTCGTTAACTGCGGGGCGTGGAAAGCCCACCGGCCAGGAATTTGCTGGAGAAGAGGATCAGCTGGAAGCTCAGCGAGGAGGAAAGGGCTGAGGACCTGGGAGCAGCTCCACGGAGCTGGAGAGGCAGGACCCACCCGGGGAAGCCGGGCCCGGACACCCGCTGTTCGGCTGGGCTGGTGCCTGAGGGAAGGAGCAGAGGCGATGTGGTAAATGTAGGTTGCAGCCAAAATCAGAAAGGCCTTGCACGCAAAGCCACAAAGGCAGTGCTTTTCCTAGTGGGCGAAAGGGAAGAATGAGTGGATTTTAAGCAGAAAAGGGACGCGATTTGCACGTGGAAGAGCATTTTGGAAGAGATGTGGAGAGAGATGAGAGGGAAGCAGAGGCTCAGAGGTGGGAAGGGCCCGTGAGCGTGCATGGTGCCCGCGCAGAAGCTAAGGGGACAGATCACGAAGAAGTGACTCCATCTTGTCCTAACTGGAGGTGTGGGTCTGTGTGTTTCCACTCGGCCCAGAGTCTCACTTCTCTTGCCCCTTCCATCCACCTCTGCCTTCTGCAAAACTAAAGCATACTGCTCGCCCACGGATGACATTCACAAGAGGGAAATCTGAATTCCATCAACATTAGCCATTGCTTATGCGGCCAAGCACGCGCGGCCTGCATTCTGTTGCCATAGCAATACCAGATGCTTCTGGGAAGATGGCGGTACTGAGAAGAACTGACTTCTTTTTTTTTTTTAACTGGAGACCAAAGTTTTGAAAAATTAGCTCAATTACTGTGTCAGGTTCAGTCACACCAAAGCCTAAGGAAGGACAGACCTCCCCGCAAATATCGTGACACTTCCCCAGCTTTTCCAAGGAACCAGTATGATGGGGGCAGCCACACAGTCCACCTACCACCCTGGGCTCTAACCACCCGCTTCTCGGTCAGGGCACAACTGTCCTGCCCTAGCTGCTTCCAAAGAGGACGCCACCCACTTCTGGTTGCCCCTACAGTGTGAAAGCTGCCAGTTCTGGGAAGAAGAGCACAGTCCCTTCAAGTGAAGACCCGTGTGGCCTGCAGCCTGGCTGACAGCCATGCCCACAGGTGACACAGGTCAGCTCCAGGCCCCCCTGGAGCTCAGGCTGCCCTCCCCTCACGAGGGCACCAGTCGCTGGACCAGGGCATGGAAGTGGCTTTCTGCCACACTGTCTTCCTGCCTCGGAATGAGAAAAGACAGGGTGTTGCTTTGAGTAAGTGACCCCATCCGCTTACCTCTCCCAAGACCTTTCCTCACATCTTTCCCAGTGGGAACCAGGGCTGGAAAATGGCACCTGAGGGGAGATGGCCTATTCCAGGGATAAGGGGGAGGAGGGAGGTGACTGAGGACACAGGAACTCTGGGGTGATGTGACGGGGGTGATTGTGTCTCTGAAGTCAGGAAGAGTGGCACTGATGTCAGTAGGCAGCTTCCAAAAGTTGAGAAGCACCAGAGAGACAAGAGAGGTTGAGTCAAGGAAGATTGCAGGTGACGTCTGCAGAGCCAGAGGGTTTGCTGTCCATGAGAAAATAAGAGGAGCTGCCCTAGAATGTGGCAACGGAACGCACGCCCAGGGCTCAATTCCAGTCTGTACAGAGCTGGTATGTTCTGTTTCGTTTTTGAGAAAAGAAATTGCATGTACCAAGCTATTGTTTGGATTTCAAATGGGAATTGAGGTTGGTGGTATGGCTCGGTTTGAAAAATTGAAAATATATATTTTATCTAAGAAATGATTTTTGTTCCCAGAAAATAAAAATATTTAAACAAATCAAAGCTTTTTTCTTGAGGGAGTTTTGTTTCTCAGAACTTGGCCTTCCTACGGGAAACTGAGATTGCTTATGGAAATGGCCCAGAGTTAGTAACTAAAAGCAAGTTTAAGTTATATATGTAAGAGAAATTAAAAGTGCTTAAACCATCGAAAGTCGTGTTCTGATGTCCTCTATTTCTTCCGGATACACCTCCCGAAGTAAATTCTCTCATTTTAGAAAAACCTCTGATCAGTCTAAAATCCTCAAGTGACTAGTAGGTTTTATTCAGATACATAATATTAACCCTATGTTTTTACTTTTGTGTTCTTAGCATATTATAAAGAGAGAGAAATCTCTAAGTTCTAAAATTCTGCCTTACTAAAACAAAAACTGGAACCACTGGAGTCAATTTAATGAATCCTAATGCCACTGCTAGGTATGGGACCACACGTGGTACATCTGACCTGGGTGGAAAACCATTTGGCATTCTTAGCTGCAAAATCTTGGTCCAGTGGCTGAAACTCTCTGCCTCTGTTTCCTCATCTGGAAGAGAGGGATATCATAGGATATTATACTTCTGGAACATCTAGGACTAGGTTCAGCTACGCATGACAGAAAACCCCAAATAATAATGGCCTAAACCAGAGAGAAATCTATCCCTCTGTCATGCCCAGGCCACCTAGCGGTGGGGTCCACAGCTGGTGTGGCAGGCAGTCCACGGGGTCAGATGTGTAGGCTCCCCCTCGAGGCTCTCTCCTGTTCCCGGTTACCTCATGGTTCAAAAGGGCTGCTGATGCTCCAGGATCCATTGGTGAAAAGAAGAAAGCAGGGAGAACCACATGCCCCTCCCTTTAAGGACACTTGCTGGAAGTTGCATAAACCACTCCTTTTAGCTGGTGGGCACATGGCCACACCTGGCTGGGAGAGAGGCTGAGAAGTGTGATCTTTACACTGGTGAAGAAGCAGGACTCTGCACCACATCTGTTGCACGGTCCATCTGTGCAGTCAGTGTTGTTGCCTAGAAAACACTTAGAACACTGGGTGCCTGGCAGTCGCTGCACCTCGTGTGAGCCGCTGTCATCACACATGCAGTGGTGGAGGCGCTGAGGAAACATCCCTGTCGAGGAATTCCCTTCTCGGCTGTCCTTTTCTGTTCTTTCTTACTCCTGATTTTAGACACTGGGATTGGGGCTGGTGAGAGGCCACAGTTGTACTTTCTTTCATCAAGGACGACTTATCCACTCTAGGCATCAGGGTGGTAATTTAGGGCTTAAAGCAGAGACTGCAGTGCTCTGTGCAGTGGCCCCAGGCTGGTGGAGGCAGGGGTGGGGGGCCTGGGGGAGCCAGAAAGCTGTAAGGAGTGGCAGCTACCCAGTTTCTGTGGGAATGTGGGTCTAGAGGAACCAGAGCTGCCGGATCTTCCAGTTTTAAGAGAATCTGGATTCTTACGTGACATCTCTTTTTGTTCACTGTGAACACTTTTCTTATTATGGCCACAGGCAAGCAATCCATCCACTAAGACCGCATGAGATGAAAATAATTAGGTAAGGGGCAGGCTGGACGAAGCGATCAGGAGCCACAGCTGGAGGGCGTGCTTGTGAAAAGCGCGTGTGGAGAGACACGGGGGGAGGTGGGCCCGAGGTCCTTGAGTCCGCGGACCCTTCTTAGCAGGATGAGGAACCCAAGGAAGGAAGTTTGAATGCTTAAGCTATAATTTTATGATTTAAGAGCTTCGTTTGCATGACGTCTATTCCAAGGGGCTGGAGGAATGGGAAGATTACTGTTTTCTAATATTTAAAATGGTATCAGGGCTTCCCTGGTGGCGCAGTGGTTAAGAATCCGCCTGCCAATGCAGGAGACATGGATTCCAGCCCTGGTCTGGGAAGATCCCACATGCCACGGAGCAACTAAGCCACAACTACTGAGCCTGTGCTGTAGAGCCCGTGAGCCACAACTACTGAGCCCGCGCGCCCTAGAGCCCGTGCTCCACAAGAGAAGCCACTGCAATGAGAAGCCCCCACTCGCCACAACTAGAGAAAGCCTGTGCACAGCAACGAAGACCCAATGCAGCCAAAAATAATAAATTAATTAAAATAGAATAAACTGTCCATTTTGTAGTTTTAAAATGGTATCTATCTAGAAATATAATACAGTGGTCACTTAAAAAAGAACAAAGTCATATTTCTGCTTTTGTGTCTGATTCATTAGGAAGCTAGAGACATTATTCTCTGAATCTTAAGGGCTCCTCTAAGAAAACTCTCCAGAGGTTCTTGTGTGACTCTATGAGCTACTAGGAACTTTACGTTGACTTTCAAAGCCACAGAGGAGGTGGCATGAAGATGCTTGATTCTTCCTCTCACTTTCTCTTCAAAAAGCAACCTTCCGGTATTCTCAAAAATAGAAAAAGGGAAAATTATCATTTGGGTACATTGAACTATGTACACTGCGACCAAGGTATACTTTTTTGGCACAAAGATGATAATGATAAAATTATAAATCTCTTATTCTGACTTCTATGAGTCAACACTATAAATATATGAGAAAACAGAATCACCATAGGCGAGGGTCAGTAGAAATACCAGATTAAAGAATTAGAGGTTAAGGATGAAAGAAACAGACCTGATAAAACTGAAGCTATGGCAAGCAACAGATCTAAAATGTAACAATAACAGCAAACACATATAACAGTAACTATGAGACTTCTCTGTGCCTTTTCTTCATTCCACGCGTGAGGAAAGGCACAGAGAAGTTACGTAGCAATCAAACTCATCCAGTTTGTAAATGGCAGAGCCTAGATTTGAAGTCAGGCAGTCTGGTTCTAGAATTCATGCTAACATCAATGGGTTTAATATTTTATAGACATAAAAGAAGGCTTAAAATGTGATGCACACGAAAGGGATCTCAAAATTGACTACGCTGTTTTGAAACAACTAAACAGAACGTTTAGAAATGAGATGTGAAATTTATTTAAAACTGGACAGATTTTTTTAATTTAACAATCTTTAAGTACCCATTATTTCTAAGAGTATCTTTGATATACATTTTGCAAGTAATGTGTGGCAGGCACTATATTTGGAAGAGTATCTCATTTAAATCTAATAACCCTTATAGCAGATACTATTATCGTCATCGTTTATACAAAGGGAATAAATTAAGAGACGTTAAATAATTTGTCCAAGTTTATGTATCTAGGAAGTATAGAGTTGGTTTGACTTCCAAATGCATGTTCCCTTCACTCATAATCTCCAGAAAAAGGTAAACAGCATCTATGACTTCAGCTAGAAAAGTTAAATATTATCTGTGTATACGAGTGAAGTTAGGCCAATGGAAACATTTACAAGAGATCCCTGCCAGACACGGCCAAAAAGAGAGGGGTAATGTATAGAGTAGGTAATTTTTTTTTTTTTGCGGTACGCGGGCCTCTCACTGTTGTGGCCTCTCCCGTTGCGGAGCACAGGCTCCGGACGCGCAGGCTCAGCGGCCACGGCTCACGGGCCCAGCCGCTCCGCGGCATGTGGGATCCTCCCGGACCGGGGCGCGAACCCGCGTCTCCTGCATCGGCAGGCGGACTCTCAACCACTGCGCCACCAGGGAAGCCCTAGCGTAGGTAAATTTTTAAAAGTCAGAACCAGGGACTTCCCTGGCCGTCCAGTGGTTAGGACTCCGCGCTTCCACCGCAGGGGGCACAGGTTCAATCCCTGGTCAGGGAACTAAGATCCTGCGTGCCACACCACAGCAAAAAATTAAATAAGTACATAAATAAATAAATGTCAGAACCAATTAAGGCAGTTATAAATGCATGGCATTTAAATATATATATTAGAATAAGTTTCAAGCCATGCAAAGTTCACCAAAACAATTTTTATTTCCAGTGTTTAATTGGGTATGCACACAGGCATGACACAGGTTTGGATCCATTAAGTCCTCATGCAGAATTATATTCTTCTCCATAAAGAAGCCAGTTCCATCCAGGTCACTATCTACACACCTATGTTACAACATTTATATCAAATCTGGTATCTGAAGAAAAGATACACATATAATATGTTCATTTAAGTTACGTATTTTACAGAAAGATTAAAAATTCAAGTCACACAAAACTCAAAAACTGTATTAAAAGTTTGAATAGAAAACTCAGAGATCCACCTGGAATGACTAGAGAATGGAAGTTCTGTATCTACCTGTGTTAAAACTGGTAAATGTGATGAAATTTGTTACCAATAAAACGCATTTGTTTACTCAGCGTAAGTTATCTAATTTTAACAACATGGCACCCTAAAAACCAAATGTATTTTTATGATGAGGCACTTTTGTTAGTGATGAAACCAAAAGAACACATTTGCTGCATACTAATGCCAGCTATTTTCTTCAGTAATGTCGGGTGTATGCACTATGCGGTGAGTCGCAACAAATAACCTTGCTCATTTGTATACAACTATCCAATATATTTTTAAATATATATATACGTTCTTCTGGCTGTAGTAATGCACTGTAAAGCTATTTCACAGTGCAAAGTGATGAAACCAGCCCAAATGAAGGCTGCATAATAACAATTCTGGTACAAGAAAATATTTACAGAGTTATGGAACGTGTAACAGTAGCTTTTATTCGCTGGAGTGGACGTGCCCCCAGTTCAAAGACAGGGATGGAACTGTGCTTTGTTGCCTGGGGTTTCGGACAGTTGATGAGGTTGGGCCGTCGCTGCAGAACTGGCGTTTTGGCTCGTGTTCTGGAAGCTTTCTCCATTGATTTGGTCAGGTGGCTGTGGTGGTGTGGAAAGAGGGGGCCTATTAGTTGAAGCCAAGGTGCTGGGAGAACTGTCTGCATCGGACTGAGAAGACAGGGCTGGGTCCGTGGTGGGTATTTCTAACGGGCTCAGGCTCTGGGGCTGGGGGTCCCCCGCGTCCCCTCTGCTCAGGTCAGCCGTACTGGTGCGTAGCCGCTCCCTGGCCAGCCAGTCTGAGATGGACAGGTCCTGGGCTGAGCATTTGGGCTTCAACCGTGTCACAGCTGAAAGCTCGGATTCTCTGTCCCCACTCTGCTCCTGCACTTTCCAGAAATTCAAAACACTGATTTCAGTAGCATCCCTGTGCCCTCCCAGCGTGTGTCTGCGTTTGATGTTTTTCCTTTTGGCAGGATCGTCGTTGGTTTTTTGATTTCCTACTCCAAACATGTCATCTGCCGGTGCTTTGGGCCTCAGTTTTAACCGATCAGCTATTTTCGTTTTCCAGGTGGGTTCCTGTTTCTCGGATTCGCTTCTGGCTGGTGGTGTCAGTAAACTCCCCGTTGATTTTCCTTTTTTCATCACCTCGAACACTTTCGTGATGGAAGGGGCTTCTTTCTCATTCTTGGCATCTCCTAGAGTCGCGCTGTCTGACTTGAATCTGGAGGATTTTTTCCTGGACAGAGTGTCACACTCAATCAGCTTATGGGAACTGAAGAGCTGTCTCCGGCTCTCTAAACTCGGCGTTAAACTCCCCTCCGTACAGCTGACTTCACTGCCTTCGGAGTCCCGCCGGCTCGTCTTCGTGGCCTCGTGCAGTTTTCCGCGGAGGAGCCTCTCGGAGGCCAGCGCAGCGGGGAAGACGGGGAAGTCGCTCTCGCTGTCCGTCTCCACCGGCCGCCCCTCGCTGACCAGCTCGCTCCTCTCGTCGTCGGCGTCGTCCCCCCTGCTCTCAGCCACCGACTGCACTTCGGGGCTCAGCCGGCTGGAGTCGAGGCCGGTCACGGAGGGGGCGGGCGACGTCGCTGAGCAGTCGACGGTGATGGTGCCGACACTGACCAGAAACTCGCCGACTCTGGGTTCGGGGCTGGTGGATTTCTTGGTGGAAAACCTCGCCAGAGCGCCGGAATCGGGCCCCGTCTCGTCCGGGTGGGAGGCCTTCTGGGCCGCGAGGGCTCTGGGGCCCTCTTTCAGGATGGCCAGGCGACAGCTCGGGGTGGGCGACCTGCTCTGCTTGGCGCCCTGGGGGGCCGGGGTCTCCGCGCTCTCCCCCCGCAAGGCTCGCTGATCAGCTCTGGCCACGCTGCCATCCTTCTTCGCGTGATTTTCTTTGCAAGCCACGGTCCTTTGTTTCCTGCCCGGTGTCTCGCTCTCTTTTTTGGACTCTTCTTTAATATCGTTGTGACCCTGCTCTGCGTTTTCTTTCTTAAAAAACACATTGTCCAGTTCGTCTTCCGAGCTGCTGGGCTGTGCTTTTTCTTTTGGCTTCTTCCTCTTGCGACTGGCGGCCGCGAAGATGGACGACACAAGCAGGTCCCTGCTATACTGATCTTTTCCGGATCCCCAAGAACCCTGGGGAGCAGAGACACGAGACTTTGAACATAAGAACGTTATTGAGTTCACTTTCTGAAAAGGTCCCCCCGCCCCGCACCAATATTTCTTTTGTTTTTTTTCTTTTTTTGTGTGATCTCCATTGCTTTGGTGATTATTTTTTATTTTATTTTTTAACTGAAATATAGTTGATTTACAATGCTGTGCCCATCTGTGCTGTACAGCAAAGTGACTCGGTTATACACATATAGACATTCTTTTTTTTCACATTCTTTTCCATGATGGTTTAGCACAAGAGACTGAATATAGTTCCCTGTGCTGTACAGCAGGACCTTGTTGTTTAGCCATCCTCTATATAACATTGAATCGTTTGCATCTGCTCATCCCAAACTCCCACTCCTTCCCTCCCCCTCCCCCAAGTATTTCTTAACCACTAAAGCTAAGTAATAACAGGGTGTAGTTTTTACACCCCCTTTTAACTTGTACCTAAGACAACTTCTTATTTTTATTTAATCTGTCCCATTTCTTGCCTCGTGGTATTTATCTGCCATGTCACAGCTGACATACACCTGTCTTTCAGGGACACCTTCTGTGCTTGGGGCCCTCTCGCACTCCTATTCTTCTTGACTTCCCTCCATCTACAGACCGTCCCTGCTTCTGCTACCCTCAGAGGGTCCTCAGGATCCTTCCTCTGGAACACGGGTCTCATAAAGAGTCAATATTCTGACTGAGTAGAATATAATATTCTGACATTGGTTAAAATTTTATGACTGACTTCAATCTTCCAATTACAGCTATCACGTGATACAGATACTGTATCAGATAAGCTGATTAAGATAAGGGAGCTCCTGGGTTCTCATTAGTTCAGGCAGGCTCGATCTGCAGAAACTGGCCTTAGGTAAATCAAGTTGGCACTGTCTTCACTGATCTCAAGTAACAACCAAATCATGAAGTTCAAAAAACATCAGGTCAATTAAAGACCTGAAATCCTTACCATAGAAACACTGCAGTGCCCTGTATTGAGAAAGTGGCAGTGCGGCCAACTGGCTTTGTCAGCTACGCCTAATAGGTTCTTGATGATGACTGTTTAAGTGTTCATAATGTACCTACAGGCTAAGTAAATTCGGGTCGGGGAGGGTCTGGTGTCAATAAACACTAGCTGGTGTTACACACACCATTTAAGTCAAGCAGGCAGGCAGGAAGTATGCAGAGCAACAGAAACTGAGTGACAGTTTCTCTGTTGTCATAAAAATCTTAGACACGCTAGAACTACTATACTGAAGTCTTGAAAATTACAGTAAAAATTCAGGCTTTTGTATTAGAAAGGATTCACCAAAATGAAATCGCAGATTGACGGAACTTTGTTTTTATAAGTTATAAAGGATTTTATAATTATACAGGACCTTTCTAAGGGTTATTCACATTTAACACATTCTGTTGAAGACCGTAGGGGATGATGGCTGTGACTGAGCTCTGAATTAGAAGACCTGGTGTTCCTTCCCTAGCTTGCTGTGTATGACACTGAGCAAGTGATTCACTTTTAAACACCTCCACTTCATTGCTGATTTAAGTGAGAAGAAATTAGATTATACTATCTGTAAGATTCCCAGTGGTTCCCTTTAAAATTCGATGTTTCTGTGATCACTATGTGTTGGAGCAAATGACTATATTATTTTACAACTGAAAAAAATTGTTACAAAGATTATATCATTTGGACATCCATTCTATCACAGGTATAATACAAACACCACCATAATTTAATTAAGATGAAAAGACTGCTATAACCACAGGTTAAGAAATATGCATCTAGTAAGAGGAAAGGAGGGAATTTCAAACAGGTATGAAATCTAAAGCCTAAAAATCTAAATCTAAAATCTTATATTCTGGCAAAAAGAGGTGGGAAACTGTTCCAAAGTAAAGAAGTCTAAGGAGACATGACAACATAACGCAAGGGGCGATCCTTGATTGCATCCTATATACAGGAAAAGAAAAAACAACACACATTATTGGGACAACTGGCAAAATTTGTGTAAAAACTGTACATTAGAAATAATAACGTATTGTACTCATGTGAACTACCAGAATACAATAATTATGCTGTCATTACATAGAAGAATCCCCTTGTTCTTCGGAGATGCACACTGAAGCATTTAGGGGCAAAGTGTTATCATGTCTATAAGTTAACTCTCAAAGGACTCAGAAAAAAAAAATTACCTATATGTCAAGATTTACCAACTGATAAATCTAGGGCAAAAGGTTTGGGTGCTATTATTCCAATAAATTTTTTGTAGGCTTACAATTTTTCAAAATGAAAAGTTGGGGTAAAAAGATGGTAAAAATCACAATATAAGTGATAGCAAATGATAGATCATTCAATATTTTATGATATTTTCTGCAAGAAATTCAATTCTAATTTAGTCATAGGTGATCCCATTATGTTTAGAAATGATATGTAATGATATGTATGTCTCATTTCCAAATAGAACATCTGAACAAATTTATTGACAATTCTACTTGCTACAGTCTCAGAGGAGCAAAGCTGGCACAAACTGAATTAATGAAGGACTTTCGAACTGAATGTCTTAAAAACTACTAAAAAGTGTACTTTGGTGGTGGTCCCAACAGAACACAAATTATGTAAACAAAAATTGATTATAAAAACAAAATCAGGGACTTCCCCGGTAGTGCGGTGGTTAAGAATCCGCCTGCCAATGCAGGGGAACACGGGTTCGAGCCCTGGTCCAGGAAGATCCCACATGCCGCAGTGCAACTAAGCCCGTGCGCCACAACTACTGAGCCTGCGCTCTAGAGCCAGCGAGCCACAACTACTGAGGCCCGTGTGCCTAGAGGCCACGCTCTGCAATGAGAAGCCACCGCAATGAGAAGCCCGCGCACCGCAACGAAGAGTAGCCCCCGCTCGCAGCAACTAGAGAAAGCCTGCAAGCAGCAACGAAGACCCAGTGCAGCCATAAATAAATAAATAAATTTATTAAAAACAAAACAAACAAAAAAAAACGAGTGATCTTGTTGAAAAGAAGGCAAGAATATATATTTTCATAAAAAATGTATAATAATAATAAAGTCTATATTACTACTGAAATGTTTACAGAATGAAATAAAATGTTTGGGATTTGCTTCCAAATAGTCCCGAGGGACTTCCCTGGTGGTCCAGCAGTTAAGACTGTGAGCTTCTACTGTAGGGGACACGGGTCCCATCCCTGGTAGGGGAACTAAGATCCCACCTGCTGCGAGGCCAAAAAAAAAAAACCAAAAAAAACAAAGAAGTCATGAAGAGGAGGAAAGTGGGCGGGCGCAGATGAGACAAACTTGGCCATGTGTTAATTGTTGAGCGTGGATAATAAGGGCTCATTATATTATTCTCTCTGCTTTTGCGTATGTTAGAAAATTTTCACATTAAGAATGAGGGGGTAAATGCCTACTTCTTTGAATTATGCTAAACTACACTGAGATAAATCCAACACCCCACCCCACCATCCAGTATTCCTCTATCATATTCTATTTTAAGCATTCATTTTTCCCTTTATAAGACTCTGCTGGTCTGTCATCAGACACAGACAGGGGTGCGTCTGCATACCAGTCATACCAATCAGCCACAAAGCAATTCCCCTCTAAAATATTCCAAACTGTACAAAAAAATTTACCTTAGATTTTGTTGAGTCACTAGTAGCTGAATCTGTGAGAAGTTAAAGAAAACATGGTCAGTATTGGTCAGATTCTTTACTGCTTTCAACAAACAATGCAAAACTTATGGAAAAGACAGGCACAGAACAAAATGTGAAAGCAAAACTCAAAAACAATAGAACACAGTGGATAGTCAGAGCTCACAAAGATGCAAGCTGCACCACAGAAAGCCACCGCCATGAAAGGATGCTGTGAATTGTAGGCAGAATCAGCTCAATGATAGGGATGGCAAAGGAGCCCTGTACTAAACAAAACAGAAACACTAGTGTTTATTAAATGTGCTAAGCATTAAATCTAGCAATAAAGCAGCTTGAAGACCTTTTGAAGAACTGCACTATGTACCACATCCTGTATCTGAAACTGATACACAATGTAGAACGTTTAGGATTGGCTGCCCTCGCTACAAATTGAGATGCTCAGACTCAGTGTATTTATGTTGATTTTTGTCAGACTGTCAATGTTAAATTTTAGAAGCATATACTGTGTGCGTAAGGATGCATTAGGATAACCCTGCTTCTAGGTCACTTTGACGTTACGTTAAATCATGCTGATCTCTGTGCTTTGGACCCCGGTTTCACATCTGTGCAGTCAGGGATCCTTTAGACTAGTTAAATTGCTACCAGTTTTCCAATTATTTATTAACAAATGCTATTATGGAAATGGAAAAATGGAGAGCATCATTTTACTGTCTGGCAAAAAACTCAGGTTATACAAGTATAAAGAGGGTAGGAAGGGGCTAGCACTCTTCAGGACAACACCAATTTGGAAATTTTCTCTTTCAACTTCAGGGAAATGGATTTTCAGAATTAATGAGCTGAGCCCCATGCCACGCCCCTTTCAACACATGGCTCAATGCTTTATGACTTTAAGAACTGGTAGACCATACCATGCTATTTCTCCTCACGGTCTGCTTCAGAAATAACAAGAAACAGCAGAAAAACCTTTAAGAAAGTAGTAGTGATCTGTTTACAATAATCGTAAGAGAAAATGTACACCACAGATCAACTCGGTTTGCATTTACAGGAATCGGGGGTTTCTGCAGACAAGGCAGCTACAGTGTGGACAGCAGTCCTCCTTCTTCCTACAGTTCCAGCTGTCCATCAGGGACACCACGGAATCCACTAGCGACATGACCGTATGATAGACTCCTCCCATCTCGCCTGTGCAACATCAGTATAGATTTGCCTGTGTCAGTAAGTGCTGGAAAGAAAACCCTTTAGGACTAAAACAA
Organism: Delphinapterus leucas; assembly: GCF_059928025.1. Taxonomy (NCBI): domain Eukaryota; kingdom Metazoa; phylum Chordata; class Mammalia; order Artiodactyla; family Monodontidae; genus Delphinapterus; species Delphinapterus leucas. The sequence goes on along the minus strand of NC_143130.1, from coordinate 11,177,219 downwards.
GAACTAGAGACAAAGGGAGAACATGGTGTAAAACATGCTAGGTTAGTGCAACAGTTTGGCAGGAGAAAATTTGCATCGAAAGAGCCTATTAGAACTGATACTTCACCGAACATGAGGGTGGCAATAGAAGACAGAAGAAAATGTCAAAGAAATTGACTTTTACGGTGACCTCTGTAGTGACAAGATAATATACTGCATTTATGGGAATGGTGCCCATGAGCATTTTACGTATTTAATTGGCTGCTTTTTCAACAGAACGTCCAGTTCAAGAGTAAGAACTACTCATACAGTCTAGACCATACTTTCTGCCATCACAGCAACCACATACTCAGTAGCGTGTATCTGTTTTACCTTGTGATGACTATTACATGGAAACTGTGAATTAAAAAAAAAAGAACAAAACAGTGGTTTGCATGCTCATTTTCCCTCATATTTCCTTTCTGACAAGCATTACAACTCCATGCACTGCCAATGGCATTACAGTCACTGGAAGATAATTCAGATCAATCAGAAGAGGAAGATTACATTATTTTTATTAGTGGAAAGGGAAAAAAAGAAGAGGAAAAGGAAAAAAAATCATAGTGAATTGTTACTTATGATTGATTTGCTCTTTCATGTTATAAGAATTTAGCTTTTAACCTAGAGATCAATACTGCCCAGGCAAGAGTTACCTGATACATCTCCAGGGGAGACGCCTGTCCTTCCAATGTTGGTGAGTAAATGATCTATGTTTGGCACTGGCTGGGAGTCTACTGTGTTTTCCTCCTGCACTGTTGTCTATGGTTAATAAACAAAGATCTCTTCATCATCTCTTCAAAGATACTTTCTTTAAAATTCAAACAACATTTAGTAAAAGACACATTACTGAGTGGAGGACATATGCTTAATTTTTTACATTATTTGCATATAATTAATTACCAAATAAGTATCATACTTGGATTTTCATTAGATCAGAAACTGAGGTGCTATAGACCTGCTTTCGGGGTGCAAAGCAGACAATAGCATACAAAGCAGGAAGGTGACACAGTTGTAGGATCAGGATCTTGTGTGTCCCAAATGAGAAGAACAGAGTACAAACGCTGACGGACAATACTTACAAGAGGTTCTTCAGCACCTTCTTCTGTGAAAAACCAGTCATGCTAAAATTTAAAATAAAAAAGGTGAAAAAGAGAAATTAAATAACCCCCTACAGAGAGCTATATTTTGGAGGATAGCACAGAAAAAAAGGTCTCTTAGGATAAAAAAAAAAAAAAAAAGGATAACCAAATCCTGCCCAACTGTCAGCTGCTCACGGAAAAGAATGTTCTCGATGAGCCGAAGCCTGGACTTACGTGCTGGATAAGCGTCTCTACGATCTTGTACTGGTCTGGCATGTGAGTGACCATGTGCGTCATGTTATCTTCAGAGGTCCTCACGAGAGTTGGACCAAACACTATGGCTAGGTTTCTGGGTTCCATCTGCAACAGAGGATGGTATTATTAGAAAATACCACAACTTTTCTTAAGAAAGTAGGCTTAAATTCCCGTTGCATGCTTGGCATTTTACTTCTGAAAGAGTCTTTTGATGAAAAATAACTCAAAGAATGGTTGACTGATGTGTGTAAAAAAAAAAATAACGCTTCAGGGTTAGAGTTTCCATAAACTGATCTATATGTAAATTCTTTTCCTTGCTTTAATGACAACATACAATACTTAATTGGCATTTGTTTTTTTCCAGGAAGTCTTTGATTGAAAACAATTGATCTGGTTTAAAACTAGTATTACAGGGAATTCCCTGGCAGTCCAGTGGTTAGGGCTCCACACTTCCACGGCAGCGGGTACAGGTTCCATCCCTGGTCAGGGAACTAAGATCCCACAAGCCGTGCACCTCAGCCAAAAATAAGTATTAATAAAGCTGGATCAACTGACAAAAATATTAAAATCAAAGGGAATAAAACTTGCAAAAGAATAGGGAAAACCTCTCCCCTCAAAAACTAAACAGATGGAAAGAGATACATAAAAATTTCCAAATTTGCCTGAGTAGTACATTAAGATCATGCATATGTAAAAGCTAATGTCTGAAAATATTATTTTGATAAAAATTTTACTTCAACCAAGACTTCCAAAGCTTGTTGCTTATCCTTGTACCAATGAACACCTCAGTATTACATGCCTATATGTTTTTATGTTTCCTTCCATGATAGTTTGTACTCCTGTTTAAGTACCTGATTGTCAAAGGTGCAAACCTTTTGTTTTTCTTTGTTATATCTTATAAGTATCTGGTTAATTTTTTGACCTTAGGATTTGATTAAAATATTAAATAACCAATCCCAAAAACATACAAGAGGGTAAAAAACCATTGTGGAACTCAAAAAAAAAGAAAAATCAAACTGGTCTTGGGATCCACACCAAAAATTTAGTTTCCACCCATCACCAGACAGTTGATCCCCCTTACCCTTTCACCCTCCCCTGCACCCCTGCCCCTTCCCCTCTGGTAACCACTACTGTGTTCTCTGTATCTATGTGTTGTTTTTGTTTGGTTTGTTCATTTATTTTGTGTGTGGTTTTTTTTTTTTTATTCCATGTGAGTAAAATCATACAATATTCATCCAAAAGATATTTCTTTAAACCAATCAGGAAAAGCTACACGTGAACAGACTACTAGATAATACGATGGAATAATAAATTTTGTTGTGTTTGATAAAGGTAATATGGTGGTATGAAAACAAAACCAAAACAATTTATCTGCTAAATCTAAATGAAACAAAACAAAAAAAGAAAATGTCTGTTGTTTTTCGCTGTACACCATCTGATACATTTGTACTGTTGTTTGTGCAAATACTGCCCATTCAAAATATTAATATACAGTTGAAAAATAAAAGAAGTAAAATTTCTGACTTTTTCATTTTTCTTGCTGGATAAACAAAAGAAAATGTCTTGAAAAAACAACAATTCATATTTTGGGGATCTTTTGCTTTTAAGAGTGATCTTTAGAGGGACGTGATCACCAGTATGATGTATTTTAGAGCTTCTGTTTAATTATAACCTATTTTTGACTATTTCGCATGAAGCAGTGAAGTACATCTTGTCAACTAAAGCCACTGAAAGTACATCTCTTCAATAAACAGTTTACACACCTTATTTTTTTCTGAATTTTCTGCCACTGTCTTCAGATGAGCCGAAAGAAACTTGAGTGTTTCATAATGATGTTCGGGCAAATCATGAATCTGAAACATATTATTTTCATGATGGATTTAAATGCTGAACTTTTGTTGTACCTCCAAAAATATAAAATAATACCTACTAGTCTTTTTAATGTTTTCAGACGATCTAGAGGATCTTCCTTACGATTGGCTTCAATAAAGTCGGCATATTTATCTGACAACAGAACAAAAAAAAACAAATTCATCTTAAATTGTTTAGGTGAGCTGTAATCTAGTTTCCCTTTAAGGTTCAATTTCAAACCACAATTAAAAAGAAAAAAATAGTAGGGAAGACCCCAAATAGCCTTTGAAATGTTGTCCTAAAACTACTATAGGGGCTTCCCTGGTGGCACAGTGGTTAAGAATCCACCTGCCAATGCGGGGGACACGGGTTCGAGCCCTGGTCCAGGAAGATCCCACAGGCCACGGAGCAACCAAGCCCGTGGGCCACAGCTACTGAGCCTGCGCTCTAGAGCCCATGAGCCACAACTACTAAGCCCGTGTGCCACAACTACTGAAGCCCGCGTGCCTAGAGCCCGTGCTCTGCAACAAGAGAAGCCACCGCAATGAGAAGCCTGCGCACCGCAACGAAGAGTAGCCCCTGCTCGCTGCAACTAGAGAAAGCCTGCGCAGCAACGAAGACCCAACGCAGCCATAAATAAATTTATAAAAAATAAAATAAAATAAAATAAAACTACTATAGTTTTTAATGATTCCTCTAGGCCTTATCAAACAAAGGAAATTCCCTAAAATGTGAGTTCTCTGAGGGTGGAGCCTGTATTTACACAGTCTGTCCACTTTCTCTCCCTGCACTGCAACATCTACTACAAGGTCTTATCTAAGTCAAATAGTTGGCTTGGCTGAAAAAATGCTTTTCTACTAATTGTACCTTATTATGCCTGAAGGCTTTTCACTGAGAACAATAATAACATATTTTCAACTCAGCTGTAAACATGAATGAACAGGATAATATATATTTTTACTGAACTTTAACGTTTTATAAACTGTTTTTCACTGAAATGTATCAGGAGGAAAAAAAAATCCAAATGACAAAAAATAGGACATGATTGTGCTTTGTATACAAGTAAGAACTAAACAAAACCTCCTGTTTCTTTTGACAAAAATATTTTCCCCTGGTTCAATTTAATATGCTGTGGTTTCCCAACAATGTAATGTTCAACTGTTGCATCGGTGCCTTTGGTGGGGTTAACTCACCATTTGTGAAAAGTGGTTCAGGGAGTTTTCTGAAGAAGGATTTTAGTAAACTGCTTATCACATTCAAATCTCGCCATTTCTAGGTATGCAAAATAAAAATACCGTATTTTTGTAGTCAATACCACAAAGGAAAAAAACACAGACCAGTTATTCAAATAGAAATACACAAACTTACATCGTCTTGTATATCAATATCAGCCATTCCCTTGTTGAGTTCCTCCTGCATACTTGAGATGGCTGCATTGTTTCCAGGAACTCTATAAATACCTGTATATTCAAGACCTCTTTCTTCAACTAATTTGCAACATATGTCAACTATTAATGGAATATACTGCAAAACAAGAAATAAGCATTTTATTTAACACAGCATGAATGTTTATCTTCAGTTAGTAGATACATATCGTAGCTAAAAGGCCCTTTTCATCCAAAAGGAAACAGTATATAAATTGCTATTATTTGATACAGAGAAAATAAAGAATAGAAACATTGGAGAACTGGGAAGAGACAAAACCAGCAAGAGATAGTTGAGTCAGTGGAAAGAGAATGAATAGGTCAGGGCTGAAAGAGGAGGCCCCACAGGGAGGTAATAGTCTAAAGAAGAAACAAGAGCAAGTAGGGAGAATGTGGCAACAGTTCAGTTGAATAAAAGAAGGGGGACAGGGGAAGAGGAGGGGGAAAGAATAACATCCATCCACTCATGATATGAATCCTAACGTGGGCATTGTAAACACACACACACACACGCACACACACACACACGCACATTTACATTTATCACACTTTCTTAATCAGATTCTTGTTCCCATCCTTCTTTTAAAATGCTGAAAACAGAAACACACACGACTTGAAAATGACTTCTTACCGATAGTTTCAGATACATTCTCAGCCATTGAATAATTATTCTATTTCAGAGTCAACACATTAGAAAAAAGCATTATAGATAAAATTACTCCATACACCCGTACAGGTCAGACATGCTTAGAGAAACTAAGGTCTGTTAAGAAGAGGAAAATACTCAACAGATGGACAGATACCCCCTGTGACCTGCACGGCTGTGTACTCGGGTCCTGTTATGACGACGGCTGAATTAATGGCTTTAGGAAATCTGGCAGGCTGGTGTCTTACCCGATTAGTATGAGCTGGTGGGCAGTCATCCAGTCTGACCCCGAACGTTCCTGTAGCAGTAGGCTTTTTTTCAAATGTCTTTCTCATAATACTTGGAATGCCTTTTCTCCATGTGCCTCTGTCTTTTGGGGGACTAGTGTCATCTTTTGATCGTTATTCAAAAGAAAATGACATGAAAAGAAAATAGAAACAAGAGTGTTTAAATCATGACTTTAAAGATCCTTTATCAATATTTATATAAATCAGAGTCCTGTACTATAAATAACATATCCTTTATGTATCAAACATATTCTATTCTATTCTATTCTCTTCCTGATATAGCACTCCTTTCAACCCTCCATATAATTTAGTACAAACCAATTCTGCTTCTTCACCCTTTGACAATCTGTACCATGATTTTCTTTAAAACAGTCAAGACAATAGAATTAATGTGACATCTTTATAGTGAGATTTGAGCAAAAGTAAACATAATGGTTTTATTTCAAAACGAAAGCATCTGGATCCTCTGCATTTATCAAATTGACAGTTTTTGACATACATGTATGTGTTGTATTTTCCTTCACTTGATCTTTATTATAAGAACTGGTGTGTTGGGCTTCCCTGGTGGCGCAGTGGTTGAGAGTCCACCTGCCGATGCAGGGGACACGGGTTCGTGCCCCGGTCCGGGAAGATCCCACATGCCGTGGAGCGGCTGCGCCCGTGAGCCATGGCCGCCGAGCCTGCATGTCCGGAGCCTGTGCTCCGCAATGGTAGAGGCCACAACAGTGAGAGGTCCGCATACCGCAAAAAAAAAAAAGAACTGGTGTCTTGGACCCCAGCTTAAGGGAAAGGCCCCACCAGCCTGGACCAGGCCCCCAGTGATCTCTGGGTTAGCTCACCCTGAGCTGAGGTCCGCAGAAAAGGCACAGAAAAACACGAAAACACCTTTAAAATCCCAATTTTATTTTAAAAAAAAAAAAAATTTTTTTTTTTTTTTACTTAAGTATAGTTGATTTACTACAAACCCAATTTTAAATCCTAAATTTATCTAGGAATGCTGATATCAGTACCTTTACTGAGAAGCTTCCTTTCTGACTCTTCCTTGGGGGAGTGTGGACTTTGAGTCCGAGGCTCTGCTTTAGCACCAAGTAGAGTCTGCCGGATGCTGAGACTCTGGCGAGGGGTCTTTGGCAACTGCTCTGCTTTGCTGCTGAAAGAAAGGAACATTTCTGACCAAGTACGTATTTTACATCCCAGTTAACCTGCAGGCATGGTGGGATTCTCACCTCATCAGACTGTTGTATTCTTTTATTCTTCGACTAATCAGATCCCTGTTAGTAACTCCAGTGTCCTACAGAATAAATAGAAGGTAAAATTAGAAAGTCAATTCTAAACTCCCTAAACAAGGATCCTACTCTTTCTGGGGGGCAGGGGGAGCTCTATACTGTGCTACTTTGCTTGTTCAATAGAGACTCCATGGGGCTGTTTTAAAAGCTCTATTCAAATCATGACCTAACTTCACTAAGTGACAAACGTTCAAGTGCCTCTGCCACTGCCAAGAGTTTTCTGTTTATTTCCTGTATCCCAGCAACACCTAGACTAGTACCAGCAAGTAGCCAGTGTTCAAACTTACTGAATGGATCTGGCGTTTTGAATAAATGACTGGGAAGCAGTGAGCCAGTTTTTTCTCTCACTAATACCAGAAAGAATGATCAGCGTTTCAAAATAATACAGTTGGATAAAAGATGGAATACTGCCAAAATGTGTTAATGATTAATTGATAGGAACAGTGAGACTGAGGGTCAATTAGTATCAGAAGTGACAGTTATATTATCAGAAGAAAAAAGCTCAGACCTGGTTTTACTAACCTCAACAGGTTAACCTCAATAATATGCTACATGGAAAACTCAGAGTTGACCATAAGGAGATGATTTTTTTTTTCCCTATTGGTTCCAATTATAAATTGACATGTGTCCGCAAGTATTTTTTTTTACTTGTCTCGTTTTGGTCATAGCAAACGTTACAATTTACAAAGAATACAGACTTTATACATTCTCGAATTCAAATAGATTCTTCTCATTTACCAACTGAATATGGTTAAGATCTAGGATAAGACTGCTTGACAATTCTGAGCTATGTGACCCTGGGGAAATTACTTAACTTCTCTTTGCCACAAAGTTCCCTTGTTTGAAACATGGTGATGATAATAAGAAGACACATTCATATGGTTGCTGAAATTAACTGACATAAAATGCTTCAGAGTGCCTGCCATATGGTGTGTGCTCGGTGAAGTATTACTTCCTTAGCTATAAAGCTCGGTGAAAACACCCGTGTCTTGGAATCAGATGATAGTGATGATGCTGTAACGGCTGACATGAAGCACATGTTCATGACCTACCAGGCACTGGGGTGCGTTCTGCATAAACATCACTTCATTCCATTTCTAAAAAAGCCCTATGTCTCAAAGATGAAGTCATCTACGGCCCAGCAGGACACCTGGCATAGAGCAGGGGCTGATCAAACAGGAACTCCTTTGAACTGCTACTTAAAGCTGAAATCTACACCCAAGTTGTGATTCTCCCTGTTTACTTTGCCAAAACTCAGGTCTGATGTCTCTTTATAGCGGTGGTTGTAGAAAAAGGGCTGTATTGATATGGATCTGGTATTCGTTGTTCACGACAAACAAGGTAGAGTGTAAACTGTCAGATGAGAAAAAGTACAGGCGTTTTCCTATGTTCTAAGTTTTCATGACTTGAATTGGATATAATGGAAATGACAGAATCCGAGAACATAATTTGCATAACTTCATGGTTAATGTAGGTGTTCCTGCATACTGTAATGGGAAAGTAGGGGGAAAGAACCTTGTGGGGTTTTTTTTTTGTCATAACAACGGGCACACAAAGGAGAATAACGTCTAAGAAAAACTGCTGATGATATGAAAAAGGCACCCTTGAGCAAAATCTAGACTTAATCATTGCTGAATCTGCTCTGTAAAGTTTACAGTTATGTACACTTAAAAAAAAATCTTGGGCTTCCCTGGTGGCGTGGTGGATGAGAGTCCACCTGCCAATGCAGGGGACACGGGTCCGTGCCCCGGTCCGGGAAGATCCCACATGCCGCGGAGCGGCTGGGCCCGTGAGCCACGGCCGCTGAGCCTGCGCGTCCGGAGCCTGTGCTCTGCAACGGGAGAGGCCACGACAGTGAGAGCCCCGTGTACCGCAAAAAAAAAAAAAAAAAAAAAACTTCACTACTGAAAGTTCTGCTGTAAAAAATAACTTGATGGTTGTGAGTCAGAAACTCTCCTTATTAAAAAGAAAAAGTGGCTTATAACATGATACTACAAGTTTTCTTAGAAACCAATTACTGTATTACAGTAGGCTATATTATATTCTTGCCTGCATAATTTCATTAACAAGAATCATGCTATCAGTGTCTCTGCATTTACACAGCAATTAGTTTGGAGATGCATTTTCGCTGTAACTTAAGCCCACAACAACCCTGGTTTTGACACAAAGAAACAGATCTGGAATTATTCAGTCACAAAGGTAATGACCAGGACTAGGAACCTAGGTCTCTGCTCAGTGCTTCACTGCTTCTGAGAAGGTATGCAGCATGTATGAAAAATCTGCTTTTCTAGGTCAGTAATGGTGATTTTCCCAATAAGTGAAAATAATATAATATAGGTACACTTGAGTTTTCTTTTTTTTTGGCAGCACCGTGTGGCTGGTGAAATCTTAGTTCCTCAAACAGGGATCGAACCTGTGCCCTTGGCAGTGGAAGCACAGAGTCCTAACCACTGAACTGCCAGGGAAGTCCCTGAATTTTCCCTCTGATCAACTATTTTTTTCTTTAATTAATTTATTTCATTTATTTATTTTTGGCTGAGTTGCATCTTCATTGCTGTGTGCAGGCTTTCTCTAGTTGCTGCGAACGGGGGCTACCCTTCGTTGTGGTGCAGAAGCTTCTCACTACGGTGGCTTCTCTTGCTGTGGAGCACAGGCTCTAGGCACACGGGCTCAGTAGTTGTGGCTCACGGGCTCTAGAGCGCAGGCTCAGTAGCTGTGGTGCACGGGCCTGAGTTGCTCCACGGCACGTGGGATCTTCCCGGACCAGGGCTCGAACCCGTGTCCCCTGCATTGGCAGGCGGATTCTTAACCACTGAGCCACCAGGGAAGCCCTGATCAACTATTTTTAAGTGAAGATAGCACGTTATAATTTTTTTTAAATGATGTATCAGATTCTTTCAGTCTCCTTTAAAAAGAAAATGTTGCGACAGCGTCGGTTTTACCAATGTCGTTTTGGACACTAACCTCCTCATTTAAGTTGCTGCTCTCCTGGATGCTCTTGATCCAGGCTAGCATGTCGTCCCTGTCTTCAGCCTGAAACAGGCACTCGCAGTCAGACGTGGTGAGTCGAAAGACATTTTTCCTCTTGGTCTCGCTGTAAGAGATGTCTATTAAGCAAGCGTTAACACTGATGGGCTGCTCCTCTTCAGACGGAGTCGTCTGTTCTCGTTTATCTTTGTACAAGTACAGCGAATGGCCCCGAAGTACAACATACATCTGCTTCCATGGTCGAATACTTCCACCAACTCGCTGGAGAACATGAGACAGATCAGGCATACTCAACACTTGGCTAAATCTTAGTGACAGGACAGATGCATCTAGCAACACTGTTAACACGCTTAAATGTATACCCAACGTGGCAGATGCCTGCTTTACGTCAATATGTATTTGTTAGGGCAGGAAAGACAAAAAGTGTGGAACGTAAACCAAGTTGGGTAATGTATTCCTATCACAATCAAGGGCAATGAAATCTCAACTTTAATTGGGCTGAGAAAATAAAATGAACAAAGTTAATTAGGATAAAGCGAGTGTAGCAAAATATATAAAAAATGCTAAGGGAATAGAAAATAAGGAAAAAGGTCAGTCAGAAAAATCCTGAGTGAAAGCAAGGCTTAAGACAAGTCTTAGATCATGCAAATGACAAACACTGAAAAAACTAATCCCCAAAGGATATGCAGACGTAATGAATTTAGTTAACAAAACTGATCAACTTTATACGGTCAAGCAACAACATGCAAGATGGGTTTTCTGAAAAAAAATTTGATACTCTTTTGACGGTATTAAAGTTTTCTTATAAATTAAGCTACACAGATATTGTAGAAAATTTTCTGGTGAAGCTTTTCTTATATTGTTATCTACTTAATGAAGCATATATTGATATTGATATTCATTTAAATACCTCTATATTTATAAAATAAGGGGAAACAATAAAATTATTATAAAGGCAACTTGAAACTCTGCAAGCCAGAAGGAAGTGGCAGGACATGTTTAAAGTGATGAAAGGGAAAAACCTACAACCAAGATTACTCTACTCAGCAAGGATCTCATTCAGATTTGACGGAAAAATTAAAACCTTTAAAGACAAACAGAAGTTAAGAGAATTCGGCACCACCAAACCATCTCTACAACAAATGCTAAAGGAACTTCTCTAGGCAGGAAACACAAGAGAAGGCAAAGACTTACAATAACAAACCCAAAACAATTAAGAAAATGGTAATAGGAACATACATATCGATAACCACCTTAAATGTAAATGGATTAAATGCTCCAACTAAAAGACATAGACTGGCTGAATAAATACAAAAACAATATCCGTATATATGCTGTGTACAAGAGACCCACTTCAGACCTAGGTACACACACAGACTGAAAGTGAGGGGGTGGAAAAAGATATTCCATGCAAATGGAAATCAAAAGAAAGCTGGAGTAGCAACTCTCATATCAAACAAAATACACTTTAAAATAAAGACTATTACAAGAGACAAAGAAGGATACTACATGCTGATCAGGGGATCTTTCCAAGAATACGATATAACAATTATAAATATTTATGCACGCAACATAGGAGCACCTCAATACGTAAGGCAAATGCTAACAGCCATAAAAGGGGAAATTGACAGTAACACAATCATAGTAGGGGACTTTAACACCCCACTTTCACAAATGGACAGATCATCCAAAATGAAAAAAATTAAGGAAACAAAAGCTTTAAATGATACATTAAACAAGATGGACTTAATTGGTATTTACAGGACATTCCATCCAAAAACAGCAGATTATACTTTTTTCTCCAGTGCTCATGGAACATTCTTGGGTCACAAATCAAGCCTTGGTAAATTTAAGAAAATTGAAATCGTACCAAGAATCTGTTCTGACCACAACGCTATGAGGCTAGATATCAATTACAGGAAAAAAATCTGTAAAAAATACAAACACACGGAGGCTAAAAAATACACTACTAAATAACCAAGAGATCACTGAAGAAATCAAAGAGGAAATCAAAAAATACCTAAAAACAAATGAAAATGAAAACACGATGACCCAAAACCTATGGGACACAGCAAAAGCAGTCCTAAGAGTGAAGTTTATAGCAATACAATCTTACCTCAAGAAACAAGAAACATCTCAAATAAAAAACCTAACCTTACACCTAAAGGAATCAGAGAAAGAAGAACAAAAAAATTGCATAGTTAGCAGAAGAAAAGAAATCATAAAGATCAGATAAGAAATAAATGAAAAAGAAATGAAGGAAATGATAGCAAATATCAATAAAACTAAAAGCTGGTTCTTTGAGAAGATAAACAAAACTGATAAACCATTAGTCAGACTCATCAAGAAAAACAGGGAGAAGACTCAAATCAACAGAATTAGAAATGATAAAGCAGAATTAACAACTGACACTGCAGAAATACAAAGGATCATGAGAAATTACTACAAACAGCTATATGCCAATAAAATGGACAACCTGGAAGAAACTGACAAATTCTTAAAAATGCACAACCTTCCGAGACTGAACCAGGAAAAAATAGAAAATATGAACAGACCAATCACAAGCACTGAAATTGAAACTGTGATTAAAAATCTTCCAACAAACAAAAGCCCAGGACCAGATGGCTTCACAGGCAAATTCTATCAAAGATTTAGAGAAGAGCTAACACCTCTCCTTCTCAGACTATTCCAAAATATAGCAGAGGGAGGAACACTGCCAAACTCATTCTACGAGGCCACCATCACCCTGATACCAAAACCAAAGATGTCACAAAAAAAGAAAACTACAGGCCAATATCACCGATGAACACAGATGCAAAAACCCTCAGCAAAATACTAGCAAACAGAATCCAACAGCACATTAAAAGGATCATACACCATGATCAAACGGAGTTTATCCCAGGGATGCAAGGATTCTTCAATATATGCAAATCAATCAATGTGATAAACAATATTAACAGATTGAAGGAGAAAAACCATATGATCATCTCAATAGATGCAGAAAAAACTTTTGACAAAATTCAACATCCATTTATGATAAAAAAAAAACCCTCTAGAAAGCAGGCATAGAGGGAACTTACCTCAACATAATAAAGGCTATATATGACAAATCCACAGCCAACATCGTTCTCGATGTTGAAACACCGAAACCATTTCCACTAAGATCAGGAATGAGACAAGGTTGCCCACTCTCACCACTATTATTCAACATAGTTTTGGAAGTTTTAGCCACAGCAATCAGAGAAGAAAAAGAAATAAAAGGAATCCAAATCGGAAAAGAAGAAGTAAAGCTGTCACTGTTTGCAATGACATGATACTATACATAGAGAATCCTAAAGACTCTACCAGAAAACTACTAGAGCTAATCAATGAATTTGGTAAAGTAGCAGGATACAAAATGAAAGCACAGAAATCTCTGGCATTCCTATACGCTACTGATGAAAAATCTGAAAGAGAAATCAAGGAAACACTCCCATTTACCATTGAAAAAAAATAATAAAATACCTAGGAATAAACCTACCTAAGGAGACAAAAGACCTGTATGTAGAAAACTGTAAGACACTGATGAAAGAAATTAAAGATGATACAAACAGATGGAGAGATATACCATATTCTTGGATTGGAAGAATCAACATTGTGAAAATGACTACAGTACCCAAAGCAATCTACAGATTCAATGCAATCCCTATCAAACTACCAATGGCATTTTCCCCAGAACTAGAACAAAAAATTCCACAATTTGTATGGAAACATGAAAGACCCCGAATAGCCAAAGCAATTTTGTGAAGGAAAAAAGGAGCTGGAGGAATCAGGCTCCCTGACTTCAGACTATACTACAAAGATACAGTAATCAAGACAGTATGGTACTGGCACAAAAACAGAAATATAGATCAATGGAACAGGATAGAAAGCCCAGAGATAAACCCACACCCATATGGTCACCTTATCTTTGATAAAGGATGCAAGAATATACAATGGGGAAGACAGCCTCTTCAATAAGTGGTGCTGGGAAAACTGGACAGCTATGTGAAAAGAATGAAATTAAAACACTCCCTAACACCATACACAAAAATAAACTCAAAATGTATTAAAGGCCTAAATGTAAGGCCAGACACTATAAAATTCTTAGAGGAAAACATAGGCAGAACACTCCATGACATAAATCACAGCAAGATCCTTTTTGATCCACCTCCTAGAGAAATGGAAATAAAAACAAAAAGAAACAAATGGGACCTAATGAAACTTAAGCACTTTTGCACAGCAAAGGGAACCATAAACAAGATGAAAAGAGAATCCTCAGAATGGGAGAAAATATTTACAAACGAAGCCACTGACAACAGATTCATCTCCAAAATATACAAGCAGCTCAATATCAAAAAAAACCAAACAACCCAGTCCAAAAATGGGCAGCAGACCTAAATAGACATTTCTCCAGAGAAGATATACAGATTGTCAACAAACACATGAAAGGATGCTCAGTATCACTAATCATTAGAGAAATGCAAATCAAAACTACAATGAGGTTTCACCTCACACCAGTCAGAATGGTCATCAAAAAATCTACAAACAGTAAATGCTGGAGAGGGTGTGGAGAAAAGGGAACCCTCTTGCACTGTTGGTGGGAATGTAAATTGATACAGCCACTATGGAGAAAAGTATGGAGTTTCCTCAAAAATCTAAATAGAACTAGCATATGACCCAGCAATCCCACTATTGGGCATATACCCTGAGGAGACCATAATTCAAAAAGAGTCATGTACCACAATGTTCAATGCAGCTCTATTTACAATAGCCAGGACATGGAAGCAACCTAAGTGTCCACTGACAGATGAATGGATGAAGAAGATGTGGCACATATATACAGTGGAATATTATTCAGCCATAAAAAGAAATGAAACTGAGTTATTTGTAGTGAGGTGGATGGACCTAGAGACTGTCATACAGAGTGAAGCAAGTCTTGAAGAGAAAAACAAATACTGTATGCTAACACATATATCTGGAATCTTAAAAAAAAGGTGGTTCTGATGAATGGACTTGAGGACATGAGGAGGAGGAAGGGTAAGCTGGGACAAAGTGTGAGAGTGGAATGGACATATATACACTACCAAATGTAAAATAGATAGCTAGTGGGAAGCAGCCGCATAGCACAGGGACATCAGCTCGGTGCTTTGTGACCACCTAGAGAGGGGGATAGGGAGGGTGGGAGGGAGACGCAAGAGGGAGGAGATATGGGGATATATGTACATGTATAGCTGATTTACTTTGTTATACAGCAGAAACTAACACACCATTGTGAAGGAATTATACTCCAATAAAGACGTTAAAAAAAAAACTCAAAAAAAAAAATAAAGGCAACTTGAGTAAACTGGGAGATGCTGAATAAAAATTTTTAAATTATTAATATGGAGAACTGCTGGTCCCTAAAGTACTACTCTGTAATAATCTATGGGTAATAAACTACTTAATAAGAAAATCAGAGTTCCTTCTTAAATACTCGCATGTCTCTTTTACATTGACCAGATGCAAGACAACATATTCCATATGTAATTGATATAAAGGATGAAAAAGGTATAAAATTAAATCTCTGATTAGAATTTGTAAAAATAACTTTTCCTTTATGTAGAGAAAGATGCTTATAAATGTTTTCCACTCTTTATTCTGGATATTTTACTGTTTTATGTATAGAGACTTAATGCTTTATTTTTCAGGGCCTGCATTTCACACGCTCACAGTAGCTGAGAAAACACACTACCTTGCCCCTATCAGTGACAAGTGGCCTGAAATGAAGCCACCCTTCCTTGGCAGCATCGCTGAAAACCTCTGAGGAAGAATCTTTCCGGGATCCAGAATCTTCTGAAGACTTTTGGCTGTCTGTGATCTATAGAAAAGGCCAAAGAAAACATAGCAAATGTCAGCTTTTTTCTTTATAAGTATTTGCATGTTGAAATTGTTTTGCTGAAAAAGTCTTTTACTAAATCTTCGAAATGAAAGGCTATTTTTGAAAAGCCCTAACTTTATCAATTACATTAGAAAAATTTCTGGTTTTGCTTTTTAAAAAAATGGGTATTGACCACCATCATTTTTAAAGTCCCCTGAAGGAATTTTTTTAACCACTAAAAAATAATAGAAATACTATAATTTACCTACTCTCAAGAGCTCACATTTTAGTGGGAAAAGGCGAAGAAGAAAGAAAAATAAAACAAGAAAATGATCAGACTGTGATTAGTGCCATTCGGAGAATGAAACAGGGAGACACAATAAGGAACAACAGAGCAGCAGCTACTAACTGGTGGTGCTGAGGTGAGACCTCTCTGCAGAAAGAACATGTGAGATGAAATTCGGAGAAAACACTTTAAAAAGAGGCAACCACGAAAGATCAGGGGAAAGAAAAATTCAGGGAGAATATATAGCTACTGAATGTACATTCATTGTTATCATTTTTTTTTTTTTTGGCCACATCAAGGCATGTGGGATCTTAGCTCCCCAACCAGGGATTGAACCCGTGACCCCTGCAATGGAAGCGCAGAGTCCTAACCAATGGACCCTGAGGGCATTCCCTCACTGTTATCATTTTAAATGTTCACTTTTCCACGGAAGTAAGAGAAACAGCTAGTTATAGATTGTTCCGGGTACTTCAGGCTGTGGCAGGAGTGTGCGGGAGGCCATGAAGTGATGAATCAGAGGAGTAACATCATCTGATCATACAGCTGAAAGGTTGCTCTGCTTGCTACCTGGAGAACGGATTTGAAAGGGACAACCATGAAAGGAGGTGGTACTGTGGGAATCCAGGTGAGGGACGGTGGCAGCTGGGACTAAAGTAGCGAAAGTGAAGACAGAGAGGAAGGTATAGCTTCAGGGTATGTTCTGGAGGTAGAGAGGATGGTACTTGAAAGGGAAAAGAAAAAACAAGCTTCATTCCTAGACCTGGTGCTTGAACAAGTGGGTAAATTGAAGCGGACTTAGATGGGGGAAAAGGAGGGATACACATGTCTGGGAGGTCCCTGAGGTCTACTTAGTCATGGAAACCTTGAATTGCTTGTTAAACATCCAAATGGTGATGGTGCAGGGCAGAAGCCCACATGAGCCTCAGTTTGGGGAAGAGGTCAAGGCTGGCAATATACACTCGGGGAGATCTCTGGGTAGGAGCACCAAGGAAATGACGGTAGGTGGAGAGGAAAGGGGAGTCAGAACCAGCTCTAGACTTTCCAACATTTTAAATATTACACAGAGGCAGAAATGGAAACCAGCAGAAGAAAGTGTTTCAGGAAGTAAGTGGGAAATTACGTTGGATACTCCTGAAAGGTCAAATAAGTGAAAAATCCAAGCAGCCAGTTGTTCTGGAACCTGAGTGTCACTGGTAACCTTGGCCTGAACAGTGTCATTCTGATGCGTGTGGGGTGAGAAAGACGTGATGTGGGAAAGTAGAAACTACCAACAATTTTTTTCCCAAAGAATTTTGCTATGAAAAATGGAAGAGTAAATCGGAGCAGTAAACAGAGGGGGACGTGGATTCGAGGAAGGTTTTTCTTTTAAATACAGGAAATCATAGAACATGCTTCTATGTGATGGTGACTGAGCCAATGGAAAGAGTGATTATGCAGAAGAGACAGGGGTCTTGAGAAAGTGAAAAGTGATGGAATCCAAAGCAGAAACGTGGGTGTTTGTGGTTAATAGGATAATGTGCCACGTAAAAAGATACTTATTAAGATAAGGGTAAGGAAGGCAGAAAGTGTGGGTATAAATGAAGGTCCTGGTATTTCTGGAGAAGGTAAAATAAGGAAATTCCTGTCTAACAGCTTTTAGTGTTTCACTGAGGGAAAGGCAAGAGGGAAGGATAGACAAGAGAGGACAGGGCGGATCGTATTGGGGGGAATTGGGGGGAGGCAGGAAATAATAATGTTGAGGATAGAAAAAAAAACATACTGCTGGGCAGTTAAATATTTGTCCGTAAACTTACAAAATAAGAAAAATCAGCACAATGTGTGTAAACTGCTGTATATTTGATGAATATGTTTAGAAATCACAACTTAGAGTGATATTTTCCAAATGCACTTGAAAGTTATAGAATAGGAGTTTATGATATTTAAATATGAAATACCTAATGGATAAAAGAAATAATTCTCTATGAAGAGCTAAAGTAAATTCAGGTAAATAGAAACATTTATCATTTACCGATATTTTAAAAATACTGAATACCTACCTTGACTCCCTTCAGGCTAGATACATGCTTAAAGGACCTGTTGGAAAAGAAGTCTATCAATATTTGCAGTAAATGCATAAAAATACCTTAAAGATGTAAAAGTAATTTGACTATTACAACTACCCTTTCATTAATAAGCTGACATTTCATCGCTATCATGTTAAATGATCAGAGTTTGATGCAAATGAGGAAAAACAGCTAGTTTTATAAGTACCTAAACTTTATAAGTACTTAAACTTTCTATTCCATGATAGAAGTTTTCTTAAACTGTAAGTTAAAACCATCTCTGAATAAAAGGTGAGATTTTCTTATCCTTTTTTTTTTGTATCAAGGAAAAAGGTACTCAGACTAAACATTGGCCGTTATGTTATTATTTACCCACAGGTGTGATGCTCTATTAAGGATTTCCACACTGTCAATAATGGCTGGTCAGTGGTCACCATCAGCAGTCAGATAGAGACAGGCACTTCCACACTTGTCCAGCTTGTGGACATGGTGCCAGCAAGTGCATTATCAGGGCTGGTCATGGTCGCCACTCTTCCCTCTGACCATATTCTGGATGTTTCAGTACAGAGAACAGCAGCTGACACTGAATAAGCTTAGGGCTTCAGAGGACAGGTTCACATTAATTATTCAAAAACAATTTAACCTTATGGGACAAAGTTGTTTTCTTGTTGTTTTAATTCAAAGTTCATTAAGGAACTTAGGATTTTAAGGTGTGATCGAAGATGGCGCTGTCCTCTCCTCTCAGAGTCCCCCACCCCCCCAACAAGGCAACCAGAAATAGATATGCAAACTCATCTTCAGCAACATCAGGAGACGCCTGTAATCTGAACTACAGCATGTGAAGAAGTGGGGTTAAATGCAGTGAAGTAAAAAGTGGATACGGGGAGAGAGGGTGCCACTGCTTACACGTCTCAAACAAAACTGCAGAGCACTGTTTTCTGAGAGATCAAAACCAAGCTTTCCTTGTTGGAACAACAGGAAAGGGGGTACCAGTGACAGGAGCCTCACTGATCACCATGGGGCGTCAGGGGAGGTGAGGATGAAGGAGGAAACACACGGTCCTGCCATCTTTGCAGGAAGCACTGTGTAGCTGGGGTAAGGTGAAGGCGACTCTGAAATGTGGCTGTTTACTGATACCTTTTAATGAGGGAGGCTAAAGGCTAAAACGGCTCACACATCCCACCCTGCATCACTAGAAAAATCCCTGCTAGCCTCTGCCACTGCCCTTGGCCACACCTCACACAGACTCCCCTCAGGCAGCTGGTTCAGGAGGAATAAACTGGAGAGCAACTGACCATAGATGTTAAAGTAAAAAATACACATGCCCTTTGGTGTAACCATCCTTTTTCCAACTGCACTCACTCATGTGTGTGCTAAACGAACTATGTACAAATACAGGCACCGAAGGATTATCTGTTGTAGCACAAGATTTGATCAACCTAAATGTCTGTTAGAATACAGAATACCAGTTAGATATACTATGGCACAACTACTCAGTGGAAAATTAAACAATCATGAGAAAGAATAAGCCAGGCATACATGCACTGAATGCTCTCCAAGATCAGTGTGTAGAGCACCTATCATTTGTTTATAAAAACAATTAGCACACAAACGTATATAAGCGTACGTAAATGTGTGTATGATTTTATGCACAGAATAGCTCTGGAAGTATATAAAAGAAAATGATAGCACAGTTATGTCTGAGAGTAGAACTGGGTGACTGAAGGCCTAAAGCAGAAGTAATTATTTAATATATATTTTTTATATGTATTTTTGTATTATGTTTGTATATTACTGATTTTTAAACATTAATTTAAAAAAATTCAATTGAATGTATTATCATGTCACAACTTTGATTTTTTTTTTTTTTTTTTTTTTTTTCCTGTACACGGGCCTCTCACTGCTGTGGCCTCTCCCGTTGCGGAGCACAGGCTCCGGACGCGCAGGCTCAGCGGCCATGGCTCACGGGCCCAGCCGCTCCACGGCATGTGGGATCTTCCCGGACCGGGGCACGAACCCATGTCCCCTGCATCGGCAGGCGGACTCTCAACCACTGCACCACCAGGAAAGCCCGCAACTTTGATTTTTTATTTGCATTTCTAATGTCATAAAGTTAGAAAATATAAAAGACATCAGTAAATTCAGTATTTACATGTCAAGGTCATACTGAGCAGCCACTAACAAGTATTTAAGATAACACGCTTGAGACTTACAGTTTTGCATCTTCTCTGTAATCATCCAGGCCCTCATCGTATGATTTTGATCGTTCTGTCTTTGAGCTGGGCTGGGCATCCAGGCTGGGAGGTCCAACAGATTCTGCAATCAAAACCCAACATTTAGACATGCACAAGTGGCTTCCAGATTCTTTTTAAATGGCAAGGAGATCACGGGGTGTCACAGTATTCTAAATGGAAAACTGAAAACGTAAGACAGTTCACATAACCGCTCCTTGAAACGTACCCTGGTCATGAGAGAGCTGACGTCGAATTAAAGGAGCTGAAGTTGTGAGGCTGGGAGGGGCCGCTGCTATGGAGGGTACCTGGGAGGTGGAAGCAGAGATGACCGCAGAGGCGGGGATGTGTGGGATATCGTGATCGATGCTGGGGCTAGTAGGCTCATCTGTAAGGTGAGAGGAAATAGGTATCATCAGTAATGATAAAATAATACAACAGTAATCAGTATTCATGATTGAAAGAGCCACCGGGAATGTGTCACAGTTACTTGGCTGCATGTCTGCAGGTTCATGGGTCAGACAAGTTAACCAGAGGTTGTAAGATTTCATGGGTTTGTGTGTATGTGAGGGGCGCATGTGTATGAAAGATGACCCAGCTTGCCAGCTGACAAATGCTGGAAGTACTAATTTCAAGGAATCCAACATTTACCTTAAAAGAACTTAATAAATATTAGGCACTGATGTCATAAATCCATCTTCGGAACGATTTATTTTAGCACACAGAATAAGCCAGCTGTTAGGAATGGGAAGACTGAGCAGGGGAGGGGTCAAAGGACTTGCCTTGCTGGACTTCGTGAAAGCCACTTAATTCCTCGGGGTATTAAATTCATTCCCTATAAAGAAATTGGACTAGGATTATCAGGGTCACTTCTAGCTCAAGGGGACTACAACAATAAATCCACAAAAGGGATAAAAGTATCTGTTTAATTTATGTAAGAATATGAAATACTTTGGGGCTTTCATAAGCCAAGGATTTTTTAGGGGGCTTTTGAGGTTTGCATTTATTTTAAAAACTGACAGATCTGGCTGAGGGTGTAGTTACTATTGGATCTCTTTTCAACACTAAAGGAACTAGCTGAAAATCCAGAAAGTCTGCTTTAGGGATACAATTCTATAATTTTTATAAGTGCGAAGTCTAAAAAATTTTTATTTCCCTAAGGAAATAAGCATAGTATTCTATAAGGTGTGCTACAGATCAATTTGAAATATTTTGGGATAAAAGTCAACTACCAAAAGGAAGCTAAATGAACATCTAAAATTATTCTGTGGTGAGCAGTTTCGTTAAACTTGGAACACAGAAATTTATCTAGTAAGAAGATGCCAATTCAAATTTGGGGAATCTGAGCTAAGAAGAGGGAATATTAAATGCAGAATTATTATTTAGTCACCCAATCACCCAGTCCCAGCCCTTTTGGGTAAATTTCAGATAGCTAAACTTACCTACAGAGACACTGTAATCAAGCTATATCCTACAAAACTTCTAAATTGGTTTAAAATGCCAGGGCCAGTATGGCTGCACCAATCAAATTCAATTTTAGTTAGGCTAATCCTAATTAAGTACACACATACTGGCCAACTTTAGGGGGAGAAGAACAAGAAGTAGTAAAAGTACGGCAAAAAAGGGGAGAAGGAATTTGAGAGGAACTCGATGCGGGTAATACAGCTGGTTTCGTTATATTAATAGTTATGAGTAGTAAAAAGAAACATAGAAAATCAGGATTGGAGAATATACCTTAATACCTGCTACTATAGAACAAATTACTTAGGAACTCATTACTCGTTTTGTGTTTACTTGTGAAAGATGTTGAAATTTATTTTCAGGACTTACTATGAAGCTTTACAAGAGCATGTATGTGTGGGAGTGGCCATAAACAAATTACTGCTAATGACCGATATTCCTAATTTTTAAAAAAAGTCGTTTATTTACTTCATTTTTCTAAGTCTTTGTGACCCCAAAGGAATATTAGATATTGAATGTGTAACGAAATGTTGGAAAATTTTCCTTCTGCAAGACGTTTCATTAGCTCTGTATTACACAGATACCTAAGTAAATAAATTGGCTCCATTCTGTGATATTTTGGGAATAAAGCCAAGGCACCTATTTATGTACCTACTGATTTATTTATTTTGCATTGGTTATAATGTTTTCAAGTAACAAAAATAACTATTAAATTCACAGACTATTAAAGACCCTGTAGTGTGATGATACAACAGCAAGCCTTAATTCTTTGCTTTTCTTCCTTTTAATTTAAATGTTCCATAAAATAGCATAGAGTATAGACCAACATTCTTCAAAGTGTGTTTTATGGTATACTAAACTGAAATACTCTAAATGAAAGCAAGGATTCATGGTCAAATACTTCTGAGACAAATTGTACTACATCCTGTCTAGAAAATTCGCGACATATAGGAGCATGTTAATGATGCTGAGAGTTCTATGGTGAAGACAGACAAAACTTGTTTAACTTTCAAAACCCAGCATTTCTCAATTTATCTGATCACTGATCTTTTTTGTTTTTCCCCCTTTATCAAATGGAATTAGTGTTCCTAGAAAATACTTTGAGAAACATTGCAAATAGTCTCTTTTAGTCCATTTCAATGCTGGAGTCATCCCAGTAAAACATTATTTTAAAAATAGCTAGATTGGGGCTTCCCTGGTGGCGCAGTGGTTGGGAGTCCGCCTGCCGATGCAGGGGACACGGGTTCGTGCCCCGGTCCGGGAAGATCCCACATGCCGCGGAGCGGCTGGGCCCGTGAGCCACGGCCGCTGAGCCTGTGCGTCCGGAGCCTGTGCTCCGCAATGGGAGAGGCTGCAACAGTGAGAGGCCCGCGTACCGCAAAAAAAAAAAGCTAGATTGGAAAGACAAATACCCATTGGTCAGATAAAACTCTGAAGCTCAATAATAAAAGGATTTCAATATTAAATTTTGGAACTTAAGAACACTTACATCCATAGACAGCATTTACATCTGAACAGTAAAATCAATACTGTGTTCATATCTCCGTTCTGTATTCTACCCTATTCCACTGGTGCTGTTCAAATGATATGCCAGAGTGATCATATGCAATATATTAAAGTCCTGGGAGGCATACAGGAAATAAATGGATTATAAAGACATTTCTATGCTGGGGGACTTTTAAGTCATGATTCATAAAACAGAGGATGTCATCCAGTAGGAACTAAGGCGACTCTAATAAGTACTTAAAGTAGAATGTGATCAGAACAAATTAGTATTTTTATTTTTAATAAACAAACAAAATGGTCTATTTTAATAATTATTCTAAATCTTTATGTATATAGAATAGATTTTTGTTTTATATTTTAGCCAAACTTCTCTTTAAAAGCATAATTAGCCTTTTGATTTATTCCTGTACCTAGATATATTAACAGATATAACTAGCGAACTTATTATTACTCCAATATAATTTCATTATATTATTCTTACTAAGTAGGAAGAAAGTATAATGCCATTATTCTGGTAACATCTCACAGGCCTGGGAAATACAGCCATGGGTTGTAGGGCTTTGTATGTTTAAAAAAAAATCATAATTTCTATAAAATATCTATCATTTCCATCTACAATGGAAGTGTACTACTCTTTGAGGCCGGCCTTAAGGGTACAGATACAAATATGAGCACAATTTAGGTTGAGAGTCCCTGCAATGTTTACAGCTTGAAGACGCCACATTTATAAAATATAAGTTATGTGGGACTGTTTTAAAAAACTGATTCTGACAGTGTCACCTGACAGTCCAAGAGCTCAATGGCTTTAAAAAGTTTCTCTAGAAGAGAAAAAGTCTGAAACAGTACTGAAAGAGAATACAATATATTACAAAATTATGGCAAACTCTTCCTGAACCTATGGGGTAACATGTTGAGTGAGAGTATGGCCTTGGCCTCAAAGCAAGCCTTGCATCACACACCTCCAGAGGGCGCTGTTCACAACGCATTCTGTATAAATGGTGCCCTCTGGAGTTGTGCTCTGCAATGAGGCTGAATCAGGGAAGTCTCTATTGCATACTGACTGTGTGACTTTGGGGAAGTTATTTAACCTCTCAATAGCTTAAATTTCTCATTTATTAAATTAAGAGAATACGAAGGACATATATGATAATCCTGTTAGCATATGATATCTTAGAGCTGCATAGTAATTATGATGAAAATTTGTTTTGTTTTGCTACACATTTAACCATCAAATCAAAATTATCATTCACCTATTATTTCGACAAATATTGAGTGCCTTCTCTATGCCAGGCATTAAGGACACAGAAGTGAACAAAAGATCTAAAATCCTGGCTCTCACGCAGCTCATGTTTTAGCTCTGCAGAGAAACATGTAATAAACAAAAAATACAAATGCCAAGTGGAAACAAGTGGTATAAAGATAAATAAAGTAGCTTAAGGAGATAGAGAATGTCAGGTTCTGTGTGTACTTTAGATAGGCTGGTCTGGAAAGGCTGCTTTGATAAGGTAGTATCTGAGCAGAGGCCCAAATGTACTGAGAGAGCGCGAGTCTTGTGAATATCTCTGGAATACACTCCAAGGCTTGGAACTGGTGCCAGGGCGCTGAAGCAGGGTGTGCTTGGCGTGTTTCAGGACTGCTAGGACGCTGGCGTGTGTGAAGACAGCGTGCACAGGAAGACGGGAGGTAGGGGTGAGAGGTGGAGTAGGGTTGTGACCCAGATCACAGAGGGCCTTGTCCACCGCAGTCGGGTTCTGGGTTCTATTCTGAGCAACACGGGAAGTAAAAAAGGGTTCTGATCAGGAGTGAAATGATCCTATTTATATTTTAAAAAACATACTGGCTGCTTTGTGGCTAATATACCTGGGGCATGTCAGCAGACTAAAGCCCGGGAGGAGACTAAAGCCTCAGTCAACATGATAGGTGTTCTGGATCAGGGCACATGCTTGTAATTTAAGTAATTTCCCCCCATCTAGTCCAGGATTGATTCTAAGACAAAGTAATGTGACAACAAAGAGGTCTTTTCAGTTGGCCCACAAGTTAAAATTTACAAAGAAATAAGCTTTAGAAAGTAAAAAGCACTGTTTAAATGAAAGGTTGATTACTAGCGATCAAAGCTGTTCCACTTGGCTTTTGTTTCAGCTGAATCAACAACTAAGCACAATTTGGTTTGCTGATGGGTCTCCTGACCCCACCCCAGACGGTGGGGATTTGTCTCATTAAAATCAAAATGAAAGGGCTTCCCTGGTGGCGCAGTGGTTGAGAGTCCGCCTGCCGATGCAGGGGACGCGGGTTCGTGCCCCGGTCCGGGAAGATCCCACGTGCCGCGGAGCGGCTGGGCCTGTGAGCCATGGCCGCTGAGCCTGCGCGTCCGGAGCCTGTGCTCCGCAACGGGGGAGGCCGCAACAGTGAGAGGCCCGTGTACCGCAAAAAAAAAAAAAATTAAAAATGAGTACTGAGTATGTAAAGTTTAAAAAAATAAAAGGAAAATGGATACTAGAAATAATTTTTGAGAGTAAAAGCTTATGGCTCTGGTTTTAGCAGAGTGTAGAAAATGTGGAACAAGTGTTTTAAGATCACAGTGTAAAATTCCTGTACCTGTTGAACTAGAAATACTTTGCTGAAAAGATGTGTTAATTATTTGACGTACTAGCCAATGACCATTAAGTGAGCTCACCTATAAATGGGATGGAAGCCAAGGAATCACCGGGTGGACTGGTACTTGAGGCCTTCCTCTCCTCCATTCTTTTTATATGGACCTCGCGGCGAGCGTCATTAGGTAGCCAGCAAGTGGTGTCTGAACCTGGCTCTTGGTCATTCACTGCCAAGATGTAAGACTGATGCCTTAAAGGCTGCGGCGTTTGGCGACCAGATGGAGGTTTTTCTCTTAGGATGACAGTTTCTTTATTATCTACAGCATTTGATTGCTGAATTTCAGCCTCTTGTAAATTTAAATCTTGATTCCTTTGAGTGACGGATAATTCCAAATCTGGAGTGCCAGCGTTCTCACTCATCGGAGGGGTGGGCTTAACAGAAGCTCCGGATAGAGAGGGGGGTTTCCCAGTGTCCACTTGGTGATCGCGGGCACTTTCAGTCCTTAACCACGTCTGCTGATTCAAGAGACTGTTTTGATGCAAGTGATTTACTGGTCTTTGGTCTTTGATGGAAACAAACGAGTTCTGGCTGGAGGGTGGTTTTGTGACGTGCGTAGGTGCTTTCAGAGAATTATTTCGGACTTTCACAAGAGGTGACCTGTCTTGTGAAATACCTCGAGGCTGGGACATTCCGCAGGTAGTTTGAAAATTTCTGTTGGGCTGCAGTGGTTTCAGATCTGCTGGAATTCTTTTAAACTGAGACACCAATTCCACCCCTCTGCCACTCACTCGCCTGTTGTCAGAATTCACAACACTCGGAGCCACTGTAAAATTGGAACCTCGGAAAGATTTGTGAATTTCTTGCTGCCTATGCCTTTCATAAATACCTCGCCGATCATCCTGTTCGGTAAATCCACTCCACTTGTAAGTCTGCTTTCGTTCTCCCTTTACATCGGGTGGTGGGCATTCAGAATGGACGTTTTCTAAGGTTTCACCCTGTCCCTGGATAAAATCCCACGAGCGAGTTCTATGGTTACTAAAACTAATAGAAGGAGATGTCAGCGCTCCTTGAGATGCACTCCTTGGACAGTACTTCATTAACACAGAGTCCTCCAGCCTCTCCTGAGACACGCTGCGTTGCCGAATCTGAACGGACTGGGGCACTCGGTCCTGAGAGGTGCTCCGACGTCGTATCTGCAAGGCAGCACGGTTCAGTACCACCTGGTTATAATCTGTTGTGCTCTGCGAGGCTGCTCTTAAACTATCTAACCTTTCTTGAATTGTCCGACAACCCATGTGCAACCGCCGGTTATCAATATACTCTTTGTAAGTTTTATAGTTTTTCCAGTCTATGTGCTGATGGGAGTTTGGAGAATAGTGATTGACAGATATGGGAGGAGAATCCACAGCTGGAGACCTGCTGCTTGCCAGTCCTTCTGAGTGTCCACTGTAATGGCCTGATTTAAGTAAAATGCCAGAAGGTTCCAACGACCTGGAGCCGGTCTGATGGATTAGATGGGACGTGGGAATCGAGGATGGTGGCGATGTGGTTCTTGATGCTGTTTTGAAAGAGGTCTGCTCGTTCCTGCCATACCTCACTTCCTCAGTTCTGTGGGAGGGAACCGTGTGGTTGCTTCTATTAGGTAACAAATCTATAACCTTCTCAGAAGGTACAATGACGGTCCTTACGCTTTCACTGCAGACACACACTGCTGTGTTTGACTTGGCCACCTCTGGTGGTGACGGAGGCACTTGTATTTCCATCCTGTAGGCCCTGCCGGGCTGCGTCAATACTGGGGGACTGGTCTGCGGTTTGCTCATGGAGGAGTCTGGAGGAGCTGTTTCAGGGGGCTGCACCGGGGCGGGAGGGGCGGGTGGCAGCCAGGGGTAGCAGACTGGTGGAGGTTCAGGTATGTTGCGGGCATTACCGCTGTAGGCTTCGTTGCCCTTCAGGTAGGCATCTTGAGAATACGCCTACATGAAGATGAGAGAAAGGGGTCACTTCAGAGTCATCAAAGGCACACTTGTTTCCATTCTTGCGATGCACTATGTTATTTTACGGTGCCCTGCTCTTGGGTGGCATTCACTAAAGCATGCAGGCAAACACAGTGTAAGGGTACTCCACAAATTCAGAAAAGGGCTAGTCTCTCAGAAATCAAATAAATTGTAGAATTTGCAAAAAATATAAATTACAATTGCCTATTTTCTCAAAAGACCTGAAACGCAGCAAACTCCGCCCCGCCCTCGCCACCATTAATTAGATACGGACGTCTTGCTTCTAAAAATTTCCCCTTTCAAGTTTTATGATTTTTTTTTTCCCCAGCAGTTGGCAGGTTAAATGGCTGCCTAATAAATCTCAGCAAAACAAGACTCTGATCTTTAGCCAGAGTGAAGGTGAAAATACTTAAAACCTTCACCAAATACATCTTCACTTTAGGCACTGCTGCTATCATAAATACTACATTGAACACTGTCTTGCCAATTAACGATTACTGAGTCGCTAAAAATAATCTATTTTGATAAATTAAATCCTCCAACAGCCAGGAGAAATAGAGAATATGCACATTTAAGAAATTAAGTACATATTAAAGGCGTAAAATATGAAAAAAGGTAATTCATCTTCCTGGTATATAATTTATATTTTTTTATTTTACGGTAATGCAAAATTGTATTGTACAAATTTATTTGGTCTCTTTTATCTGTTATAAGGAGACATTTCTCTATTACTAACAGGCAGGCATGCAGCTCCAATTATTTTTTATCAATTATTCACGAAATTAT
Organism: Delphinapterus leucas; assembly: GCF_059928025.1. NCBI lineage: Eukaryota > Metazoa > Chordata > Mammalia > Artiodactyla > Monodontidae > Delphinapterus > Delphinapterus leucas. The sequence goes on along the minus strand of NC_143130.1, from coordinate 11,148,609 downwards.
CTAGCAATGTTTTTTACAACTTAAATATAACAAATTAAGTAACAAGACTATAAAACAGAGCTAACGGATATAATTCAGGACTATGTCCAACAGCTGAGACAGTTAGGTGTGGTGTCATGTTACACACCCTCCCCTAATCCAAACAAGCTTAATTCAAGACTACCATCACATCCTCTCTTTGCATTAGACAGCTTGCAAAGCTCAGGTGCAGCCACAAACATAACATAACAGCAAAGTACTAGGAGAAGAGAGAGTGTGAGATGCTTAAAAAAATACAGATGCAGATAGATGTTATGTTTTAACACCAGTTATGCACAGGATACGAAAGAAAACCAAACATAAAAAGAAAGAAAGAAAGAAAATAATATATCACAAACACATCCTGCAAATTAGTAAGATTAACACCACGGAGAGATTCCTCTAAGCAAACTTACAGTTTTAATAGATTGGCTTATTACAAATCTTTACAAAACATGATTTATAAAGCAAGGAAATGGCTTCTGTGCAGTTCTTACCAGAGCTGTGACATCCTTTGTAAATTGTAGCTAGCAGAAAATAGGAAAACATAGTAGAAGCTGCTTACTGATATAAAGACAGAATCATGTTGTCATTATTGATGCTGGAGAACAGCAACCTAAAAATACATCTATACTGATTCCTCTGGAAGGTACCAAGAGAAGTAAAGGGCAGTGAGGCATAAAGAGTAACTTCAGTATCCTTCTGAGCATCTTTTTCTCAGGCTTTTATTTGGCTCTTATTTGATCTGTCTACCATTCTCGAAAGCAAAATACATCTGGTGACACGCATTCCTAACAGATATTTTCTTCAATATGCACTGCTGTCTGATAATGTGCCACAAAGCTTCCCTTCCGCAAGAGCAACATTGATGCCTCTCATTTCCCCTGAGTTTCTTCCATCTCTGCTTCCAGATGACAAAACGAATGCTCTATTATGCATTTAAAATAGTACAACCTCCTCCTTCTCCTGTAAATCAGAGCATAACCGCAAGCTGTCAGCTGACTGCAGCTGCCTGTACACTAGGATTTGGAACGAAAGAATGGCTGTTTTATCAAATGCGTTTCCCTCAAAAATTAAGATCTTCCAGTGCTGTATCTTTTGGCCTATTTTATTAAGCTTATGAAAATAGCTACTGGATGGACATAAAAAATATTACTTCCAGCGTAATTCTTTTTAACTTATAAAGAATATTATAGAACCTAAACCAGGATGCAATGAGAAATGAAAGCCCAGTAGCTAAAAGAAAACATGCATGCCATAATATTTCTAAGGTATGAATACAGTCAGTCAAAACATACATTTTGGCTATGTGCCACTGACATAATAAGCTTATCTTTTTAATGCTGACTGTAGTAGCGCCAGCACTGTTCCGTGACAGGAAAACTGTGTGTGGATGAGTGGACTCACTGGTACAGTGTTGTTAGAGCGTGTTTGTGCAATTTTATTAAGCATCTACCTGAAAGGGGTGGTGTATTCCTTATGCTTGATGATGTAGGGGAAGTTTGGCTGGTGGGCTTCATGACTTCTCAAGACCTCTACCATGTTAATGTACGTTGTAAAACGACGTGAAATTACAAACTTATTTGGCCACGGAACCCATTTTTTTCCCGGGGTTTTAACACAATTAGAACTTCTGCTGGGAAATGCTGTTCTAGAACTAATAATTTAGAGATACCTCCTTTATTCAAATTTGGGGAGGAATATTATCTTTTAATAATAAAAGTATATGACCAGAACTATTAAATACTTGAAAAGGTATTTGACATACTTTAGATATTGCTAAGATTCCTGAATAGTCTATATTCATGGGTCCCCGCTTCTGGGTAAAATCATGGCAAAGGGGTCCTTAAATATACACACGTGGACCACGCGTTAACAGTGGACTGACTAAACAGAATACCTTACACATACAGTACTACTGTCTAATGCAAGCAGATATGGTTGAGATAAAGTATGAATTCATTCAGTAGTAGTACTGAATTTCCTCACATATCCTCTCAGTTCATGGACACTAAAAGAGCTTGTTTGCTTTTCTATCTATTTAAAAGTTTCTCATTCTCATAAAGTTTGAGAACCAATACCATTCAATTAACATCCATGGGGAAATCAGCAGTGCTCCAAAGGCCACTGTCGCTTGGTATGTGTTCCAGGTAAGTCATGGGAATAAACTTCTACAGCTATGCTGAGAGGTGCGGTGCAGACACAAATTATCTCCAGAATAAGCGTAGGCATGTAAATTAGGAATAGACAATATGACAATTTTAAGGAGTCCCCTTCTCCCAGGATGCCTTTAAGTGTTCCTCTAGAAAACAAACTGCCTACAGAGGAAAGCTTTAGACGGGGCTTGCACAAACACTGGGGTGGATTACAACATTCAACTCTTTGAGAAAAACGTGGAACCCATTAATAAGGTTTTACACTCTGAAAACAGAATTTTAAACTCCATAAGTTGCTCATAGCTGTGACTGTGGTGTGCTTTCTCTTGAGTCAGAAAGTACTCAGTCTTTCACTGAGACAACATGGTCAGACATTTCAATGGTTTAATTACCCCCTGGGAATCTCTGAATTGTCAATAGGCACCAATTAAACAATACAAAATATCACTTAAGGTAATTTTTATATAATGATGTCAATTTATATTCTTTTATAATGACATCAAAATCATCCTGTATCAATAAGTTTGCCTGAAATGGCATGGCCCAGAAATTTCTGAAACCAATGTCATAAGAATTGCATATTTGGCTCAGAATAATTTTTATTTTTACGTTTAAGTCCAAATGGATACTTCAGAGTATCGAGTTGGCCAAAAACTTCATTTGGTTAATGAATACGCTGTTAAATAAAGTTCTTGGTGAAAATGAAAAATGTGTCATTTTTACTTAAAACTGAACGAACTTTTTAGCCAACCCAATATATATCCAGAAGTTTTGATGGAATCAGACAACACTCAGATTTTTTCCGACTGATTAGCACTTGGGAATTCAATAGGATATGACAAAAAAATCCTTAGCCAATTTTTTTTTCATTAGGCCTTTTATATATCACTCTACATTTTTTCTTGCATCTCCTTTACCCTTGTATTAAAGTTTTATATCTTATAGTAGCTTAGTAGTTTAAAAATTAATATTTTAAAATTCAAGCCACACCTAATGAAAACGGAATAGTAGCAGCCCCGTCATGCCTACAGATCCAAAACGTTCTTTAAAGGGGGAGGGGGTGAGGAGAGGGGAGTAAGGAAAGATGCCTCACGGAAGTCTTCACTTGGAATTAGAATTGTAAAGAGAATTTAAATAAAATGTAATGTTAACAGTCTGGATCTTGACTATATGTATTAGTGCCTAACAGTAGCTAAATAGTCCTAAAATAATCTTTCAGTTCAGTTTTAGTAGACTTGCATCAAAATCACTATTACCATACCTATGGCTATTGCGGTAGTATTACTATTACTGTACCATATTTACTGTCTAGTAAACAGGAAAAACAAACAAAAAAGTGCAGAATAAATAAGCTAGTAAGATTAAAATTCCTGCCTACCAGTTTGCGTTAACAGGCTGACCTGTTAATTTTATACCATTACTTATGATAAAAGCAAAAGTAACTACATATCTGTTTGGATAATTTTAAAATACACGTCAGACATGCCACAGTGGGACATGGGAGAAGCGGATGGCGTGGATATTTTATACCTTTCTAAAGTATTTGAAACTTTTCTAACAAGCACGTACTATTCTTATAATTATTTAAAATGCTTTTTTTAAAAAATAGGAGAAAGTAACTGCTTCAAACTTGCAAAATATGAAAGAGCCCTCCAGAATTCCTGTTCTTGCTTCCCTACTCTAAAGCAAGATTACCTTGATCCACACGTGACAAATGGATACCTAATTTTAAATAGAATAGTATACTGATGGTGGAACATAATAATTATTTTGAAAGTAATTCTAATAAATCTAAAGAAAAACTGGGGTTAAATTACATTTTTCAATTTATATCGCACATTCATGGAGTGGTAACTAGGGCAATGGACACAGATCTCAGAGATGAGTTTGCCTAGCAGCTCTGACCCTGACCGGCAGTGTGAATGTAACAGCCACTGACACTCTTCATCTGGACCCAACGACAGTATGGGACTGTGGTTTAGTTTCAAGTACAGGCTACATACAGTCTCAGGCCTAACAGGGTTCAAGTCCTAGTGCCATCACTTTCTTCCCTGTTACACTAGAAAAGCTGTTTAACCTGGCTGTTAAAACACAAGTAGGGGTTTTCCCTGGTGGCGCAGTGGCTGAGAGTCCGCCTACCGATGCAGGGGACGCAGGTTCGTGCCCCGGTCCGGGAAGATCCCACAAGCCGCGGAGCGGCTGGGCCCGTGAGCCGTGGCCGCTGAGCCTGCGCGTCCGGAGCCTGCGCTCCACAACGGGAGAGGCCACAACAGTGAGAGGCCTGCGTACCGCAAAAAAAAAAAAGGCTCCAAATACCCTCGTCAAACATCAGACACACCCGAGAATCTCCACAGCCATCAGAACTGATCTACTTAAAACTGAATTTTGAGTCCATGGAGCTAAAGGCTTAATGAAGTACCTTGAAGTCTGCACAGAAAAGAACACCCAGATCTAGCGCTGAGAGCTACCATGGGTCCATTGAGGACCTATTTTTTTTCAGTCAGCATCACTGTTTAGGTGACTTGACAGGTGGTGGCTATTTCATTCACTCTCAGTGTCTGAGAGGGCAACAAAATCGTTTTGTCTTTTTACAAATGCAACAGGAAGTGCTTTTTATTTTGTAGTATCACCTTAAAAATATGAACTTGTCTAAGCCTATGATCATGGTCTAAAATATTATAAGACCACCAAATGACTCAAATGAATACAATACTATTGTATTGTTAGTTTAAAATGTATGTCACTGTACATACATTTTACAATGTATGAAAATGTATGTTAGTTAAAAAATGAGGTTGCCAAGTACAGGAGTACTATTACCAGCACTAGTTTAGTAACATAATAAATAATTCTTAATTTTACTTCATGTTTTTCAACCTCATGTCACTGTCTTCTGTGAATTATGAGATTTATTATTATATACCTGTCCTTACATGACGTAAGTTTTAAACCAAATCAAATTTTCTATGCCACCTCTCAAAGATGAGCTGAATACCTCTAGAACAACTTGATCTATACATCACTTGAGGAGCAAACACTCATGGACACCCAATCCTGCCGTGACCCAGGCAAATATGTAAAAACTGAGACAGGCTTTCTCTTGGGTAAATGATGTTTATAGTAGCTGTAAAAATGTTCATGTTTATGTTTTCTTTACAATGAATATTCAAGCTCACAGGGACAAATACATCTTTAAAAGCATATATTTTAAGTAACAGATTTAAGACCAACATAAATACTTCTGAAGGCCCCTTATAGAATATTTTCATTCTAGAATCTGTTAGAGAGAAGTATTTCCACATATGGTTTTTTAAATCCCAGATTCTCTTTGGGTTTTATAATAGATTTAAAAAATGCCACTTGTAGATATCCCAGCTAAAAGCATTGATGTGGAAAAGAAGTTACTGCATTTCAGTGTCCTTCAGGGAACAACAGAGAGTCTGCATTAACTATATATACTCCTTCAATTTCCTAACGCAAATGTGAATGAAGACTGGGTTTAAAAGTGAGGTTTTCTTTTATCATCAAGGATATGGGCTTTTAATTTCTTATGATTAAAATAACTCAACAAGTTTTAAAGATGAATTTTCTGTTACAATGTATCAGGACCCTGAGGAACCTTGAAGATCTGTGTGTTCAGGTCACCCCAGTGAACCAACTTCTCCCTGTGTTGCAACACTTTGTATTTTCCCTTTATCTTAAATAAAACATAAGGAAATTAATTAACCTAATTTCCCATTGATCACATCCTTAGAACATGATTCCTTGCACTGTTGCTCCCCTGCATCACCCACACAGCAGGCTAGGATGGTAATTCTGTGCCTGATTCCTGGGAATTTGTACAACGTTTCACTGTTCTAAACAACAGTGTCCAGCCGGTGCCTTCACCTTGGCAAAGAGACTACTGAAGGTGAGATATCAGTTCTGTTTTGGAAGTGCCCTCTGTCTCTGAGTCAGGAGAATGCGAGGGTTCAAGGTAAAGTTTGCCCTACCGTGTGGGCATCACCTCCTGGTCCTTTGCATCAGTGGAGCCCTACAGGAGGACCCCCCTATTTATTTTCAGTCTAGTGACTTCACTGCCTTCCATGGTTGTCTGTTGTTCTCTCACTGTGCTGAATGATCAGGGGAGGACTCTACAACTAGTGCTGCTCGACTGAGAAAACCACCACAGATGGTTACAACTTCCTTGTTGAGACACTCAACCCCAACAGAACTGCGCACTTAAGAAGGGTAATAACCTGTTGTCGGTAAACATGCCATTTTGAAATAAAATCAGTATGTCTTGAAAACACAAGGCTGATCTCCATGGATTTTGGTTAATTATATTTTATGTGTAAGTGAATAAACTGAATCACTAGGATTGGCTTTAGTGATTTTTTTGTAAAAAAAAACGTTTACAGAAGATTATTTAGGACTTTTGTTGAGCTAAGTTCAAAGGAAAGCCTTACAAGTGAAAAACATTCCGATTTCCATTCCTACCACAAGGATTCCATCAGTTCTGAGTAAGAAAACAACAGCAACAACAGCTATTCACTAAAAGGAATTAAAAAACAACAACAATCTTCACAGCCACTGCTATTTCCTAGCTCTAACTGTTTTATTCTGCTGAGCTACAAAATCAATTGAGGAAAAGTATTATTTTCCTGAATGAAATTTATGTTGTCATCTTTTTACCCTCAGCAATATCTAAGCTTAATAAAGGAGTTAAGTACTCCAGTTAATTTGTTTTCTTTCTCAAGAGGAGAAAGATATTTTAAGATAAATGCTAAAGATTTTCAACTATATAGTTTCACTCTCTCTCTAAGATGCTAACCTATTTTTCCCTTAAGGTGCAGACTCTATTCATTGTGAACATTACTTCTAATGGAATGAATGGATACTGTTAAGAAAACTGCTCGGTAAGTTAATTTACAGACAGTAATGCTTATTGGAAAATTTTAAATGGCTTTCATAAAATTTCTGACCTCATAGTTTAAAAAAAAAAAATCTAATTCCTGGGGATATGTACTTGCACCCTGAGGCTTGGCTTTTGGTTGAAGGAGTATCTAGAATGCAACATTTGGGCAAACAAACTCTTTAGGAATCTCATTCCAAATGACAACAATAAGAGTTTACTGCGGAATCAATAAAATATTCTCATGTTGCTTAATTGTAAAAAATGGACAATAGTCTCTCTCTCCCTTTGTTTTGTTTTTTTGGTAAAATGTAGAGAAAAACAGAGCGTTTGAGTTTTTTTTCCCTAGAATCTTTTAAAAAAAGTTTAATCCACCTCCATCTTTAAAGAATTTTTATTAACATTCATGACTATAAAACAATCCACATATTTGAATAAATAAAACTCACCACTTGGAGAATGTCTTCATCTTTTGGCATAACACTAAGTTCCAATGTGGTATCGCTGAAATTGAAAAGACACATACTATTTTAGGGGAGGCAGAAGTATACAAGAAAGACATAAAGGAAAAAGAGTTAACTCACAAGTATTTCTTAAATTGCTTATGAGTTTAATATGGGGGTTTTAAAAATCTTTACATTTCAAATCCGAATCATTAAAATGAAAAGAAGTCATTTATATATATAGGCTAATTATGTACAAAAGAGGGCACCCTGCCGTATGTTTGAGCTATTCATAATCAGTCATGTGTTCTTTATAACATGTTTCTAATTTAAAAACATGAAGTATATTACTTATATTGAATACTCCTGGAACAAAACTCATCAATATATAATTGTGTATTATTTTCTTTCAGGTCACAGAACAAATTACAAATTTTTACCACCAATTCTCTGTTTATCAAGTTAAAAATACATTAACATAAAAATAATCAGAGAACCCTCAAATTTAACATTTTAAGCAATAGTAAACATCCTAATTTTGAAATATTCCCTCTTGGCCTCAAATGGGAAGGAAATCAGAGTTCACCATCACAACCATCAAAATGACTCATTTTTTAAAAACCATATAGCATCTCAACAATTTACTTTCTTCTCCGTGATTTAATTTTAGAGCCTTTACAGGAATAGCTCAAAGTGTCATTTTATTTTGGTACTGTAAGTGTTCTGTTAAAAATAATAGAGAAGTTTCTCTAGGTTTAAAACAGTTCAAAGGGATAAATTATACCGAGTCCCTGTGATCTGGAATTAACACTTAGATACGGCAAGGAGAACACTGCTATCCCCAGCAAGTGCTTCAGTATCTACCCTAACAATACCAGGTAGATTTTCCCCCAATACAATCAAGAGATTAAGAAACAAACAACAACAAAAACAAAAAACCCCAAATCTAATAATTTACTGGTGTCTCTATTCGAACCCTTATTTTTAGGTTCATAAATGCTGAGAGAAGAGTAAAACAATTAGAACCACAGGTTCAAATAAATTCTACGAAGAAAATATGTAGGTACTTGTATTTCAACATTTAGAGTTGGTAGAAAATACATACTGATGCTTAGATAAATTCTTCTGCAAGGATACATTTTTACATTAATACACTGCAGAATCTCAATGGCTTTGTGCTGCATTAATCCATTTGCTACCAACTGCAGACAAAAGGAACACAATTTTTTAAAAGAAAAATAAGATCATGAAAAAACAGTATTTATTTTTCAAATTGCTTTATTGGTTGAAAAATTAAGACTGTCATTCCAAAGTGTTATTATTATTCTGAAAGATGAACTGCACCAGTAACAAAAAAAACAAACAAACAAAAAATTAATGTGGATTTTGAGGAAAACAAAGATTAAGTTATGGTTGTTTGGAAAAATAGTACTTTTAAAGAAGACATGTTAACAAATACACTAAAAAAACCCTTAAATTACAGGCTGACAAAACATACTGGTATATTTATCATGATCTAAATTATTTGCAGTAAAAGAAAATTTGGGTGGATCTCCCCACTGCCTCCGGGGAGGCTTTCAATTCTTCACCAGTGCCCAGGTCTCCTCAATATTTAAGATCAAATAGGGCTCACTGTCAGGAACACCTAGAATCCAACAGTAAGGAGAATGCTCTGAGATCAATAAATCATGATCACATCACCTAACTGTAAAAGTGACAACATATTAGGGCATTCGTGTACATAAGTTAGATTATAGCATGAACAGCTTTAGACATGGTTAGAGGAGCTTGATAGAATTCTTCAGAAAATAATGAACCTCAATTTAATTACAGACAGGTGAGTATGGCTAATATAAAGCAACAAATCATCCAAAAGTTACTGTATTTGAATCTGGGAAGAACCTCTTGTGGTGATGAGCTGGAAATCGGATCCCAGAGTCATGGCTTATTCTTGACAGAAATTTAATACAGCAACCTCTTTGGCTTTCGATTTCCTTATTTGTAATTTAAAAAAAAATTCTAGGTGTGTGATAGAGAGAAAGAGTAGGACTAAATTATTTTTGCAATCAGTCGCTCTATAAATATTTATTTACCTTCAGAACTCAAAATCCTATTCTGTAGAATGTAGGCAAACAAACGGATTAAAAGACGATTTCTTGCTGTCTTTGTTAAAACAAATGAATTTGAGCCAAGAATATCATTCAGTAAAAGCTATTTAAGATAAGTTATCCTTAGTGGTTTTAAAATAAATTATACATGCATTTATATATATATTTATTATAAACAAATCAGAAATTTGATTATCACTTCAAATAAAAGTAGGAAACTTAATGGTAAATCTAAAACGTATGCCTCTCAGGCTCTAAAGGATTTTAATTACAAATCTGATAAACTTGCCAAAACAAAGCCACCAAATACGCCATCCTCAGATAGTTTGTTCTTGGCAACTTTCAAATGCATTTTCCACTTTAAGGGAAAGTTTCAGATTTCCACAGCACATCAATTTCTTATAGGAATATAATATTGCATTAAATCTACTAGTTTCAGTGATTTATAAAACCCATCTTTGGCCAAAATTAATCCTATTTCAAGACTCTTACCTGTTCTGGATTAAAGCGATTACTTGGGAATAGGTCTTTCCAATAACACTTTCTCCATTGACTTTTATAATTCGATCACCTTCAAAGAGAAATTAAATAACACATGAGGAATTCTTTTAAAAAGTCACTTGTGAGTACTTTTGAAATATTTCTTGAGTAATATACTTATTTTTAATATATCCTTGCTCGTTTTTTAAAGTGTCTTTTTACAAAAATGAACCTAAATTTTAATATATCTAGCTACTTATGAAATATAACTATATTTTAAATAAGAGTCCAGCCATCGATGAATTTAGAAACCCCAAAAAGTATAACCACCAAGTGACCACAATTATACTATTTATGCCCCTATCATTTGTTTTCTGAGTTGTAAAACTACTATTTATTCCTCCATTTACCCTGTCCTTTCTAATAGAGAAACACTGTTTAACAGCCTTAGACAATTATTTTTGTTATCTCAGTGGTCTCTAATTTTAGTCCAACTGATTTTCTTTGTTGTATTCTCTCAGTCTATTTAGTTTATTGATTAGTGCTACATTGCAGAACTTAAACATGGGTATGGACATGGTTTTGACTTTATATCTATTAACTTGTTCTTCATTTTAATGGGGAAAAGGATGTTTGGTTACTCAGAAAAATTCAGTGGAACAGAAAGGAAAATAATGAGAGAAAGGACAGAGGAAAGAGGAAAACAGGAAAAAAACGTATTTTTTGTGGGCTTTGCACAGTCCCTCAACTTCATCTTCCCAACCTTGGAAAGCTTAGAACATGAGAGATGATACATTCTAGGTAATAGAATCCTATATGTTCACTGATGTACATTTTATACATACTAATGATATTGAAATTAGGCTTACTTTAACTATGACAAAAAAGATAATTAACAACTTAACAATGCATCCTAATAAATCTTACCAGTGACACCCACTATTTACATGTGTAGCTGCAAAGATAACATTTTATTCAAAAGGCAGTAAAAGATAGTTTTTCACTAATTCCCTTTTTAAATTATTTCGTGTTTAGAAACAAGAGAAAAGGGTAACTATTTTAGTGTGTGCATTAATCTAAACTAAATCCTACTTAGTTTTTTAAATTAAAATCACAAGTCACAAAATATTTCAGAACAGCTACCAGACCACATCCACTGATAGTTGCAGATGAAGCTGGGCTTGCATTGCACTGGAGACTTAAACTACTCTTTGTGGCGGACGAATTCATTCACCTCTAGCAGGTCAGGCTCTTCCAGAACTTGGAGCTCCAAGATGATTTCATTTACTTCAATGAATATCTCCTTCATTTGCTATTTTACTAACCTTTGTCAAAATTAAATGTATGCAAAATAGGTTAAGAGGGCCTCTGAGGGTCCATTATCTGAGTGGTAACTAAAAGTATCCACAATATATCAATTACGGTATTTCTGGCCACCCATCCATTTGGGTATCAAAAAACATATAACTAACTAGGTCTCAAAAACAGTAATAACTGATATGAAGAAAAAGGAAGAAACATACAGTAGGAGACAGAAGGAAAAATATGGAAAATGAAATATGGTAAAAATGAAGTAGAAAAGAAATTAAAAGGTAGGTTTAAGTAAGACTATCAAGCACCTGTGCACAATCCAGCTTCAAAAGCAGGTCCTCCCTCTTTAACCTGTTTGACAAAGATGGTATCCATGGGTTCCAAGCGGTTTCTTTGTTTTCCTGTGGGAAAGAAAAGATCCAAGGCATAATTTTACCTCACGATATTTTCTTAAAATAGCAAAATAAAAAATGATATTTAATTGAGACAGTGAAGCAAAGATTTTTTAAATGAAATGTTAAACGCATATCTTAAATCTGGGTGCTAAAGTCATCATTAAGAGGGTTCCAAGAACTCAAACATTTATTTTTCTTCTTCCATAACACAACCACCACAATAGCAATGATTTCCATTTACTGGGAACATTCTGTATGTAAATTATCACACTAAATATTACGCATACCTGAGAGCTAATTTCCATAACAAGTAAGTATTTCTACCACCATCGAATAAAAGAGGACACCGAGGCTCAGAGAGACTAAGTAAATTCTCTTAAGGTCACACAGCTAGATTACACAGGTGGTATTCAACTCCACTGCTTTTTAACACCGCATGGTGTTAAGCACTAAGTCACGATCCTAAATAAGACAGTTCTTTCCCTTCAGGGACTCTGGAGGGAGAAAGACATATGAACAAAGAATGGTATGACAGGGGCTTCCCTGGTGGCGCAGTGGTTGAGAGTCCGCCTGCCGATGCAGGGGACACGGGTTCGTGCCCCGGTCCGGGAAGATCCCACATGCTGCGGAGCGGCTGGGCCCGTGAGCCATGGCCGCTGAGCCTGTGCTCCGCAGCGGGAGAGGCCACGACAGTGAGAGCCCCGCGTACCGCAAAAAAAAAAAACAGAGACAGATACAACATACAGTCATGGCAATGAGGAGCTCGTGATCAAATCTGAAAGTCAGTACTTCACAAACTGCTATCCATGGATCGTCTGCATTAACAGCTCAGGGGTTTGACAAAAATCAATGTTTTGGGGTTCAATCAGAAATCTGGTTTGTCAAGAAGTTTCCCAGATGATCCTTCTACACACTAACATTGGAGAACAACTGACAGTTTCAATACATAGAAGTCAAAGAAAGAGTCACAGGTGAGAGGACATTTAAACTAAGCAACAAGCACCAAGGTAAGTACTGAGAGGGGACAAACAGGTAGACAGTGGTTCTCAGAGTGTGATCCCCAGACCAGCAGCATTAACACAACCAGGGAATGTGCTGGAAATGCAAATTCACGGACCCCCCACCCCAGATCTACTGAATCAGAAACCCTCATGTGACTGTGATGCATACTCAAGATGGAAAAATCAGTGAACCAGAAGACACAGCCCTGACCCTTAAGGAAGAATATAACTGAGAAAATAAGGCATATATATGTATGGAGTTCTTTCATCATACTTGTTACTGTGGTGCTGGGCAGAATATGACTGTCAAATATAAAGAATCCATAATTATTGTCATATAAAACCGAATTTTTATCCAGGTATATCACAAAGGTGGCTCAAAAGAAGTAGAAACGAATAAAGGAACGTCTATCAGCAACTCCCCTTACATATTTAGCTGTTTACTCTGAAAGACATCCTCTAAAAGTAGTGAATGGCTAACTCTGCTTAAAATGCAACAGGGCACAGAGGAAAACTGCTCATGTTTTAGACACCAGGAGACAGGGATCCAAATCCTTGCTGTGCCACTGGATAGGCCAGGTGCAGGTAAATAAACATTTTTACTTAAAAGAAATGATTGCTTTTTCTTTTACAGTACAGAGACATGTTTTTGCATTCTTGAAGGGTTTCTATGAAGACTCAATAAGATAACATGTAAAAGCGCTCAGCATAGCTTGTAATTGGAGCAAATCCTTGGTAAATGTGTATTTCCACTCTCCGTGGTGCTTAGATGAAGACTAGTCTCATATTCTTACGTTTTCAAGCATGAAAAATTTGAAAGGTTGTAAAAATATACCTGCAAAGTATCTATCATCCAATTTTCAAAAATATATATCAGATCTCTTCCCAAGGAAACTCTATACAGCTCTCTAAGTTCAGAAGACGTGAAAATATTATAAATCTTTCTGATTGGCTATGACAGACAGCCCTGACTGCTTTCTCCATGAGGTTTTGGAGGAAACAGAGAAATAATGCTAGTTAAATCCCTACTGTAAGGAAGAATGTCCTCATTCTTAAGAGATGTTTGCCGAAATACTTAGGGACTGATTGTAATCTTATATTATCATATTTTATTATTATATTATTACATTTCCAGTATTATGATAATGATATCTGCAACTTAATTTTCAAATGGCTTGAGAGGAAGAAAATAAGCCAAGATATCCAAACACCCAGACACATGTATGGATGGACAGATAAAGCAAATGTATATTCAACATTAAGTTAATTGTTGAATCCAGATGGACAAGGTATTTGCTGTACTCTGAAAATTATAATACACAGTTTGGGAAAACTTTCTGTATGTGCCAGGTTTTATTTTTCTTCGCAGAACCTGTCATCCGCTACTTAAAGTTACATGTTTATTTGCTTTCATACTGGCTGGTTGTCTCTTCCACTAAAATGAAGAGCAGGGATTTTTGTCACATTCACTGATGCTCACAGCACCCAGAACAATGCGTGGCACAGAACAGGCATTCGATAAAGCATTATGCAATAAATGAACAAATTTATTATTTAATTCTTACATCAAGCTGTCAAGAAAGTCATTATGATTTTAATACTGTCACTATACTGAGGAGGAAACAGACTAAGTAACTTGCGAAGAGGCAGAGTAGGGATCTGAATCGAGATCCAAATCCAAACATGGTGTGTTCCCTCCTGCTTCAAATGTAACCGAACTACTTATTCAGTTGTCAAGCTTTACCAAATACAAGGAGACAGTCCACTTACAACTAGTTCGAAAGGGAAAAGAAGGTTTCTTTCAATATAAGTCACTTAAAATGCAAATACTTAATGCCAATCCAGCTGGTAATCAGGCTAGGTCCGTACGCAGCCAACTCAACATTTACAACAGTTGGTATTTAAGGAAAACCATCTATTTTTTCTAGGCTAGAGATCTGAAGGTTTACTAAGTTTTGCTGTGCCAAGTCACTGCTTTCATGGAAAGATTTATATAATTAAAGAGAGGATGCTTTTTTTTTTTTTTTTTTAATTCGGTACGCGGTCCTCTCACTGCTGTGGCCTCTCCCGTTGCGGAGCACAGGCTCCGGACGCGCAGGCTCAGCGGCCATGGCTCACGGACCCAGCCGCTCCGCGGCATGTGGGATCTTCCCGGACCGGGGCACGAACCCGCGTCCCCTGCATCGGCAGGCGGACTCTCAACCACTGCGCCACCAGGGAAGCCCCGAGGACGCTTTTTTTTTAATTAATGTCTTCTAGTCCACTATGTCCCAAAGGTGATTATACCATACTCATATTTAAAAATACAAAATGTAGGGCTTCCCAGGTGGTGCAGAGGTTGAGAGTCCGCCTGCCGATGCAGGGGACGCGGGTTCGTGCCCCGGTCTGGGAAGATCCCACATGCCGCGGAGCGGCTGGGTCCGGAGCCTGTGCTCCGCAACGGGAGAGGCCACAGCAGTGAGAGGACCGCGTACCGCAAAAAAAAAAATAAAATAAAATAAAAATAAAAAATGTAAATAAGCATTAATGAATTCTACAAAATAATAAAAAGCTGGCTGGGTAGCAATGTACTGACTTCTGAAAGTTCTGATAGGCACTTTCACTCACACGGAATAAATTGTAGTCCAAAATAATTTGGTTTTGATTTCTATAAAGGAAATACTAACTTTGCAATGACTACCATTATAAATCATAGAGACTTTGCCACAAATTGACGAATCCTTCAATACACTGTGCCTGAAAATACATGAAGATGGAACAGACTAAAAGAAGGGCCAGTCTTACAGCAAGCACTACCACATCTGCTGAGAGCTGTACTTTGATTCTTCTTGCTCACTTTCCTTTCTGGACTGTCTCCAAAATTCTGACTTGCTATTACTACTGTGGATCTTAACCAATCCCTTCTGGACAACAGAAAAATGTCCCATAGGCGTCCTTTAATTACAGGCAGGTTTAACTAAGAAATATCCCTCTCTTCAATTTCTATATTCCTTGACTCTAAGTCTTGTGTTAAACACGTGGTTCAATAATTTTAAGAGTGTCATCTCTTTAATATATGCTCTCTGCAATTCCACTGGAACTGGAAATCACAAGCATCAAATTTAAAGTGTGTGTTATTCAATCTCGTACGTCTTTAGTTTTTTAAAGTCGGTTTCTAGATATGCAAAACAAAGAGTCCGATCCCGAACTGTAATTAATCAGGAAAAAGTATTCCCTGTTTCCCTGTCGGATCATTTGGCAGAGCCGGGTGGCTTCCCTGGCAATTCTTAGTAAAAAGCCTCTTTCAATTCTACATGCGTATTTTATAATTTCTCAACTTTTTGAGAACACATAGGATGTGTTTCAAAGAACTGCTAAAGACCTTATTCAAGTATTATTCCCTTGACCTTATCAAAAGAAAAGGGAAATGTGTCTTTCTAACACACACATGTAATTAAATCGTTCTGTATTTGAGAAAAGGAAGAAGACAATGACCTTACATGAATGAGAATGGCTAAAATGAGCAGGTACTGAAAGTCCCACTTTATGCTATTTAACATACAATTAGTAAAGACTTAAATAAGAAGCTATAAAAAGCATACACGAATTTGCCTGAAGTTGAACGTTACACTTTGAAATCAGAGAGAATGCACATATTTTTACATTATGGTAAATATAATCAGTTGGGGAAAAATAACTCAACTAAAAGAAATAATAATATATAGGTAGTAGCTGCCATCCAAATACTGGATGAACATCCAGGTGGATATGATTTTTTTTTTTTTTTTTTTTGCAGTACACAGGCCTCTCACTGTTGTGGCCTCTCCCGCTGCGGAGCACAGGCTCCGGACGCGCAGGCTCAGCAGCCATGGCTCACGGGCCCAACTGCTCCGCGGCATGTGGGATCCTCCCGGACAGGGGCACGAACCCGCGTCCCCTGCACTGGCAGGCGGACTCCCAACCACTGCGCCACCAGGAAAGCCCCGGGTGGATATGATTTTTATTCTCCATACCTAGTATAAGGCAGTGGTTAACAGCTTGAGCCCTACGACCAGATTACCTGGTTTAAAATCCCAGCTCTACCACTTACTTTCCAAGTAGGGTTACTGGATTTTGCAAAAATGACTGTCTATGAGAAATTCAAATTTAACTGGGCATCCTGTAGTTTATCTGGCAACCCTATCCCCAAGTGATGTTAGACAAATGATTTATTTGTACCCCAGTTAACTCATCTGAAAAATGAGGGTGATGACAATTTATTTTTACCTGGCAGGGCTATTGTGAGGATTAGAAGAGAGAATCCACTGAAATACTTATATGATGCCTAATACAAGTAGGTATTTAATCAATGTTATTACTATGCTAACCTGATGATAAACCTTTAGAAAGTTTACATGGAGATCAGGGATGAATGAGGCCAGGGGACATGGCGCTTGTCACACTGCTTGTGCTTGATTAAATACTGGTCCAAAGAGCAACAATACAGACTCAACTGGCATATTGGGGGGAGTCGAAGAGTACAAACCGAAGAACGCCAAAGAAAAGAAGGAAGTAAGAGAGACTATACTAACAAATTTCCAGTAACTGACACAAACTACTCATCTGTCTTCAAAGAGACTGGTGTCTAAAAGCCAGAGTGCTCTAATGACCCTCTTCTTTGGAGAATGCTAAAGTCCAAATCACTTGCAACATTTAAATTGTTTCACAATTTGAAATATGAAGTATACAAAGCAAGCAGCCTAAAGTAAATAGATTATTTTCAGAAGTAATATTCTTAGAACTATACCAGTTAGAAACGAGACACAGAGAATGAAGATACACAGAGAAATAATAGGTGTAGATCAGGGAATCCTATAGTTAGTTCTAGGGACAAGAGAAATGTATTTATCAGAGTTAAAAAAAAAATTATACTTTAAACAAAGAAATACCATCTTACGTCTTCACCAAAAGCAAAGCAGCAGAAAATAAGGGCTATCACTCAGATTGAGATTTTTAAAAATTTTTCCTTCTCTCTCACAGTTCTGATGCTACCGAACAATTTTTTTAATGGAACCAAATCTCTGTTTTTATAATGACAGTTTTTTAAAGTATTCTTTTTACTGATTTCTTTGTTGTAAAAAAAAAGAAAAAAAGACAAAAACAAAGAAACCCTCTATCTATCTCTACACTAGAAAAGGCTGTTGAAATTAAACTGTGCTTCATATGAAAGTTAAAGTTAGATAAGCCTTGGAAGACGTGTGCTCTCCACAAAGGTGGAAAGCTATAGAGGTCACATAATGGAGTATTTTTTTTTTTTTTTTTTTTGCGGTACGCAGGCCTCTCACTGTTGTGGCCTCTCCTGTTGCGGAGCACAGGCTCCGGACGCGCAGACTCAGCGGCCATGGCTCACGGGCCTAGCCGCTCCGCGGCATGTGGGATTTTCCCGGACCGGGGCACGAACCCGTGTCCCCTGCATCGGCAGGCGGACTCTCAACCTCTGCGCCACCAGGGAAGCCCCATAATGGAGTATTAAAGCTCCAGGCATTCATTATTTAAAGAAAATCAATTAAATAGCTTATTGAAATTAATATCTATTTTTCAGACCCAAAATAATTGAAACCACAATGTAGATTGAGACAGACAGATATCAGAGTTAAATCTGAATAATAAAAAATGATCTTTGTTTCCCTTTGCTGGGTCACAGATTGACACAGAAAAAACAGGGCATGGAGAAGCATTTATTGAGCAAAAGTTAGGAATTCTGGATCTATTAAGGCAAAAAACAAACAGAGGGAGTGATAAATAGCAAATTCAGGCTAGTAGTTACCTCTGGGGGAAGAGAATAGAAAAGGAGTGGTATGGAAGGGCCTTAACCATATTTATAATCATTTATGTCTTAGTGAGAGAGAAATGGAGGAGGGGGGTGTTAAAATGCTAAGATGACAAGGACAGGTGGCCAGCATTTGGAAGTCACATTTCTTCCCTTTATTTTCTGTTTGCCTGAAATATTTCATAGCTGTTTTTTTTCATTGTTGAAAACAGGCTTCTAAAAAAAGAAAGAAAAGAAAAGAAAACAGGCTTCTAATTTTTACTTTAGGGGTTTGGTTCGCTAACGGCATACAAAACTATCTTAAGAGCCTAAGAGAGGCATTGTCTCACATCAAAAACCCGTATGTATCATATGAAAAATACTGATACATCCTATATGAAAATTAAGTACAATCCAATTTAAGAAGACTGCCATGGCAGATTATTGGGTCCCTTTCCCCTTTGGTAAGGGCAGAAGCACTAAGGAAAAAAAAATGCATTCCAGCTTTTTAAACCTAGGTGGTCCCAAATTTCCACTTACGATGCTCTCATTTCCAGAGTGATGGCTAGTACTTTGAAACTATACCTCCCAAGCCTCCAATCTGTAGCTCCAACAATTCTTATGAGCTCCCCACCCCAAATTCCAATAGTCTCTAGACAACGTCAGTAGAATGTCACCTGTCAGGTCTCAATCACATTTCATCCATTATAAGCAAACACACGCTCACTACTCAACCTCATCTTTAAGGAACATCAAGTGGAACAAAGTGAAGCTAAGAAAACCTGCTAAATACTAAAAAGCAGATCATGTTCTAACTTAATCATGACAAACTTTCTTTCAACCCACACCTGTCTAATTTTTTTGGTTTACTTTTTAGTGTGGTAAATGCCCGGCATATACAAAAATAGAGGAAACAAGCAGAATAACCCCCCCATGAACATAATGTAAATAATTATTAAAAATCTGTCATCTTGTTTCATTTACGCTCACATTTTTTTCCTAAAGTATTTTAGTGTAAATCCCAGGTATCATGTCAATTCATTCACAAATACTTCAAATAGTTCAGTATGCATCACTAACAAATCAGAACTTTACTTCTTCTTAAAGGAAAGAAAACAAAATCTGTTCACAGTTCTCCGTATTATGCAGTATTTTGCACAATCTGGATCATATAAATTGACAACAAACCCAAGCCTTCCTTCTACTTTCTTCTATCTTCCTAAAAGCCTACCTAACATTAATGAAAAGCAGTATTTCATGACATAGGAACGGTAGCACCAAAAGCTATGAAATAAATTTAGAAAAGGTCTCACGTGTAAAACCACAACAGAATCCTAAAATTAAGTTCTGGAACAAGTTTCCCACTCCTAATGGAATGCTCTGCCTATCTATTCAAATTCAGTGAGGTCACCTATGCAAGAGAACATACACTACATGAAAATCTCTGGCACACAGAACAGTGTCTGGCATATAGTGGATGCTCTAGAAATATTACTGCTGATTGATTCAAATTAAAGTCCTAGTAAATGCCAATAGCAAGACTGCCCAAAACCAACTTGGAGACATGTTTCAGGAACAAAGCTATTATTGTACTGCAACTGATCTATAGGATTTCCCTGAAATAAAAGGAAAATGCTGCCACTTAATAGTAATTTCAGTACAATACCACTAGGTGTCAGACGTGAACCAAAATTTTCTGGCGTTATGAACCACCTAGGCAAGAAAGACTCTGGAGGATGTTATTCATTCAACAAATATTTAGTGAGCTTGGACAACGTGCCAGGAGCCGATCACTCTACAACGAACAAAACAGTCCTGGGATCTGTCTTCTGGAGTATTTGAAGTTTATGCAGCATCGTCTTTTTCTCTCTCTGAAAGTTTCAGGAATTTCACAAAGTATGTATCACGTGTGGATTCAGAGCCGTTATTCCAGTTGTTCTAGATTTTAAGTTGCAGTGTGCTAACCACAGGCAACTATCTTTCCACGTCTGACCTTACCACTGCCCGACCCCATAACTGATTAAACCTGCCCCTCATCTTTCTCCAAACCCTTTAGTCCTCTCTGGTCTTCAAGACTATCAGTCTCCCTCAGAAAACACTCTTTCTTATAAGTTTACCCACAGATCAATATTACAACCAAATTCACCAGTAACCTCCACTTCCTTTCCCCCTTGATCTTTCAAAGCATTCCGCTTGCCAATGTCCAGCTATGACCCTCCCTCTGCTCTTGTTCTTGGCCTGCAATGTCAAATGAGTAAAACTGCATGACCCACTGATTTAGAGTTTCCAAGTTCAGCTAAGTGCTTGACATTACTCACTAGAGTCTCTTGCTTGTATTTTAATCCCCGTTCCCTCAAGGCTGCAGTTTCAAACTTCTAATACCCTTCTTGGACTTGTTCTGCCATCTTGATTTGTTCACACTATTTAGATAACCTTATTTCTTTCAACTGCTGAATCCTCATCTTTTTCTTTTTTAAATCTTTGTCTATCCTTACTTTCCTTTGCTCTTTCTCAGGTGAGGATTTAGTTACCAGCTTTCTTCAGGACCTTGTTCCCCAAATGGTCTCTTCTCAAGTGTAAAACCAATCTCTCTTCTTCTCTCCAGATCTCACAACACACAAAAGCTTCCCAAACTTAAGAGAACAAAACTTCTCCCTACCCTGCCACATAGCTTTCACCTCTCATTCCCCATCCTTTCATTTTCATACTTCTTGAAGAATAATCTATACTCACCTACTCTCATTTCTTTACTTCTAATTCAGGGTTTCTCAGACACTGACAAGTATCCTCTGGGGGACAGCATGCATCCCCCCCTCCCCACTGTTCCCTGTTCTAATTTATGTCACAGCCCACTGACGCACCGGATCCACTCTGCCCACCACACTGAAACTATTCTTGGTAACTTTACCAATTTGCTACTTGTCAGGTCAGGTCCAACAGTGTCTTTTCTTTCCTTTTTTCAAAATTTATTTATTTGGCCGCGCCGGGTCTTAGTTGTAGCATGCGGGATCTAGTTCCCAGAGGAGGGATCGAATCCAGGACCCCTGCATTGGGAGCACAGGGTCTTAACCACTGGACCACCAGGGATCTCCCCCAACAGTATCGTTTTAGTCTCCACCCTAATGAATTCTCTAGGACAAATGCAAGTTATCCACCCTCCCTTAAAAATGATCGCCTCTTAATTAGCAAGCCATCAACTCCTCCTGGCTGTCCTTATACCTTCCAAACTTATTTTCAGATTTCCTTTCTGATTCTCCTTTCTCTGACCAGCTCTTAGATGTTGTCTTTCCTAGAGTTCTATCTTTATGCTGTGTGTCTTCATGCTCTCCGTGTATGATTTTATTGATGCCTAGGGCTTAATTATAGCACATATAATGATGACTTCCAAATTTATTTTCAACCCTACCTCTCCCTATGAGCTCCATACCCAAATTTTCAACTAGGTACTGAACATTCTACCAGCATCAGAAACGTAACTTATCCCAAACTGAAATCATTTCCCCGGGGGAATGAGGTGGGTGTGTTTCACTTCCGTATCTCTCAGTCAATGGTACTTCCATCCATCCACTCATTCATGCCAGGAAAGCCAAGCATAATCCTCCACAAGACATCTTTAACTGGTGACATACAATCTACCCCATGTCCTACTACCAAATCTGGGCAAAAACAACTTCTAAATACCTCCGAAATCTGTTCTTGAATGCTGTTTTTTCCTTTGTCCTGATAAAATCCTATTCAGCACAAAGCACACCCCATCTGAGAAACCCTTCCCTGGTGGTTAGATGACTTGCCATGCTGTGATCCTGCCACAGTTGTGCAGACCTCTGTTTCTGCACTTATGTAATTATTTTACACCTTCATCTTCCACCATCCTATATAAAGATTCATTAAATGTATATAGGCCAGGAACTGTTCTGGGTTTAAAGAAAAAAAAGTAATAAAATAAAGTTGGGAATTTCCTGGTGGTCCAGGGGTTAGGGCTCCGCGCTCCCACTGCAGGGGGCACGGGTTCAATCCCTGGTCGGGGACTAAGATCCCGCATGCCGCGTGGCCATAAATACATACACACAAATCATTTTTAAAATTATAAAAAAATAAAAATAAGGTTCCTGCTCGACAATCCACCTGAGGCAGAAAAATGTTCAATGAGAAAAAAGTAGCATGAGAGATGGTGAAAAGTGTGACAGACAATAATAAGCAGAGTGCTTGTTTAGTAAACAAGCAGTCACTTGTTTACTACAATCACTCAGATTAACTGTGTCCAAAATATGAGTAGGGATTTCCCAGGAGAAAATCAGGGAAAGAGCCTACCTGCATCTTTCACTAGTTGTGAAACAGCACTCTACTCCATCTTGTACAAAACATCCTTTCAAACGTTTGGAAGCTATTGAACATACTGAAAGCTATCACTTTCTCCCCCGTGTGTATATATATCTATATATGTCCTTGTCATCACTGTCCTTTACATCTGGCACTCCACAGTGTTTTGCTTTGTCCTATTTACTCAGAAGACCCTGAAGCCCTCCTTTCCCGTGTTTCCTACCTGTCAAATGAAGAGAAACAAAATAAATATATTGAGTTAACCTGTTGCTAGCAACATATAACATAAAAAGCACTTATTATCTTTGTGTGTGTACACGTGTATGCAAGTTTATACATGTGTGTATATATTTTTACAGTAGGAAACACTGCCCATAGTAGCAGACTACAAATAACTTGGTAATTTTATTATAACTATGTTGATAGAATAAAGTTATTTTAATAAGACAAAACCATGGGCAGCAAAGCATTCACTGAAGTATCCATATATTAGCAAAGTGAGTGAGTACAGGGAATACATCACTTATACTTGCGCCATAGTGTATACGCATACAAAGTCCAGCTACTAGAAAACTACCTCCCAGGACTTCCCTGGCTGTCCAGTGGTTAAGACTCCATGCTTCC
Source organism: Delphinapterus leucas (assembly GCF_059928025.1). Lineage (NCBI taxonomy): Eukaryota > Metazoa > Chordata > Mammalia > Artiodactyla > Monodontidae > Delphinapterus > Delphinapterus leucas. The sequence goes on along the minus strand of NC_143130.1, from coordinate 11,125,092 downwards.
ACTGCAGGGGGTGCGGGTTCAATCCCCGGTAGGGGAACTAAGACCCCACATGCCACACGGTGTGGCCAAAAAAACAACAAAGAACAAAAAAAGAAAATTACCTCCCAAAATTACTACTAATATGATAATATATGTCCAGGTTAGAACTTCCGTCTTAAGGGCTTCTGCACTCAGCAGGCAGAGGAAAAAGCCCAAGTCTTGTCCAGTTAGGAATCTGTTAGGAGACTTTCCCCACACTGAAGAGTAAGGGTAACTGCAAAGAATGTTCCCACCAGCCCAGAGGCTACCTCAGTGCTAACTAAGCAGAGCAGGGGGTAAGGGAAGGGAAACCGATCTGTAAGAAGTAGCCGGAGGCCGAACTTCACATAGATTTATAGGCTAAATCAAGTAATAGCCTGGATCTGGATAAAGCAAACAACAATCTTTTATCCTAGATCTCAAAAAATCTTCAGTAATGATATTTGAAGGTCAATAAACACAAAATAGTCAAAACATCCACAAAAAACACAAAATGCTCAAGCATCCACAAATAATAATAATAACAACAACAAAAAACTCCAAAAACACAACACCCTCTGAGCTAGAACCACCAGGAAAAAAAAGAGAGAAAGAGACCCACAAAGGCTTCTGATAATGGAATCGCCAGAC